>NC_091009.1:9271528-9592599 GCF_041146395.1 Eulemur rufifrons
TTACAAATATCAGGCTTTCCTGCATCTAGAATGGATGTAATATCAGCAAGGCCACATTCTCATCTAGGGAGAGAAAGCAGAGTCAGTCCCCGGGTATCAGAAGACAACAACTCTGCCTCTGTCTTTTCAATAACCCGGAAAGACATTTTCTTTCAACCTATGACCTGATACCAATTTAATTTTCTTGTACTTGGGTGGAACTGACAGTGAGTTTTGTCTAGGGACCCCAAACCCAAATTTTATTTACTGTCCATACAAATAACTTACCTTTAAGAAAGTTCAAGTAAATATTATTATCATTTAAAGAGTGGGAAAATAAATTCCAGAGAAATAAAGTGATAAACTTGGGGTCACAGAGCTAGTTATTGGTACAGCTGGACTCTGATGCTAGATCAGGTGGCTTTTCACAACTCCAAACTATTATTTTTATTAAGAAATTACAGATACATAAATATTTCTGGAATGATGAAATTAAAAACAAGCCTATGTGCAAATAAAATATAAAGTTCATAAAAATATATATTAGAAAAAATAACTACTCATACCCATTACTGTTTACCTTGTGAGTTTCTGTATAAGATGAAGAGAAAGAATTCAGATAGTCTTTTTGATATAATATTTCTGAAATATTATAGTCTTTATAGTAGCCGTTGCCTAGAAATAGCATACTATTTTAATCTGCAAAATAATAGATACAAAATAGGAAAAAAAACAAGCATTAAAAAAAATTGATCATCATCAGTATTGGAGAGAACCATGAGATTAAAAAAATAAATAAATAAAGACAAGAGAGATGATTAATAAACACAAGATTCACATACAATAAATTCTATGTAATAGTGAAGTTTTTTTTTTTTTTTTTGAAGAAAATAGACTTGAAAATACTTTTGTACTCAAAGGTTAATTTTGCCTTTGAGTGAGAACTCAAGACAGAGTAAGCAATACTTGGAGCAGAACGAGATACCTGAGATTATCAGCATTGGCCAGAAAAAAAGCCAAGGGTAGTTTTCTCTTCTGGCCAATTCATTGTTAATGTGTTTCTTCTAAATTCTTCAAGGACGTTGCTCTCTTAATCATTCTTTTCTTCCTGAGTATGTTGAACTCCCTCTTTTTTCACTAGATCACTAGTTCTTTTACTTAATAAATATTTTTACATGTCCTATGTCAGAGAGAGTGAGAGAAAGAGAGAGACTAAGAAAGGGGCATTGGGGAAAGAACAAACAAAGGGGAGAAAACCTCCATTCAAGTTTATGTCCCATTTGTATGATTAACCAGTAAATATCTTCTGTCTTTCCCATTCAGGAACAGTCTCCTGAAACGATCCTATATTCTCAATGAGTCTCTATCACTGCAGTTCCCAACCCCTGAGGCCACGGACTGGTACAGGTCTGTGGCCTGTTAGGAGCCGGCTGCACAGCAAGAAGTGAGCAGGAGGCGAGCTAGCAAAGCTTCACCTATATTTACAGCTGCTCCCCATCACGCAAATCACGCCTGAGCTCCGCTTCCTGTCGGAATAGCTGTGGCTTTAGATTCTCATAGGAGCGCGAACCCTACTGTAAACTGCACGTGTGAGGGAGCTAGGTTGCGGCTCCTTTTAAGAATCTAATGCCTTATGATCTGAGGTGGAGCTGAGGCGGTGATGCTAGCACTGGGGAGCGGCTGCAAATACAGATTATCATTAGCAGAGAGATTTGACTGCACAATAAATGTAATGTACTTAAATCACCCCAAAACCATCCTCCACCTCCCTGCCACCCCCATCCCCCCCATTCATGGAAAATTATCTTCTATGAGACTGGTACCTGCTGCCAAAATGTTGGGGAACTCTACTCTGTCACCTTGAACTCACCATTGAAACTTGGTTTCTGCACTTGTCCGTTTACTGAAATTGTTCTAGCTAGTGTCACCGATGGCCTAGGTACTAAATCCATAGCATGTAGACAACTCCTCAAACTCCTTGACTTCTCTAAAGTATGTTGACTCTTTACTGGATAGTGCTCACTTGTATTCTAGATTTACTCCACTTTATGTAACCTCTTGGGCTTTTGGATGTTATTTAAAGCCTGCCAATGAGATCCACTCACGTGATTTTAGAAAACACAAGTAAGGTGATTTTCTTCTGCTGACACTGGCAGCAGAGGAATGGGTTTTGGCAAACGTGGATCTTAGTTCGTTTTGTGCTGGTGTAACAGAATACTGCAGACTGTATAATTATAAAGAATAGACGTGTATTTGACTCACAGTTCCAGAGGCTTGGAGGTAAAGATTGAAGGGCCACGTCTTGTGTAGGCCTTCTTGCTTCATTCAGAGCAAAAGTAAAGCCATTCCATTCCTCAAGAAATCACTCGAGGGTACGTGCAAGACCAAGCTTCCGGCATGCACATTGCAGTGGCATGACTTAAAGACCCACTGGCAACTCTACCCAACTTTTGTTACTCTGTCTCTTCTAGCAATTTAGTAAGCCCTTCATTCCCTTCATTATATTCCTTATTGATGGAAATATATAGAAGGGTTTCTCTTCTCCATCTCTAAACTCTGATTATGCAGCATTTTCTTACTAAGAGTGTTTCTAGGAAATATACATTTAATGATGGAAATTTGAGATTGGTTCTTATCTATTATTTCTTTACAAAGCTGATATAACAATACATAAGATGCAAATTTTGATTCTGCTGATTACAGAATTATAAATTGAATTTGCATAATTGACAGATCACTTATATGAAAATTGTGGAACTCATTAAGAAAGGGATCTGATCGTAGGAATGGGATTTTTGATGGATCCTAGGTACCTTGAGCTTGCAAGTAGCGTTGAGCCTTTTTGTCAAGTAAAAGCACACCTCTTCTGCAGTTGAAGGATGTTAGCCCTCCTTGCTTTAAGATCTTTTAAGGACCTCACTTTGATTGTGATTGATGTCAATCTGGCCCCAATATGAACAACTTCTCAGTCCCAGCTACCCTGAAAATAGAAATAGGTGGTCCAGTTTTCTATGTAAGGATCCTATGACACTACCAAAATATTGTACTGTAAATATCTTTTCTAAGCTTACCCCCCAAATGACTCGTCATTTGCCCAGGACACTGTGCAGGAAAAAAAAAAAAAGCTATTTATTTTTCTGAAACTCAGTTATCTGTCTTTTAACTGTTGCTAATCACAGGAGGCACATACAAAAAACATTAATGTTATCGCATAGAGAGTTAACCATCACCACTCTCCCAGATCTGTTTTGTTTTTTTTTAATATTTTCATCCTGGCTTTATGTGGATGTGTATGTTTTTATGAATTACTTATTATTACTTTTGACTGGGCATTTGTCTGTTTCTTATTGATTTTTAATAGCTCTTAATCATATATAAAGAGTGCTAACACTGAAATATGTGCTCTGGGTAATGTGTTATTTACCATTATTTGTACCGTATTGACAATTAATTTTAATACATAGTTGGAATTATACATTTTAAATTTTGTTTAGTTTATGTTTTCAGTGTTATTCTTGAAAGGTCATTTATTAGTTCAAGATTACATAAACAGTTGTCTAATTTTCACTAAAATGTATGATTTTGTACTTTATCGTTTGTGTTGTTTTACTGTACAATAAATATATCACTTATATCAATATATTTTACTAAATATGTTCATTCTTTCTATTCAAATGAAATGACAATTTCTTGTGCCAGAAACATAGTGTTTTGAGGATTGTAGATTTATCATCTGTTTTAGATATAATGGATCAATTTTTCCCCTTCATACAACTTGCAAATCTTATAAATCTTTTCATACACATGTATTTTTTATAGATTAACTTTAGAAACATTTTATTAAATACCTAAAAAATCTCTTAGGGGTTTGGATTGGGATTAAATTACCTATATAGAATATAAAAATTGATTCTTTTATAATAATAATAAAGTACTTCTAAACTAATACCAAATATAAAAATTGATTTAACATAGCAATGCCTTCATGAAACTCAAGAAAAATATTTTGAGAAAAGCAAGAAAAATGTTTTCTAATATTCAATCCATGGAAACTACTCTTATAATTCTAGAACAGTTTATTCCCTGATCAAAAATCAGGTATCCCTATGGTCTCCATCCTATTTTGTAGTGTCCAGATAGGGACCTCCCTCGTGGTTCAGAGGTCACCATGGGACCACTTTGATTAGACAGTTGGGAGTCACATGACCTTACCCTTAACCACGCATGTGGGTTCTAGGTCACTTTCTGGACTTTATGGTGACCCTGTGGCTTGGCCAGTGGGCTAGAGAATTCTCTGCATTTTTTTGTAGCTGGTGCACCAAGTTCTGATTGGCAGATTTATAAGGTGTTCCCTCCTCCCCCAGGTATGGAAAATTAGGGTTGGGTAGGACCAAGATGGGGACAATAGCACCCACTTTTGTCCCCAGGAGACCCGGAATCCCTCACTATCTACTGAACACTAGTACAGTGCCTAAGCCAACAGCTAGCACTTATTTGTTGAATAGATAAATGACTTCATAATTTTTCTAAGAAGAATATAATCATGGTTTACCTGCTAGTAATGAAAATAACAAACTGGTACTTGAAATTTCTTTAATGTTGCATTTTCATAAAAGTCATAATTAGGATATTTAGTATGAAGTTATTAAAATATTTATTTTTTTCCTTAAAATGCAAGTAAAGGATGACTAAGTAAATTTCTAAAAACAGCAACAATAAGATGATATCATGGTCAACTTAAGAAGAGTGCCTCAAAATGCTCTTGATAGAAGTACCACGTATGGCCAGTCCATGTTAACCTTGTAGATCCTGTCCACTTGAACTGTGTTTTCAAAGGCCTTCTAGTAGTTGTTTAAGCCAATCTATCTGATACAATTTCCGGCCACTTAAATGACAGCATTTAAACCGTAGGTATGTACATAATGTATACTTCAATCCTCAATTATGAAGGACATTTTGACCTTCCTTACCTTATATAGGTTAAATATTTTTTCTCTTTCAGTGCAATATTTAAAAATCCTCTTCCAGTTCATTTCTCCATCACTCTTATCACACATTAAACTATAACCTATAATTAGCAATGACATTGTTATAGGAAATATATATATGTGTGTTTTTTAATGGAACATTTAATGAACATTGTTAGTATCCTCTTCTCCCTACCCCCCATGCCCTCAGGTCACTTTCTCAGCTCTGATCTCCTGGACCAGCTTCTGTATGCTTCATAGCTAAGAGCTTGCACTTGTAAATTCCTTCACATAAATGTCCCTGAGCACTGGAGCTGTCTGTGTTTGAAAAGCCAGAAATGCTTGGGAATTTTTACCCATCTTTATCCCTTAAGAGTGGCTGTAGCCAGTAACTGACAGGTCTAGGATTATAAAACTTAGCTTCTTTTTCTCTAGGTAGGATAAACTGTGGGGTGTAATTTACTCTCCAAAATTTCCTGAGGGATCAGGTTGAGTACGGAATTTCATCAGAAATTGCAATTTTGTTTACTCTTCTAAATTACAGCATGCAATGTTTTAATATAAAAAATAAATATAGCTTTTATTTATGCAAATTAAATCTATATTATACAGCTAATCTAAACAATTTTCCAGAAACATCCTTCAATTTATTTTTTTGGTAATATTTTGTTTTAATTTTCTCATGATTTAACAATAAAGAATATAATGGTATGTATCCCCATGTCTTACTAGATGCTGGGTAATTCTTCAGAGCACACAGAGCCTGTGATTATTATTATGTCTTCAGACTTTTATTCTTATCTTTTTTTTACATTACAGCTCTTATGTACAAATAAAATGTTTGCTCTAAAGTCAGTAGCCAATATGGTTGTGCTGAAGAGATAAGGTTTAATTTAAAAATATATTTCTCGTTTTGAAGTGCTCATTTTCACCCTCATTATTTTGGAGAAATATAAAAATCTTTTCTTGCTGTTCGCTTTCATCTCTCCTTCAACTAGATTGGGCAAATTTATTTTTTGTTCTTTTCACATGAAATAACCACACTAGTCAGCATGTTCAGATGCTTTTAAAGTCTTATCAATTTAAGTTCAACTGTTTTCAACCTCTGACAACTGTGCATGTAGTTATACGGAAACTAATAGAAACTGGAAAATTAGTAGTCAGTAGTTAAAGTTTTGCTCAGTAAAAAATGAAATAAAAAGAAATACTAACTTTTGATGATTGTTTTGAAAATCCGGCAAATACTTAAGACCAACTAGTGGAAGCAAAAATGCCTACAGTAGCTTCTAAAATTTTTCTCCACATCTAATATTGAACAAAACCAAAGTACTTCAGCAGTGAGCTGTTTTTAAAGAGGGATCTTGATCCCATATCCTGATGGTGAACTCCTGTTACCTGAAATTCTGCTGAAATTAATCAAGGAGATGATAGACCTGTTCAATGGTAATACAGCATTGTGGTTCAATAATATGCTGTCCAGATTTTAGTGCTTACTCTATGGTAAAGGACCATGGGCAAGTTGATAATCTGTCCTTAATTTCCCATAAATTTTTGTAAATATAGTACCCACTTCATAGGATTTCTATAACTACTTCTGCATGTTCTACAGTGTTTTTGCTTTCACTATGTCATGAGATGTCCTTTAGAGCCATAAACTGAACAGAGTTAGGGAAATGTTAGCCAATGTTTATACTCATGTTTACACTTGCCCTTATTTATTTATTTATCCCAAAATTGTTATTGAATGCATACTATTTATGAACTCTCTAGACACTGTGGACTTTATTTCTATACATTCAGGTAATCTGCATCCTAAAGGATGCAGGGAAAAAAGAAAACAATTATAAAGTAATGAATACAAATTTGGGGCAATGATCTGAATATTTCTAAGTTAGAGAATAAGAACAGAAAGCTTATTTAATTTAATCCTCAGAGAATGAGATGATCTATGAATGTTTCTTTGAGTCAGTGTCATTTTTACTGTAAAAATTTAGGGTATATAATATAATACTTTGATATACATATACATAGTGAAATTTTTACTACAGTCAAACACATTAGCATATCCATCATCTCACATATTTGTCTTTTTCCTGTGTGCATGGCAAGAGCAACTAAACTTCACTTTTTTAGCAAATTCCCAGTGTAAGACGCAGTATTACTAAATATAGTCCTCCGTAGACTTACTCATCCTACATAACTGCACATTTGTACCTGTGACTCATATCTCCCCTTCCTGCCCCTGGTAACCACAATAATAATCTCTCTTTCTATATATTCAACTTTTTAAAAATTCTATATAAAAGTGAGATTATATAGTATTTGTCTTTCTGTGTCTAGTTTATTTCACTTAGCATGTCTTCCAGGTTCATCCATGTTGTTGCAAATGGCAGGATCTTTTTAAAGACTGAGTACTATTTCATTATAGATATACCATAATATATAGAATAAATAAAGAAATTGTGATATCTGTGTGTGTGTATATATATATATATATATATATATTTATCCATCAATGAACATTTAGGTTGTTTTCATATCTTGGCTACTATAAATAATTTTACAGTGAACATGAAAATGCAGATATGGTCTTTGAGATAGTGATTTCATTTCTTTTGGATATATATGCCAGATTCAACAGATATCTATGACACATGGGTAAGACGGTGAGGGGGAAAGAAAAATTGAGAATTTAATAAAATTTAGGAAAATCCCTCTATAAGCACTTTGTATGGGATATTTTCACAAATACTATCACACATGAATTTCACAATGCCTTGCAATGAATATTTTATAATCCCTATAGGTGAGGATGATGTGATCTAGACAGGTAAAGTAATTTGTTCAAGATTTTATAGTCACTATCACCAGTACCAGCATTTGAATTCCAGTTGTTTTATTCATCTCTTCTTAGCTTGGTTCTATTTTGAGCTTTCTGACTTTCTCAAGGCCTGTAATACTGGATGACCAAATACTATGAAACAGTAATTTCAACACAATTTTAAGCAATAAAAAATATGTTTTTATACTGTAGAGATGACTGAATGTTCTTCTAATAACTGCCATTTGTATAGTGGATTATAATATTCACAACACTAACCTATAAATTATTTTGCTTAAGCTGAGCACAGCATTGTGAATATGTGAGGCAAATTCAACACAAGTAAGGATACTTCTCCTTGGCCTACATCCCAGCTCTTTAATCTCAAAAATCAACTTCTCTATCTCAGCCCATTACTATTGGATAGTTGAATGACATACAGTTTAGCAATTTTCATGAAATTACCAAATCTGAGAGTTGTAAAGATATTTGGAAAGTATCAAATCCAGCTCTTTGATTTATTAATATAAGTAATGAAAATTTGACCTGCTGAAGTAGGCAATTAATCCAAATTCACAAACTGAGCTCAGATTCTTGAATCTTTGGTATTTTTTCTTAGAGTATGCTCTTTCTTTCTCTTTCATGAGCTATTCCTTGCTTTGATGTTAATAATATTGTTAATAAACTCCAGAGTCTTTCTCCTGTTGAAGATTTGCCTCTTCAAAAGGGACAGACCTATTTTAGTAAAATAAATTAAATGTTTTTGTTTTGGGGGAATAGAAACGGAAAAATAGAACTATTTTTCCTTTAAAAAACATACCATTATTGCTTTGTTCCATAAAAATATGAGTCCTAGGTAGTACTGTAATATGCTGGAAAAATTGAAATATACTAATATCATGAAGAAACTCTCATCCAAGTCCAAGAAAATATCAATTACTCTGTGTCCCCATCTTGGTTGCTAGTTTAATTGACCTTATTATGACTTTTTCTGGTTTTCATATTAATTTTTGAAATTAGTTCAATTTAAATTTATTGTTTGAGATGACTTACACATTCATTTTAACCAAATTACAGCTTTGGAAACTTTTTAATTTTAAACCAGATTATATTATTAAAAAGATAGATAAATAATAAGAGATATGCAGTCTAACATGACTATTCCATTGCTCTTGAACATAGTTTTACTGGAGAATTTATACTTATTTAAACTGATTGCTTATTTAAATGTCTGAGTACTGATTTTTTAGCTTTATTTATTTTTATCTTAAAATAACTTCCTGGAATTAGCTTTAATGTGTATATTTCTCTTTGCAATTTGATATTAATAAAGTCCACAATATTTGCATTTGTTTCTATTCAGAATTATCAATATCTTCAAGGAAATATCATACCCTTTTTATATGGGTGATTATAGGAAATAAATTATTTTAGAAACAATTCTTTCTTCATCCATCAGTGGTTTAGCAACTATCCCATTAAAACAATCCCACAGGTTGAAGAGAGAACAGCAATACTATCATGCCAATAAGAATCTAAAATTTAATTTAGATTTTGAATAAAAGGATTTTCTAGATAAACTACCAAATTAAACTTAACACAGACTGGTTACTTTTATGGAAGGATCAGAGTGGCAGTAACTAGCAGTTTAGAAGAGCAAGGAAATGGTATTCAGCAAAACCAGAACAATAATGATGTAGAAAACCAAAGGGCAATACAGTGAAAAGGTCTCAAGTAGCTCAGGGTTTGTTTTCAATCACATTTTAGACTTTAACAGGTCTCAGTGTGTGTGTGAATTTCTTTCACAAATAGCCCTCTTTTGAGTGAAACCGATTTTTGTGAGTAGTTGTCAAATGTGACATTTCCTGCCATTTTGCAAAAGTAGAAATTGCTCACTAGGGAAGGAATAGTCTTTGGTAAGTTAAAGCTCAAAAATTGGTGTTTTGAGAATTAGGCCTTAGATACATGTCTTTTGAGAATAAGTTTGAAGATTTCTGAGAACTTTCCCTATCATGAAATAGGAAGATAAAAAAATGTCTAAACAACATTTCCCCTATCTTAGGTGACACACATATTTAAGCAGCTTTTCTCATTTATTTGTAGGAAGTAGGTCATCTAAATCACACAGATGCTCTATCTCACTGCAGCAGTAAACAGGCTATTCTAATCACTTTTGATTGCCTACTTTTGCTGAAAAGAGATTATTTCTTTTCATTTACAGCACACTATTTCTGGTTTGTGTGCTTTTATTACTTAACATACTGTTTAAAATATTGTTCTTCATTTATGAACCAGAATTCCAGATTAGCAAAACAATAAACCACACTATCAAATTATTTTGTCAATTACTGAGTAGGTAAAAATTGTGACTAAATTTATGTAACAATGTCATTATGATAATATGTAATTAAAATTTAATACTTACAGATGACCATTCCTACTACATTCGTATCACAGAAGAAATAAAATAGGAAGTGAAAAACATTAGCTAAAGAGCTAAGTATTACATACAATGGAATATCACGCAGTTATGATATTAAAGGTAATGTTTACAGGTAATTTGAAGCAAAATAATTAGTGAGAAAATTTATATATTTTACAATTTCAAATCATTGAAGAAGCAAAATATATAGGAAGAATTTCCAAGAAAGCATGCCAAAAATTTTATAATATTCACCATTGAGTGGTGGAATTATGAGTAATTTTTGTGTCTTGTTATACTATGAAACATTTCAAATAACTATGAGGATACAATACATTGAAAAATCAGTCAGAAGTCAAAAGAATGAAAAAGAACAAGTGAAAAATCAAAAAAAAAAATCCTACATTGTCTTACTTTTCTTATTGTTTTCTCATTCAGACACACAGCTTTAAATGCTATCTATAGGCTGCTGCATCTCAATTTGGATCCATTTTCTGAACTCCAGACTTACAGATCCAACCATCAATTTGGCATCTCAATGTCGATATTTAGTAGGCATATGACATGCTACAAACTCAAAACTGGATGCTAGATATTCCCTACATAAAGTTCTTATACTCTTGCTTTTTTCAGTTAATTGTCAACTTTACTATTCCACTTCCTCCTACCAAAATATTGGAAAGACATTTGTTTCTACACTTTTCTCATATTTCTTATCCAGCCCATCAGCAAATGTTCTTGGTTCTGTTTTTAAAATACAATTAGAATATGTAAACTCTACACCACTCTCACTACTACCATGGATTATTGTCCAGCTTCCCATCACTTTAGTCCTTCCCTTTAGTCTAATCTGAACCATGATGACACAAACTAGAACTCAGATCACCTCAGTTTACCTCAGCACGCTGCAATATCTAACTCGAACATAATGTGGGGGGTATAGCCCACAAGGCCATACACAAATGTGGCAAGTTACTTTTTTCTCTGACTTCATCTCCCATTTATTCTGTCTCATTTATTCTATTGGCAATGGACTTAATGTGTCCCCCAGGATTCCTATGTTGAAATCTTAACTCCCACTGTGATAACATTAGGAGGGGGAACTTTGAGAAGTAATAATGTCAGAAGAGCTCCAATTTCATGAATGGGATAGGTGCCTTTATAAAAGGGGCCCCAGAGAGCTCTCTTACCCTCTTTCTGCCACATGAGGATACGAAGAGTTGTCAGCCTGCAACTTGGAAGGGGACCCTCACAAGACCTCAACCATGGTAGGATCCCAGTCTGGGACTTTCAGCCTCCAGAACTGTGAGAAATAAATTTTTCTTGTTAACAATGTTTACAAACAACACAATCTATCCTATTTTGTTATAGCGGTCGGAACCGACTAAAACACCACCCACAACACGTGGACTTCTTGTCCCAGTAGTTACCAGGAATGCTCCTTCAGAGCCTTGCCATTGACTCTTCCCTTTGCCTGGAGTTTTCTTCTCCGAGGGTGACAGTCATAACTGGAAATCAACTTGGTGAGGCTACGGTCCCCAATTAGCCAATCAAATGCTCATCTAAGTGCTGCTGTGAATCTATTTTGCAAATGTGATTAAAGCTCATAATCTGCTGACTTTAAATAAGGGAGATCATCCTCAATAATCTGGGATGTCCTGATTTAATCAGTGACAAGGCATTAAAAGCAGAGTTAAGGTTTCCAAGGAGAAGAAATTCTGCCCGTGAGTAGCAGCTCCCGCTCATGTCTAAGAGTTCTGGACTGCCCTTCCTGACTTTCCTGATGGCCTACCCTGTTTGTTTCAGATTTTTTTAGCCCCCACAAGCACATAAACCAGTGTCTTGCAATAAATATCTTAATATACATGTTCTACTAGTTCTTCGTCCCCATTTGAGCACTGACTGCTTTATCAATTATTCACATAGGTACCACTCCCTTCAAATTTTTACTCAAAATCACCTTTTAGTAAGGACCTGTTCACACTTTGTTGCATTTAAGTTCCTCTTTCCCGCTTTATCATTGTTAATTTTTTCAAATACTACTATCCAGCATAATAATTTTATTTTTTTTGTGCCCAATACTTTCAATAAGACATATATTCTATGAAGCAGATATTTGTGTATCTGATTTGTTTTTATAGCATTTCTAATACCTGCAATGGAGCCAACCTGTAGTAGTTCCTTGAGAAATATTTTCTGAATGAATAAATTATGACAATAAATTGATACCTGAAGTTATGCTTGTTTTTCCATGTGGATTTACTGAATTTGCTTTTAATCAATAACCATCACCACTTTTTTATGCTGTTCATGATGTGTGCTTCGTGACACTAACACTAAATATGTATGCTTTGTCATCCTGTGTGATGTATTATCAGGGGCCATTCAAATAGGTGACTGAGGCCAGGATTAAGGTCTAAACTTCCTGCAGCTGTGAAACCTTGGACAACTCAATGAACCTCCTAACAACTGTCTTTCTGTTGTGAATAGGTAAGAAGGTTGTTATGTTGAGTACAAAACAATAGATAGAAAATTTTATATAGTGTAAAACATTATTAAAATATACTAATAATTTATAAATATTTTATCCAGTAATTAATTTCAGAGCATATGTCATAGCCTGCAAGTTTGCAATTTGGTAAATATATTATCTTTAAATTACAATAATAATATGTCTGCTATGAATAAAAATACATTCATAGGTACTTAAAATAATTGAGTTTGATAGTTGGAAATATTTTAAACACAATCTCTGAGATTATTAGAAATATTTTCTATTTAAAGGATCATAAAACTTTCCTGTTTGGGTAAAGTATTTCTTATGAATCATAGGCAAGGAACTTCATTCACAAGTGCTACATTGAAATAATGGAGACAATGGCCAGTCATAGTGCCTTCATCTGCCATGGACATTGTCTTTTTCTTCACGGTCTCATAAGACTTATGAAATCATTGTCAAATCAACTTTGGTCCACCATTTTACATTATTTCCACCATTTCCCCAGGAATAAATTAGGAAAAAATCTTTCTCTCTTTGCTCTTTCTCTCTCTTCTCTTTCTCTCTCTCTCTCTCTCTACACACACACACACACACACACACACACACACACTCCCAAGTCACAATTTTATGCATATTATCATAACACCTGCTCTGGGCCAGAAAAAGCAAAATTTCAAGCTTAGATTCAGCTTAATGGCAGAACGTATAAATACATCTCACAAGTCAATAATGGTTAAGGATTATTTTGCAAGCACAAGCAGTTGCTATGATTAACTATAACTCCAGCTTGAAACAAAAATCAGAAGTGCTTTTGATTTTCTAATTCCAGACAGTAATATTATGCCATATGTTTGTAAAATTAGATATTCTAAATTATAGATAAAGTTTTATATGTAATTCAAATTGAGTTGGATTTTCAAATAAACAGAAAATTGCATTTCCTAAATATACATAGAAAACAATGTGGTATTATTCAAACTAATGCACAATACTCAGCTCTAATTCATAATACTTTCCAAATTTATTGTCAAGAACCAAAAACATTCACACAGCAAGAACAAAAATATACAATGACAAAGTATTGTATACTCCTTGATCAGGCCATAGTATAATTGAACTACTTTTTTCAGCAGAGAGATGCTTCCTAAAACACTTTTATTGAAGTTCTATAAAATAACCCAAGTTTTGCTGTGTAGCATTCATTTTATGATGTTCTTAATTAGTTTTACTGAATGTATTAAAAGGAGAACAATTTGTCCTTCTTTGAAGACCTGGAACTATCTCCTTGTTAGCATAGTCCCCTCTGCACAATAAATCCACATCAGTGGTGGAGAGATTAGAATATGAATTGTCAGAGCTTAAGTTATTGATTAGGTTGCATTTACAATTGAGTGATATTACTTGTCCTAACAGGAAAATGAAATAATGGTAGTTTGTGGAAGGGCCCCCTCAAGGCCCTGCCATTTCTCTCAACATGGGCAGCCCACAAAACACAGGGCAAGATAGCAGAGGATAGAGGAAAAGGCCATCTTTGTCTTGAAACCTAACGCTGACATATTTGAGCAGACATTAATGAATTTGCCAGTTATGTCCTTTTCGCCATTGTTATCTAATTTGTGTGTGTGCCAGTAGTAGGAATGAGCATTACAACATGATCCATATATTCTTAGTCTCACAAAAATAATATCATTTACTAGCACTCAAATTTCAAACTTACCTTACTTACCGTAGTTTTAAATACCAAGTGTATTTTTAATCTTACCGTATTAGTTGGTTATTTTAAAAATTTTGAAGAGAGCACTGTAAAATACATATAAATATATTTTTAAATATGGATTTACATTTTTTAAATTATAGTACAGTTCACATCATAAATACCCATATATATCGTAATATAGTTTATATTTTTATTTTAAGACACCTCATATCTCTTTCAGCATATGTTCTGGCAAAAGAAGGTAAAGTCTCTTAGAGTTATCAGTCCCTTCAAAGGCCAGGCTATAAAGATAATGGTGACATAAAAATCAGAGGTGTCATGGAAAGTTTAGTGTGCTCAAATTTACTACCAGCAATTCTAAAGCAGAAGTTCAACTCCTCTTCCTGAGTTATAGCAGAGAGCTAAAAATACACCTGCTAGATAAAGAACAAATGTTGTTTAAAGCTGACTGTGAAAGCTTTTCGTGGTACTGTAGCCCATTGGTTAAAAACTCTGAATTGATGTTTCCAGGGGATATGAAAGAGTGTTACCCAGTGTACAACGGGAAATCCATTCTTATTTATACTCCAAAAAGAAAATTTATTCTTGCATTCAAAGGAATGTTAAAATGCTACTCCCATCACCAGAGGAAGCTGACTCTGGAGCTAACACAAATGCAGAGTTCTCAGGTGAGATGGGGGAGATAAAGAGAGAGAGAGAATTTCAGCATGAAGTGACACTTACATTAAAAACTATAGCAAGCGGGAAGTGTTCCCTGGGAAACCAAGTGACAAATGCATGAAAGAAAAGGAACAATTCAACACACATAAGTTAGAGACTGAGTCAAAAGGGCCTCGAGTTAAAGTGAAATGACATTTCCTCTCGTTTCATAGTCTACTGTTAAGAGAATGAGCTCTGGCAGCTTGAGTTCAAATTCAGGCTCTGACACTTGATGGCTGTTTTAACCCTGTTCCCAGATGGAATCAGAAAACAAACTCACAAGGGTTTGAAATGAAAGGATTGGAAAGAAACAGCTATTTTCAGAGATGTAGGCAAGGTTAACCAATCAAGATGGCACTTGGGGTGAGCGACAGTAGGAAGCAGTTATCACCATAAGCCCAAAGGAGAGAGGGGATGCCCCAAAATGGGATGTTACCAGCACCGAGTGAACGCTGGAGATGTGGACGAGGAAGCACCCAAGAGGAGCTGTGGTTGTTGAATACAGGCACCAGACTGACAGCCAAGCGGGGGAATTTGGGGAATATAGAGCCATTTCTGTATCTCCTCTGTCCACATCTCCTGCCAGCGTCTCCATCTGTCAAGGCAAACTGAGAGTCAGATGCATGAAGCAGGCCTTGGAAATTGGCCTCCTGGGGTGGAGAGAACAATGGTGGATTTGGATGGAAATTCCCTGTTGGAGGATAGTAGGGAGCAGGGAAGATGTACAAAGCTCTCTCTGTTTTAAAGAACATGTGTATTTCCTTTAAGTGGGATCGTGGACTTGAATTTAAACCTTCTCACTAAGAAATCCATAATTTTCTTATTTTCATTGTATCTTCTTCATGACAGAGCAGCAGCAGATTACTATTATATTAATCCTCCAACCCTGAGTTTCTCCCCTCAATTTTTTTTATGAGAAATTTATCAAGTGTAGACTTGCAAAATAGCTCTTTCTCTTTGTTTTTCATCCTGCTTGAATTTCATTTAAATGTGTAATATCAGATTTTCTTTAAACAATCCTTCATTTCTAATATCTTGCCTCTTAAATAGTTTTCAGAAAGGATTTGCATATTGCTTGATATAAACTTCAGGTAAGTTTTCTAGAAGAAAAACGAAACAAAGTTTTATGTTAACTCTGTGAACACAAAACTGAGTCTAGAATAAGCCAAGGTAGTAAGAGATATATAGTGATTGAATCTGATGAAATCTGGGCTTATCTGATGCCTTGTCCTAGTCTAGGTATAGGAACTACTGAGCTTTCATGGGACATTTCCTGACCTTATGGTTTTACTGCATACACTTGCGCTCAATGGTGTTCACGTAAGGGAACCAAGGCGTCTGCTGGCATTTGGCTCCAAAAAAGGTCCAATTCTGGTAACAAGCTGAACTCTCTCTCTCTCTCCTTTAGAGCTAATCAAATTAAACACATTTATCGCCAAGATGTTAAAAGTAACCTTATTTATTGGTTAAAAATAATGAAGGAGGAAACCCCATAGCTTACTCTTCCATTCTTTTCTGCCCCAACTTGGACAGGTTATGTTTACAGAACATATTTTTGTCCTCATTGTTCTGTATTAATACATCTGTACTTGATTCCCTGGAAAGAGAACTGGCTATATTGTGACCACATCTGGTCTCTTATATAGGGGAGACATGAAAGTCTAAAGAGAATAATAGGCATCTTCCAAAATTAGCAGAATGTATCTTCTTTAGCCTAATGCCCTGGTATATCTTTTTTCACTTTTTGTGAATAGTCTCCCAAACTCATGCCAGAGATAGAAATAAAAGACTGTAAGATATTATGAGACATATCTCTCTGCTCTTATTAAGGAAATTATTCTTTCATTATATTGGATAAATTTCCTGCATTAACTTAGAAATTGTTATATTAATTTTTAATAGTTTAAAAGATTATTTTCTGCTTTGGCTTCTACCCCAGGAAGTAAAAATATAGAAGTGTTGCTCCCACCTGTACAATGAAAAAGAGCCAGACTAGCTTCAAATTCATAACTTTTAAAACTAATTAAAGAACTAAGGTCACTGAGCAAGAAGCATGCTCATTCAGTGTGAAAATAACCAAATACCGTTAAGAAGTATTCATGTAGAGTAGTTGACTGATTGGTGAAAGGCCATGTTCTGGCTGGGAGAATAGTAGATAACCCTGATGAGAGGTAGGGGAGAAAAATTAGGGAATTCCCTTGCTCTTGCAAGCTGTTTTTCCACAATGTACATCAGTAGCTCATAGAAAAAGTTGGAAAGAGTTCTATGAAGCATCAATTGTGGTGCAGAACTGGAAGAAAAAAGCAGAAACTATGTGGGAAGGTCCAGAATTACCACCTGGATCCTACTGAATTAAAAACAAAAATGTTAATCTGAGAGGCAGGCAAGAATAACCACTCCGGCCCTTAGCACATTAGTGAAATCTTCAAGTAGCTCCAGAAGAGGAAGATATAATATTTACTCTGGGAGAGAGGCAGGATTAACTAAAGCCAGAGGAGGGGCAGAAGGACTGAAATATTTAAACCCACAAGACCCAGAGTTATAGGGCATACTTAAAAATAAGGATTAATCAGAGCAAAATAAAACACAGGTCTCTGATGTCACCCTTCCAGGCCAAGCTAGGAAGCTTCATATACGTTAAAGCAGAACTTTTCTACAAGACGAATGAAAACAAAAAGGAACTCTCTGAGGTCCAACACAAAGGGAAGACCTAAAATTCAAAATCAAACAAGAGTGTCTGAGGTAAACAAAATATCTACTTTAAACAGAAGTTATGTCTATAGTAATTTGGAGGGTGTGAAATGGCATATCTCAAACCTACCCCAACTCCTAACCAGAAAAATTCAATCCCCCATACTCAAGGTCCAGCAGAAAGAAAGGCATGCCCATTTCTTTGTGTCAGGATTCAGTCTGAAATCTCAGTTCTTAGTGCTCTCATGGCTAAAGAACAACCAGACACATCAAAATAAGGCAAGCATGAAAATGAGGTTTATTGAGGAGAGAAAGACAAGATTATAGAGCAGGAGCAAGATAAAGGTTTAAGGAGCATGATACATATGCCACAGATGACGACTGGAACCACTGTCACAACAAAGGGAAAGCTAAACTAAGAGCAAAAAGAGGTTGGTTATGGTCTGCATATTGTTTTATAGTGCCTGGATTGGGACCTCTCTAGTGGCATTCATATACGCCAATAACAGTCAAGCCGAAAATCAAATCAAATACCTTTCACAATAGCATCAAAGGAAATTAAATATTTGGGAATACATTTAGTGAAAGAGGTAAGAGATATATATAGGGAGAACTATGAAACACTGAGAAACGAAATTGTAGAACATGTAAACAGATGGAAATCCCTACCATGCTCATGGACTGGTAGAATCAATATTGTTAAAATGTCCATACTACCTAAAGTGATTTACAGAATTAATGTAATCCCTATAAAAATACCACCATCATTCTTTATTTAAAAGAAATAATTCTATGCTTTGTTTGGAACCAGAGAAGACCTCATAAAACAAAAGCAGTCTTTAACAAAAAGAACAAATTTGGAGGCATCAGTCTGTCAGACTTCAAACTTTACTACAAGGCTACAGTAACCAAAATAGCATGGTACTGGAACAAGAACAGAGATATAGACCTTTGGAATAAGACAGAGATCCCAGATATAAAACCATCTTCATGTCATCTAATCTTCAACAAAGCAGACAAAAGTATACATTGGGGAAAAGAATATTGATTCAGTAAGTTGCTGGGAAAACTGGACATTCACGTGCAGAAAATTGAAACTAAATCCCCACCTCTCACCTCTCAAAAAAAATCAACTCATGATGGATAACAGACTTAAACCTAAGGTATGAAGCTTTAAGAATTCTTAAAGAAAATGTTGGGAAGAATCTTTTAGACATTGGCCTCGGCAAAGAATTTATGAAGAAGACCCCCAAAGAAATCACAGTAGCAACAAAAATAAACAAATGGGACCTGATCAAATTAAAAAGTTTCTGCACATCCAAGGAAATTGTCCTCATAGTGAATAGACAACCTACAGAATGGGAGAAAATATTTGCTTTTTATACATCTGATAAAGGGCTGATAATAAGAATCTATGTAGAACTTAAAAACATCAACAAGAAAAAAAAAATCAAACAACCCTATCAATAAATGGGCAAAGAACATGAACAGAAACTTTTCAAAAAAAGACAAATGGCCAGCTAACATATCAAAAAGTTCTCAACATCTGTAATCATTAGGGAAATGCAAATAAAAACTACAATAAGATACCACCTAACTCCACTGAGAATGGCCCTTATCAAAAAGTCTCAAAGCAACAAATGCTGGCATGGATGTGGAGATATTGGAACACTCTTACACTACTGGTGAGACTCCAAATTAGTACAACCTCTGTGGAAAGTAATTTGGAAATACTTATATAAGCTAAAAATAGAAATATCATTTGATCCAGCAATCCCACTACTAAATATATATCAAGAGGAAAAAAAAAAAAGACATTCTATAATAAAGGCATCTACACTCGAATGTTTATAGCAGCACAATTCACAATTGCAAAGATGTGGAATCAACCCAAGTGCCCATCAATACATGAGTGGATTAATAAAATGTGATATATGTATACCATGGAATACTATTCAACTACAAAAAAACAATGGTGAACTAGCACCACTTATATTATCCTGGATAGAGATTGAGCGCATTCTTCGAAGTGAGGTATCACAAGAATGGAAAAACACGCACCATATATATACACCATCAAATTGGTACTAATCAATCAACATTAAGGTGTTCATATGGTAGTAATACTCACTAGATGCTGGTCAGGGTGGGGGGTGAGGAGGAGTAAACCCACAACAAATGGAAGTAGAGTACAATGTATGGGGGAAGGACACGCTTTGTAGCCCTGGCTTGGGCAAGGCAAATGCATTACATGTAATCAAAATATTTGTACCCCCATAATATCCTGAATTAAAAATAAATAAATACAACATAAAAAAGAATTATGGCCTCCAATTCAATCCAAATTCCTGCAAAAGACATATTTCATTCTTTTTGATAACTATGGAGTATTCCATGGTATAAATGTACCGCATTTTCTTTATCTACTCATCAACTTTACCTAAGTTGATGGGCACTGAGGTTATTTCCATATCTTTTTAATTATGAATTGTGCTGTGATAAAATTTAGGTGCAGGTGTCTTTTGATATAATCTCATCTTATCTTTTGGGTAGATCTCTAGTGGTAGGATTGCTAGATCAAAGGGTAGATCTACTTTTAGTTCTTTGAGAAATCTCCGTAGTGTTTTCCATAGAACTTGTACTAATTAACATTCACACCAATGATGTGAATGCTTATGGCATTCCATTTTCATTGTATCCATGCTAACATCTGTTGTTTTTTGACTTTTTTATAAATGGCCATTTTGACAGGGGTAAGTTAGTATCTCACTGTGGTTTTAATTTGTGTTTCCCTGATGATTAGTGATGTTCAGCATTTTTTTTCACATTTTTTTGGCCACTTGTATATCTTCTATAGGAAAATGTCTGTTCACATCTTTTGATGAATTTTTAATGGGGTTATTTTTTTTCTTGCTGATTTGTTTGAGTTCCTTGTAGATTCTGGATATTAGTCCTTTGTCAGAAGTATAGTTTGTGAACATTTCCTCCCATTCTGTAGGGTGTCTATTTATTCTGTTGATTATTTCCTTTGCTGTGCAAAAGATTTTTAGTTTAATATAGGCCCATTTATTTATTTTTGTTTTGGTTGCATTTGCTTTTGGGGTCTTATTCATAAATTTTTTACCCAGCCCAATATTGAGGATAGTTTTGCCTAGGTTTTCTTCTAATATTTATATGCCCTTTATACCACGTTATGACTATGTGTACTGATCATTTATTAAAAAGATGAATGCACATGAAAATAATCAACAGAATCAATGCATAACCTAGAGAATGGGAGAAAATATTTGCAAACTGTACATCGGACAAAAGTCTAATTATCAGACTCTGCAAAGACTTAAATAAGCAGGAAAAAAAAAGAAATAATCACATTAAAATGTGGGCAAAAGACATGAACAGAGTTTTTTTCAAAAAAAATTATAAAAATGACCAAGAGACACATGAAAAAATGCTCAACATCACTAATAATTGAATGCATCTTGAGTTAATTTTTGGGTATGGTGAAAGGTAGGGATGCTTTTTCATTCTTCTACATATGGCTATCTAATTTTCCCAGCACCATTTATTGAATAGGGTGTCCTTTCCCCAGTGCATGTTTTTGTCTGTTTTGTTGAAGATCAGTTGATTGTAGGTATTTGGCTTTATTTCTGGGTTCTCTATTCTCTTTCATTATTCTGTATGTCTAGTTTTATACTAGTACCATTCTGTTTTTGTTACTATTACCTTATAGTATAATTTGAAGCCAGGTAATATGATGATTCCAGATTTGGTCTCTTTCTCTTTTGCTTAGGATTACTTTGGTTACTTGTGCTCCTTTTTTGGTTTCATATGAATTTTAGGATTGTTCTAATTCTGTGAAAAATGATGTTGGCATTTAATAGGAATTGCATAAAATCTATAGATTTCTTTAGGCAGTATGGACATTTTAACAACATTGATTCTTCCAATCCACTAGCATGGGACGCTTTTCAATTTGTTTGTGTCATCAACAATTTCTTTCATTGGCAGTTTGTAATTCTCCTTATAGAGATCTTTCAACTCTTTGGTTAAGTACATTCGAACTATTTTTTTTTTTTTTGCACCTATTGTAAATGGTAGTGAATTCTTGATTTGATTTTCAGCTTAGTTGTTACTGGTATATAGAAATGCTTCTGATTTTTGTACATTGTTTTTGTAACCCAAGACTTTACTGAATTCATTTATCAATTCTCAGTGTCTTAGAGGAGGATTTAGGATTTTCCAGATGTGATATCATCTAATTGTCAAACAAAGATAGTTTTACTTCCTCTTTTCTGATTTTGATGACCTTTATTCTTCTTGCCTGATTTCTCTGTCTAGGACTTTCACTATTATGTTGAACAGAAGTGGTGAAAGCGAACAACCTTTTCTTATTCCAGTTCTTAGGATGAATGCTTTCAACTTTACCCCATTCAGTATGATGATGCCTATGGTTTTTTCATATATATATCCTTTATGGTTTTGAGGTATGTTCCTTCTAAGCTTATTTTTTTATGGATATTTATCTTAAAGAAGTGCTGTACTTTATAAAATGATTTCTTTGCATCTATTAAGATGATCACATGGTTTTCATTTTTAATTCTGATTATATGGTGAATCAAATTTATTGATTTGCATATGTTGAACCATCCTTGCATTCCTAGGATGAAACCCACTTAACCATAGTAAATTATTTTTTTGATATGGTGTTGCATTTGATTTGCTAGCATTTTATTGGAGATTTTTGCATTAATGTTCATCAGGAATATTGGTCTGCAGTTTTATTTTTTTGTTGTGTCCTTTTCTGGCTTTAATATTCGTGTGACACTGGCTTCATACAATATGTTTGGGAGGATTACCTCCTTCTCAATATTATGTAACATTTTCTGTTCAAAATATACTCTAAAAAAGGAGGTGAAATATCTCTATAAGAAGAACTACAAAACAATGATGAAAGAAATCATTGATGACACAAACAAATCAAAAACATTCCATGCTTATGGACTGGAAGAACCAATATTTTTAAAATGTCAATACTGTTCAAAGTGATTTGGAGATTCAATGCAATTCCTGTCAAAATACTAATTTCCTTTTTCAAATAATTAGAAAAAAAAATCCTAACTTTCATATGGAATCAAAACATAGCCCAAATAGCCAGAGCAATCCTAACCCACAAGAACAAAGCTGTGAGCATCACATAATCTGACTTCAAGGCCATAGTAAACAAAACAGCATGTTAGTGGTGTAAAAGAAGATACAGAGATCAATGGAATAGGATAGAGAACTCAGAAATAAAACCAAAATCCTATGACCAACTAATCTTCAACAAAGCAGACAAAAATATTTATTGGAGAGAAAAAATATTTTCAAAGGAACATAATAAGTTGCAAGTCAGTTCTTCTTGCTCTCTTTGCAAAATATAAGTTCTCATTTATTTCATCAATATTTCTATCACATGGGCAAAGTAAAAACAATATGAGAATATTTCCATGATGTTTGTAAAGCACTACCATATATAAGGTCTGCTTAAAAAAAGTAATAAAAATAAGTAAAAAAAAAAAAAAAAAAGAGGCTTCTAAGTAGGCAGAGTTCAGTTCTTTTGAGCAACTGTTCACTTGTCAGACTATCAGACTTTTATTTTCTCTCTCTTTTCACATATTTCTTCTCAATGTTGTCAAGTTGAACACAGTGATTTTCCCTGGTATTCAGGTTACACTTCCATTGAGAACAATGAAAAAGCTGATATTGCTAGAAGAGGAAATAAAGGAAAAATGTTAGCTATGGCCCCAAAATGTTAATTGAATTTTCTATATCTGGTAAAAATAAAGGAAGGCAGAAAAGAAGATGTGTGTGCATGTATGTGTGTGTATTTCTCTATTTCTCTTCCATAATTGAATATATATATATATATTTTAGACACTAATTACCCAACAAGCTTCTGTGCATATAAATAGTCATATTGTGGTGACTTTAAGCAATAAGGAATTCAAGGTGAGAGGATAAAAATATGTAAATTTTCCAAATGGAAATATATAATAAAAGAAATGAACTTAACATAAAATACTACTTTAAAGATTTGACTGGAACTCTAAGATTTCTTGAATTTACAATAAAATAGATTCAGACGATAGATACTGAAATCAATAATGAAGTAAAAGCAGATAAGACAGAAAGAGTAATAAATGCATAATTATATTGAAATAAATACAATGAGGGAAAAATAAGGTCTCAAATGGAGAAAATGTTTAAAAAGTAAAGAAATTAAAAATAAAAGGAGAGAGCATATCAGAATGTAGACAAAAGTAATCAACCTATATAAGTTATAATATCATATCAAATAATGTGTTAAATCATAAAATGTCTGTGGAAAGATGTTATTTTTGTCACCACTTTATTCAGGAAAGGATTAAAATTTATAATGATATAATCTATAAATACAATCATAATAATGCTGAAAGGAAAAACATATATGAATATTAAAACAAAAATTATGCTGTAATGTTACATTGTTAGGAAAAAGTGAAAAATTATCGTGTGACTAAATAAATGGAAATGGACTTTAATTAGAAGGATTTCTTGATCATGACTGCCAAACAAATATTAGGAACAATAGCAGAAACCCTGTTTTTCCTTCCATTCTTCCACAAAATGGGGTAACCATTCATATGGTTAATTGGGGGGTGCCCAGTAATTACTTTGGGCTACTCTTCCCCTTCCTTCCACCTTCATTTCCTCCTTTCAGCTCAGAAGTGTCAGATGAAAGTGGATAGATTTGTATCATGTGGTGCCTGGAGATTACGTAATTTGGCAGACACTTTTGAAAAAATAGAACACAAATTTAGAAATAAAGAATTAGGTACGAAATTGATTTTTTTTTTTTTAGAATCAGAAAAAGCCCAAGAAAAGTAAAATTGTAAATGCTGATAAATACTACAAATGTCAAAAAATCCAACAAGACAACATAATAATTTTTTTTTTTTTTTTGAGACAGAATCTCTCTCTGTTGCCAGGGCTAGAGCACTGTGGTGTCTGCCTTGCTCACAGCAACCTCAAACTCCTGGGCTCAACCAATCTGCCTACCTCAGCCTCTCAAGTCGCTGGGACTACAGGTGCACGTGTGATGCCAGCTAAATTTCTATTTTTAATAGAGACAGGGGTCTTGCTCTTGCTCAGGCTGGTCTCGAACTCCTGAGCTCAAGTGATCCTCCTGCCTCGGCCTCCCAGGGTGCTAGGATTACATACATGAGCCACCATGCCCAGCCAGAAAATAAATTTTAAAGGAAAATATATGCATTTTAATGAATAAAATATTTTATATTTAGATAAATATTTAAAGATAATCATTAAAGAAGCATAAGCTATGAGATCAATAAAAATTAGATTGAGAAAACTTTGATAAATAGGTAAGTTTGATAAATTAGAATTTTGTTAAAATGCAATTTAGCAACAGTCTAAATCAAACTCTCACTTCATGCATACTGATGGCCACTATTTTTTTTCTTTCAAACTGATACAAATTCATCTTGAGCTCAGCACAACTTACTAAATACAAGAGTTATCAGTAGCCACAGTGGTTTGCTTTAGGAGAATCTAGACAAAACCCTCAGTATTAACCTTTAAAGTGATATAAAACCATCTTCCTGTAAAAGTTGAAATAAATACTCTGATAGAGAAATAAGGTGGTTGATACTGTAGGCCTCTTCTAACCACAGGGAAGTTCATGATAAAGTAAGGAAAGATCAGAGAATTTTGAATGCAAAATCAACAGCTTCACTTACATGGGATAATTTCGTGGATAAAGTTAAAGTTCAGAAACAAGATGCAGATGTAAAAAGAAACATCTAACAAAATAAGGCATCTTTTTAAAATATGTAAAATATGTGTATCAGGTATAGGCCACTCCATTAGGTATCATCATCAGTAAAAAGTTGCCTGACATATCTGGAAGCTTGCTGCTTGCTTGTCATTAAATGCTAACATATGCCCATTGGATGGTTATTATTTCTAAATAATAATGACTTATATTAATATAGCTTTTTTCTGAAAATATAAAACACTTAATAACTACAGCCAATTATATTTTATAACCTGTGTGGGCATTGTTTATATAACCTAAGTTTTGTATTTCCATGTAGTCTTATTCTAGGACCCAAATAGCTGGATAAGATTGAAATATACATGCTGTACTGAGTGCTTTGTTTCTTTATTTATTTTATCCCAATAATAATATTTAAAAAGCCCTCTAATGTACTTAAAATCATAATGGAAGACAATTTGTGTAGGGGAAATAGAATGAACAGAAGAATGATATAATATTTCATCAAGATCAGTTTAAGGCTATTATGATGGATTAATAAACCCATGGAATATATTAAATAATGCAAACACTAAAGAATTAAAACACATGATTGCCAATGTATAGAAATATTTGTTAATGATAATTACAGCACACTAACCAAGAATTTTGAGTTCTACTTTATTTAAGTCTCATTTATTTGTGTGTGTGTGTGTTTGTGTGTGTGTGTGTGTGTGTGTGTATATATATATATATATATATATATGTATATATGTATTTCATGCTCTTCCAGAGCAACTAAATGCCTTGGTCTAATTATAACAATGAAAAGTTTAGAAATTTTACACTGGGTTTCTCAATATAAAAAGTAAAACAATAGATAGATACACAGACATACAGATACATAAATATACACACAAGTATAGGTACAGTTATATGGGTGGATATATTAAATAGATGCACATGAAAACACAGACGTACATACATACATATACAATTAGAAGTTGTAAATAGTTTCTAAATTAACTTAAATAAATAATGCAGCCAACTTCGCTTTTACCTCTTCATTAATATAGTTCAAAAAAAGAAGACATTTTTTCATACCAGACACTTACAAATGGAAACAAAACCCATTCCCTTATTTCAAGATTGAAGAGTCTCAAAATCTGTGCAGCCCACATCCGCATGAATGTAGCTGATGAGAGAGGAATGAAGACCCTTTCTGGACTTAGAACTTAATCTTTCTAAGAATCTTTTTTTTCCTTATTATTATTATATTGCTAGAGATGTGCACTAGAACTTAAGTTAAGTCTCAAAACATCAACTAAACAAGCAAAATTGCATAGGTTCTCCCATGTATTGCACTGTAATCAGCATTCTTAAGAATGTCTCTCTCAGTCCCATTACACATTATGCATACATACACATATGTATACATTATACATACACCCTACACACAAAAGCACATGCAACCTCCAGCTCCTCTAGCATAATTCCCTTCATCACATTCTTTCATCACAATCAGGGGATTGCTTATTTTTCATTAGCTAAACTATTTTATCTTACCTAGGAAGGGAAATTTGGCAATGCTAGAAAATACAGTATTTCTCTGGAAGGTCATTGTGTCCAGTACAAACTCATAATTTTTTCTTTGTAATTATGTACCATTATATATTTACTATCTAAACAATGAAAACTAGCATGGCATATGATCCCTTTTCCAATGTAGATGGAGGAGAAATGAAACCATATTCTGTCAGAAAAACTCCCAAAACACAAACTAGAAAACTAGTTTTACCTATTCTGAGCTGAACCAAGGTTATATAACCACAAGAGAACTTTAACACATGTCATCTACAATAGAGAATTAATCAATAATATCACTGTGGCAAAGAAGGGTTTGGAAGAGTAATCTGCTAAGCAAAGACCAGAATATTTTGCTCAAACTGAAAGAAAAGTCCACAAAATAAAATACATTGCTATGAATGATTTCAGATCAAACGTATAACTCTTCCAATAGATGCAAGAATATTTAGAAAGTCTTGAGTACAAAACTTCTGAAATTTATATCTTGATTTGACTGCAGTGCTGACATTACAGAAAAAATAAAGAAGCAGAAGAAAAAGAAAAGAAATATAATAAAGGAGCTTACTGGTACTTTATATTTAAAACACAGAATATTTTCTATGGTAAAATCTTTCAGCTTAAAGCAAATGTTTATTTAGTGAGCTTACCTGGTACAGGGTATTTATTCTATTTGTTTTAATACCTTTATAATATCCATTAAAGTAACTAAGAATTAGAGTGCTAGATAGTTATAGTGACCTATTATTAGTAGAGTAACTAAATTCTCCTAGAAATGAAGTAGGTATACAAAAACCTAGACGTATGTATGAAGAATCTACAAATTTTAATACTAGCATAAAAATAAATTAAATTCTCATTTTCTGCATAGATTCCTATCCATAATTAAATCTGATTGTGCATTATCCCTTAAAAGTGTATCTGGGACATAGCAAGCATTCAATAAATATTAAATATTATTGATGTTATTGTTACTCCAGGTTGGAAATGTATCTACTCTTGAATCTTCTTACATTCAATATATTTCTAAAAGAAAACTACTTTGTGAAATAAATCATTTTCTGCATCTAAAACTATTAAAATATATTTAAGTCACAATATGTCATTCATAGGTCATTCATTTATTTATACATTCTTCCCCCTTGCTATTTTGTTCTTTTATTCAGATAGTTATAGATTGCTTGCTTTGTGAAAGTCTCTTTCTCTTATGTTATGAGAATACAAAAACAAATATGACTTTTAAGTTTTGCATCTAATAATTTATAGTCAGAATGTGCAAATATACAAAGATAAACATTTTGTTTTAGAATATGAGACATAATCTGTTAGCAATGTTTTATTTGATCAAATATCCTTCATAATAATAAACTACATATTCTTTATTTTTGGTAATAGAAAAGTTGTTTATCTTCAAATTCCTCATTCTTCTTTGTCTTGCTAGCACAAATCCATATAACTGAAACAGAAACAAAGAAGTATTCCTCATTAGATACCATCATATACCAGACGCTACACATGACCATGTTGTTTCCGTTTAGATAAATAACCACTAGGGCTTGTTTCATTTTTTTCCAATGCCTTCTGATACTGATTCCAAAATAAACCATCTTTTCAAATTAATTAGCACAAATTTAGATCATCTTGGCAAGAGGGTGAATAAAGTAGAAATAAGAACATAATTGGATACCACCATTCACTGAATTATTAACTTTCTATTACTGGACAAGTTCGAATAATAATTTGCTTTCAGTTGCATGCTTATTCTCACCACTTACCCCCACATTAAGTATTAGAGCACTCTCTTAATTATGAAAGACATGTATGTCAGTAGTCTTTGTTTAATAACTGATAATTGAACTTCATGCATTAATCATTCCATATACAATTATACCACGGGATCAATAGAATTTAATGAACCCAATCTAGTCAGTGAAATAGTTATAAATTATTCATGTCTGAAATTGAACTATATTAAGTTAATCAAACTGTTAGGATCATTTTCTAAAATAAATTATTAGACAAAGATAATACATCTTTTAAAAAAATGAATGATCTCACAATAACTTCTGGCACTTTATGTACTTAGGGCATTGAAACAAATACAAATTTCTCAAATACTTTCTTTTAAATGCTTAGCTTAAATCTACTACAGAAATATATATATTAGTATTGTTAGTAAACATTTGACAAAATGTATTAGTGACTATCTCAATTCCAGTTTACCAGTTTTTAAGGTGAGCTTATAGAAGTCAAAACTTTTTTATATATTTATATACTATATGCCTATAAAAAACATTTAGAAAATGCTAATGTTTGCTGAGAGAATATATTTCATTAATATTTCAAAGTTGAATTGACTAAAGTAATAATGTTATTGTGTTCCCTTGGATGTTATATGTAAGTTTTTATAAGAATATTTCTGGAGATAATACCTAAAACAGAAGCACATATTAAAAATGATTATATCTTTTAATTGCTCTTTGATAGCTAAATTTAATGTGGAATCAGTTCTTTTAATTTATCACTTTTTTATACAAAAATCTATCCTAGATCACATTTCAAATGCATGCAAAAATAACTTCTGAATGGAGAATCTTTCCCTTTTCTTCTTTTTTCTCTTGCAACTATGGTAACTTTAATAAAATACATGTAAATATGAAAATTTCTAATGACTAGAAGACAAATTTCTGTGTTAGAAATTAATAATTTTGCATTTGAGAGTCAAATTCAAAAGAAAAATCACAAATGTGATTAATACATTATACTAATAAATATGAATATTCATATTTTCTTAGGGAAAACCTTTGAATATGATTTTTATTTAGAAGCAGAAATCAATTTTAGATAAAGATATTTTAGTACTGTGTTCATCAATATATTTTTTCGTTATTGAAGCAGGAAAGGATGATTATATTATAATCTACTTTGTATTTTGTAATTATTAATCAAGACTTGTAGTTAAAGTATACAGTAAATACATATGAATGAACTAAAGAATTCTCATCCTTCTTGATAATCTGTACTTTACACTCCAAGGTGGTTCTTAGCAGTTAATTCTTTCCTTAAAATATCTCATAAGATATTTCTGGTAATATCATTAATATTCAATATTTAATTGGATCAAGTGCAATTTAAAATATTCCCTTATAGGATATATATTTCACATATATAGTATTTTTGGTAAAGTTATTTGTAGAAGTTACAATTTGTATGTAATGCTGGTTCTTATTCAGAAATTTTGGCTCATAAGTATAGATAAAATATATATTTTGAAAATGAGTCCACTATTATATTCATTGCCAATACAAATTTAATATTTGAGAAGATATATTATCAATACTTTATTTTCATATTAGTATTATTCACCATTGAGAAAGATAACACTTGAATACTTTTAAAACCAAAATGTACAAGCAAAAACAATGTTTATATTTATTGGCTGTTTTTTTCATAGGAAATGAAATACATTATGAATTCAGCACAAAAAAATTAGATAATCAGACTAAATGAAAAAGTGTTAAAACTCAAGGTAGTTTACCTCTATATAAGTAAATATTTTCTAAGTATTATTTAGATAGTAGTCTTTAAAGAGACAAAGTACAAGTGAAAGGACCAGTTAGGAGGCTACAGCAGTGATTAGGTGAGAAATTATGTGGTTTGAATCAATGTGAAGGCAATGAAGAGAAAAAAGATTTGCTTATGAATGTATTTTGAAAGTAAAAAAAAAAAAAAGAATTTCTGACAGTTTAAGTGAAGGATTTGAGAGAAGAGAAACAATTATGACTCTCAAATTGTAGATGTATGCAACTGGAGGGAGGAATGAAACATAATAGAGAAGACTCTAGGTAGAGCAGATGGAGAATGAGGTAAGGAGTTCATTTTAGAAATATTTACTTTGGAGACATCATGTAGGTAGTTTAATAAATCAGTCTGAATTTCAAGGGAGAGGTCTAACTAGGGGATACAAATTTGGAAGTGTCACTATATCAATGAAATTTAAAGCTATAAGATGGGATATCATTCAAGAAAAGAGACCCTAAATAAAAGAGATAGAACTTTTAGAAAGGCCTATTCGAAAGATCAGGGAGAAGAGATGAAACTAGGGAAACAGACTGAGAAAAGACAACTCAAAAAGAGCCAGTGAAGTAGAGGAAAAAAATGCAATTCTGAGAGTCAAGTGATTAAATTGTTTCAAGGAAGAGAGGAATGCCAATAGTGACAAATGCTGCTGGTAATTCAAGATAGATGAAGATTGAGCATTGACTATTGGATTTATCAAAATGGGAGTCACTGTTGACCTTGACAAGAGCAATTGTGGTGGATTGAATGTGGTAATAGCCAAACTGGAATAGGTTTAAGAGAAAATGGGAGTATGGGAATGAGAAAAAGAGAGAGGGTTTATGCATAGCTTTTCCAAGGATAAGAATAGAAAAATAAGAGAGTATATTGGCAGGGAATGTGAACACAAGAAAATACTTTACTCAATATATGCTGATGGAAATAATTTAGTAGAAAGGAAAAATTAATTATGAGAAAGAGAGAGTTGGAAGCAAGGGCATCAGCTGAACATTGGAGTGGAGGAGGAGGTGTTCAAGACTTAGGGAAATAGAGTTAGTGAATATGGCAAATACATGAATAGGGATTATATGGGTTGAATGGTGTTCCTCCAACAAAATGACATGTCCATATCCTAATCACAAAAACCTGTAAATGTTATTTCATATAGAAAAGAGGTCTTTGTAGATATAATTATGTTAATGATCTTGAAATGAGGATTTTATCAATTATACAGGTGAGTCATAATTCAATTACATGTGTCCTTATCAGAGTGAGGCAGAAGAAAATTTGACACAGGCAAAAGAGGAGATTACAAAGTGACCACAAAAACAGAGATTGCAGTGATGTCTCCACAATCAGAAACTGCTTACAGCCACCAGAATCTGGAAGAGTCAACGAACAGATTGCTCTATAAAGCCTCTAGATGAATTGTGGCCGTGCAGGCACCATGATTTTGTACTTTTAGCCTCCAGAAGTGTGACTTAATGAATTTCTCTTGATTTAAACCATGTTATTTATGGTAATTTGCTACCATAGCCACAGGAAACTAATACAGAGTAATTCAAATAAATTATAATTTCAATTACAGTTAAGGTTTACTTGAGTTAGAAAGTTACAATACAGTCAGTCTATGTCATTTTGCAGTTATGTTCTGTTGCACAGATAAAGCACAGGAAAAACTCAGTATTGGATTCAAAATGGGTCTCATTTTTTTCTGAGCAATACAACAAAACAAAGTAAAAAAATGAAGGATGTCAAAATATATGTAAGGCAGTTAAAATAGTCATTGATTCTGGAATTTAATTTGGCTAATCAGGAAAGAGTGTATGATGGGGATGTTGGATAATGAAACTGAGTGTAGATAGATTGGCAATGAAAGATTTGTCATATTTGGAACTGCAGAATAAATTACTTGGAAAGATAAGTTGAAAGATAAATTACTTTGAAAGATAAGTTAGAAGTTGAGCTGTAAACTACTGTGATCATGAAGAGTTTATGACTAATGATAATAATAGTTCTAGGTTATGGCTATGGAATGGGCATACTGAGGTAGAGTAGAAAATGGTATCATTGAAAAATAATTCAAGAACATGAGTGACCAATGGGTAGAAAAAATTATCTATGTGTCCAAGTAAACCCATATACTTACTGCCAGCTGATTTTTGACAAAGGTACTAAGAACATACATTGGGAAAGGACACTCTCTTCAATAAACGGTGCTAAGAAATTGGATATCCATATGTAAAAGAATGATACTGGACCCCTATCCCTCACCATACACAAAAATCAACTCAAGACAGATTAAAAACTTAAACATAAGAACTAAAACTGTAAAATTTCTATAAGAAAAAGTAGGAAAAAATATTTCAAGACATTAGCATAGACAGAGATTTTATGGCTAAGACTTCAAAAGCAAGGGCAACTGAAATAAAAATAAACAACGGGACTATATTAAACTAAAAGTTTCTGCACAGCAGAGCAAACAATCAACGGAGTGGAGAGAGAACCTTCCAAATGGAAGAAAATATTTGCAAGCTATTCATCTGACACAGGGCTAATATCCAGAATATACAATGAACTCAAACAACTTAACTATTAAATAATAATAATAATGACTCCATTAAAAAATAGGCAGAGGATGAACAGAAATTTTTCAAAAGAAGACATGCAAATGGACAAAAAGAATATGGAAACATGGTTAACATCACTAATAATCAAGAAAATACAAATCAAAACCTCAATGAGATATCATGTTATCCCAGTTAAAATGGCTATTAATAAAGAGACAAAGAATAACAGATGCCAGTGATGTTGCAGAGAAAAGGAAGTTCTTATACACTGTTGATGGGAATGTAAATTACTACAGCCACTATAGAAAACAGTATGGAGTTTCCTCAAAAAACTAAAACTAAAAATACTATGCAATCTAGGAATCCCCAAAATGGATATTTATCAAAGGAAAACCAATCAATATAACAAAGGGATACCTGCACACTGGCATGTTTATCACAGCACTTTTCATAATACTAAAGAAATGGAATCAATCTAAGTGTCTATCAAGGGACAAATGCATAAAGAAAAAGTTGTATATATACACAATGCAATACTATTCAGACATAAAAAAGGACAAAATCATGTCATTAGCTGTAACATGGGTGGAACTGGAAATCATTATGTTAAGCAAAATAATCAAGACACAGAAAGACAAATATTGCACACTCTCACTCATATGGGGGAGCTAAAAAAGTTAATGTCATGGAGGTAGAGAGTAAAAGGATAGATACCAGAGGCTGAGAAGGGTGTATGAGAGGGAGGGCAGGATGAGTACATACAAACAGTTAGATAGAAGGTATATGCTCTAATATTCCACAGCAGAGTAAGGTGACCATATTTATAATAACAACATGTATCATATATTTCAAAGTAGATAGAAAAGAGGACTTGAACTGTTGCTACATACTTAAGGTGATAGATGCTACAAGTACCCTGACTTGATCATTACACATTCTATACATTTAACAAAATATCACATGTACCCCATAACTATGTAAAATATTATGCATCAATATAAATTTCTTTTAAATAAAGAACTCAAAAATTTATTGGAATAATACTCAAAGTGTTTTGAAAACAAAAGATAAAGTTTCATTTTTCCTTTTCTTTTTAAATTGTTTCTTTTTTCTTTTAAAAAATTTTTAAAATATTTTTAATTGGTAAATCAGAATTATATACATTTATGACACACAATATGATTTGATATATGTATACAATGTGGAATTATTAAGGTAATTAACACACCTCACTTATTTTTTGTGTTACATTTTTAATATACTATTTGAGTTATTTTGACATATACAATTCATTATTATGGGATATAGTCACTATGTTGTGCAATAGATATTAAAAGATAGCACTCCTGTCTAACTGAAACTTTGTACCCTTTGACCAACAACTTCCCATCCCTTCCCTTCCCAGCACCACCCCAGGCTCTGGTAACCACCTTTCAACTTTCTACTTCTAAGTACAACCCTTTTAGATTCTCATATAAATGAGATTCATGTGATATTTATCTTTAGTGCTTGGCTTATTTCACTTAGCATAATGTCTTCCAGGTTCATTCAAATTGTTGCAAATGACAGAATTTTCTTCCTTTTAGAGCTGAATCATATTATATTGTGTATGATTTTCTTTTCAAATTCGTTCCTCAATGAAAATTACCACCTTTTTTCAAAATTTCCATTGAGTGTGTTTTAATTTTCGTTCTTGACTTTCACATTGTATGCAGTTAACTTTTTTCTTCATTTCATTTACTTTTAGTCTCATGTTTAATCTTAATTTTTCTTTTATATCATTTTCCATATGATTCTTTTTTTTTTTTTTAGACAGAGTCTCACTCTGTTGCCCCGGCTAGAGTGAGTGCCATGGCGTCAGCCTAGCTCACAGCAACCTCAAACTCCTGGGCTTAAGCAATCCTCCTGCCTCAGCCTCCCGAGTACCTGGGACTACAGGCATGTGCCACCATGCCCGGCTAATTTTTTCTATATATATTTTTTTAGTTGCCCAGATAATTTCTTTCTATTTTTAGTAGAAACGGGGCCTCACTCTTGCTCAGGCTGGTCTCGAACTCTTGAGCTCCAGCGATCCGCCCACCTCGGCCTCCCAGAGTGCTGGGATTACAGGCATGAGCCATTGCGCCCGGCCTCCATATGATTTTAATATTAGATTTTAAATTTCTTATTACTCCATTCTCATTAGATAATCTTTATATATTCTTAAATATGTTGATAAAACTGTAAATCTTGGATTATGTAATATACATAAATGGAATAATCTATGTCCTTATACATTTAAAGTCAGATTGATTAACATTGAAAATAAAGTTCACTTTTTATTACTAATTTATTGGTTGGCACAAGGCATAAATGAATTAAATGTTAGACATGTATAAAATTCTTCCATAACTGATCATTTATTTTATTATTTACAGTCTTCGCAATGTTATCAAAGAATCTCAAAATATAACATTTTAGTGTATGCTGATAAATCATCATGAGCTTCTAGCATAACATGGGTATTGTGGCAAATAAAGCAAAACATGTTTCATCAACCACACATAATACAGCCCCACACTAAACCCAAAGCCAAAGTAAGTCAGTCTGATACTTTCAAACCATGACCTATCGTTGGTTTTTACCACGTGCTGCACAATTTCAGAAGGAGGCAGAGCTAGTGTGGATCATTCCCTGCCACCATTTTCAAACCTGCTTTTATCATTATTATGAATAGCACCAATATTCTCAAGAGTTCTAGTCTTTTGTGATAAGGCTTGCACTGAATATCCATGTAATAATCAGTCCTCTGTGACTCATGTTTGTAGCTAACCCACCACAGATCCTTTCTAACGCCATCTTCTTGGGTCTCATCCCTTCAACTCTTTTCTTCACCAAGATCTCAGCCTCCAACATCCATCCTCATTTCAGTGGCTTCTGGAGACTGATTTAACTAAAACTATTATTTTATTTTTCTGATAGATTAATTCTCTATTCTTCTATCTCTTACATACAGACTATTCTTGAAATTTTTCTTTCTTATTTAAATGCCTAATATACATTGCTGTAGAAAAATCGTAGTTATACTCCTATGATAAAAATCTGCCAACAATGAGGTTTTTTTTTCCCGCTTAAGAGCATTTTTCTATTTTGTTTTACTTTTCTCTTTGTACAATTTTTGCAGTCTTAGCAAAAATTATTATGCATAAATTATTTACTAAAATGAGTGTTAGAGAAATGCTTTTAAAAAATATTTAGTTGCAGTAATTGGTTATATCCCCCATCTTGGTCCCTCATAGACAATGGTTTCATACCAGAAATCAACAATAACACAGATGAATGATGCTCTCTGGTAACCCAAGAGTAAAACTGACCCATGGTTATACCTGTCACACACCCTTTTCATTTGGATGTATGAATCCAAACTCAAATCTTGGGCTGGGTACAAATGTTTATGGTTCCTCTTCTCTCCAGGAAACCATCCTCCTCCCTATCATGGTTATTCTTGTGGCATACATAGTATGAGTATTAGACTTTCACCAATGCCTTAGCCTATCTGGAGGGTGTTTGGGAGCTTGACCAAACTCATCATCTGTAGACCTTCCAGACAGCTCTACACTCTCATTTTAAGATCAGAGATTGCTCACCCCAGATTATCCTAGTCATGGGAACAAGAATCTCATGATGCAATCACCATCCCTTTTCTCAAACCTACCAGGGAGGTCTGGAATTAATTAAATTTGGCTTCTCATCATGCCAAGAAAATTGGCATTTTGTCATCAGTTTTGTTTTACTAAGTACCAGGACTCCGCTCACACTTTTTAATACTTTCCATCTGCAAATCAACAGTATTCCTTTTTCAATTGATAGCTCTTTCAACTACTTTTGAAATATTGCTGTGTGTCATTGTTCAAAGCAATATACATATATACATACACTTAAGCACATGCAGACACACATGAACAGACACACACATGTGTACATGCACAGATACACACACACATATATGTATTCAAACTTGCTTATTTTTTTTTATTTTCATTTCAACTTTTGATATTGTCTTTGCAACAGTATTTCTCCTTTTAATACAAGGCCAACAATTTTACAAAAAAAAAGAGCTTCACCAAAATTCAATTTAAATGCCATTGTGAAATCAACCACAGATACTAGTTCATTCGCAAATTTGAGGCTATGGACCACCTCACATTATACAACGGTCTCAGATGTTATTAGATAAGGGTCATAATTTTTCATGTTTTCTTTCAACCTCTTTATTATCAGTTTTAAAAACTTATTAGTCTTATCACATCTGAGTGGTGAATCCAAAATAACATACAAAATACATTTCTCTAATCCTTTACCTTATACTTCATAATACTTGGTAGAACAAGACTTCCTTCATGGGCTCTATTACTTATTACTTTGCTGAACACAGCATATGGATGTTATTTCAGGGGCTTTTCCACACATGAAAGAATACTGCAATTTTAATAATTCAGTATTTTTAAATTTAAGAATAGATTTTAGTTCTTCAAAAATTTCAGTTTCCATAAATGTTCTGAATAAACATTAATTTTGCAGTTCTTCTTAATTTATTACTTCTCAAAGAATACAAAGTTTAATCTTTTTGAAAGTTTCAGAATATACATTCCAAGCTCTATTTCTGATATATTTGATCTCGAACAGCTTGTTGTTCTCTAAAAGCTACAGAATTAATGTGAAAGTTTGGCATCTTAGTTTGAAGTAACAGAAACCAACTCCAGTTTGATCAAAAGGGAGGAATTCATTAAATTATACAGGTGCTTAAATATAATGCAAAGGCAGGTACCTAGTGAGGCCACAGGGGATGCTATGATAACTATAGAAAACAAAACAAAAAATTTAACAATTACTTGGTTTTTGCTATAAATTGATCTCTCTGTTTCCAAGAATACATGTTGAAAAGTTGCCTCCAATATCTTGCAAATTTGCATTTCTTCCACTCAAGAAACCATCAAAGTATTCTGAGGCTAAGCTCTCTCACATTCTGGAATACAAATTCCAAGCAGAGGGCACTGACTGGCATAGCTTACATCAGAACCTGGTACCTGGACCTGTTAGGCCTCACTGGGAGCTAATATTATATTGTGCTATTTAGGCTTCCCAGAGCTATTGTTGTAGCATCACATCTGGAAACAAGGAGACAGTCACCATGAAGGTGGGCAAGGTCAAAAATGTCTGGATAGACCATACACTAGTTAGGTACTACATTTGATAACTAAGTAGTTTCAATAATTTTATCCCTTAATTTCGAGTATTTTTCAAAGAACTAGTCCTGATTTAGCTTAGTAAATCTTTCTTCTACTGCTCCAGTCATTTATAGCATAACTGCCCTGGTCAGCATAAATTCTTGGTACAGTAAGAATCTTAGCAGTTAGATGGCTATTTCACCAGAATTCAGGAGTTAACAGAAAAGATTCATATGTAAACAAATAACCTGAGAGCTCTTTCCTTTAAAAATCAAACAAAATAGCCAAAGCTTACATCCCAAATTAAGTTGCAATCCAGGTATTCTTTCTGCTGTATAATTTTTGTTACTTTAAAAAATACTTAATAGGCCGGGCGCGGTGGCTCACGCCTGTAATCCTAGCACTCTGGGAGGCCGAGGCGGGTGGATCGCTCGAGGTCAGGAGTTCGAGACCAGCCTGAGCAAGAGTGAGACCCCGTCTCTACTAAAAATAGAAAGAAATTATATGGACAACTGAAATATATATATACAAAAAATTAGCCGGGCCTGGTGGCGCATGCCTGTAGTCCCAGCTACTCGGGAGGCTGAGGCAGGAGGATCGCTTAAGTCCAGGAGTTTGAGGTTGCTGTGAGCTAGACTGACGCCACGGCACTCACTCTAGCCTGGGCAACAAAGCAAGACTCTGTCTCAAAAAAAAAAAAAAATACTTAATAAAAGAAAAAAGAGTACCACACTAAAAGCTGTTTATGAAAACAACTGCTTCAATAGTTCATTTTAGGAAAATCAGACTGTGAAAAAATAGAATTTTATAACCAATCTGTTCTTGTGAAAAACAGTTTAGGTTTAGATAAGATAATGGAAGCTGGAGCTGGACTTTCTATGTTCTAATCCCAGTCCAGTATTTATTATCTATGCATATTTGAGGAATTGACACAATCTGTGTTTTGATTATTGCAGCTGAAAAATTGATATGACAGTTACATCTATCCTATAAGATTGTAGTGAATCTGTAAATACTTCAGAGATAAAGAGATATGAGTGGTGGTTAGGATAGGAAAAATATTTAATAAATGTTAATAATTCCATTAAGCTATTGAGGTAAATCAAAAATAAATACAGCTACCACTGATCATTTACTTGAGGTCCAGTTCCATGTATGTGTCCTTCTGTCATTTCAAAATAAATTGCAAAACTGAACATATTTTGTCTCTGTCCCCCGAGCAAGCTGTTTTCCTCAAGGCTGCCAACATTGCGCCTGCCAGTACACTTCAAACATCAGAGTCCTATTCGTCTCTTCCTTTTCCTCTCTATCAAGTCATATGAACTGTCTGATGATCACAGTGATCTTAAATAGTACATGGCACATTGGAAGGGATCAGGAAATGTTTACTGAATGCATTAAGAAAACATGTTAAAAAAGTCCTTTCTTGTTATATTTTAATGTGAGTTCCTTATATGAATATTAAATCTTAACATTGCCCACAAATAAATTAGTGACATAAAGAGCAAGTTTTCCCTATTTTTGAACTTTGTGTACAATAAAAAGGCATTTTCTAGCAGTTCTATTTCGGTAAGAGTTCATCAAAGCACTAAAGGAAAGAAAGCAAGAAAGTGATAACTTCTCTGTCCATCATTCACTCCGGAAACTGCCTGGTTTTCCACACGGAAGACAGAAGAGTGGCCATGGTGGAGCGTGTTGTGGGGATTGCTTCATGGACTCTAATGAACGACAGATGGGCCGAGCAGCGAGGGTTCTGTAATGAGGGTACTCAGGTGCCGGGCCGCCCAGCAGAGTCCTGAGCACTCACAGGAAATGAGTGCAATGAGGGAAGATTTGTCAGAATGGACAGAAAATTTCCTTTTTATACCACTTAATTATGTGATTATCAAACTCTTTCTAATAACATTTTAGTAAAATACCATAAAAAGTATTTTCACCACTTTTTATCCAAGAGACATAATTATTCGTATTTATGGATAATTACATATTTAGTAAATATATTAAATAAACTTAAGGAAAGCATAGTTAAGAAGACCGGAAACATATCTATGTATCATTCTATATAGACATTGCTCAATACTTATTTTATTTCAATGATTTAACACAAAAATTCAAACATTGATCTACGTAAGATTATACATGTCTCTAAGTGGATCAAAAAACATTGTAGGAGTAAAAGAAGGAGACATTTTCAATCTCTCAGAGTGTCTTTCTGGCAACAGTGAGTGCCTGGAGAAGGAGATTGCAACTAGCAAACTTTATCTTTATTATGAGAAACTAAAGACCAAACATTGTATGTTTCTCTCTCAATCTCTCTCTCTCTTTTTTGCTCTGTCTCTCTTTCTCTCTCCCTCTAAATAGCTGGATGGATAGATAGATAGATAAGATTTATTTTTTAAAGGCATGGCTCAGTCATTTCAAGCATTTTCATAACACACTAATCCAGTTGGCAGGCCTATACATGGCCCTAAATTAAATGGCTTTGTAATTCTAGGCTATAAATGTTTTCAATGAGGTTTACAGAGAACCTTAGGAAAGAATTAGAAATTACTTTTTAAATTTTTAAATAAGTAATGAAAATGTTAACAAGGGAAATATTTATGTGATGTACAATCTTATATGTGATTTTAGGGAAAGAACTTTATAGGCATACAAACTTAACCTCAAAACATGGTAGTTGATAGAAATTTACAATAGCAACAAGGACATGTAAGAAATGGAAAACTTTTAGCTGATTCTAAAATATATGGTATTTAATACAGTTGCAGGAAAGTTATCTGAACTTGGGCTATTCTATGTGTTATAATACAAGGAGAAACATTCTGTTAAATGGGTCCCAAGTAGGTAAGAAATTTGACATGAGTTTAAAATATAGCTTGGTGGCAAAAATTAAAAGTTGGTTCAAGATGCTTCTTTTATCATAGCAGCTTCTTAAAGGATTTGCCACTTTAAATGAAATAGTCCCACAAGGATATAGACTCAGCACACCCCTGAGTTTTACTTTTATTTCCAGAAGGAATCACTTTCTTTAAGGAAACAAACAAACAAACAAGAAAACAAATATATTCTTCTCTGGATGCTTTACATTTTAAATTTCTTCACTATTTTAGCAGATACAAGTTTTAAAATCAGTCAACACATTTAAATTCCTTCTGAAATGCACTGTGCGGGAATTGATGTGTCCTACTCAGACAATCATCAATTTCATTTCTTCCTCTGCTTATGTATTATAGGTAATGTAGAGGAAACATAAAAATTGAGATGCATTTTTCATTTTTTAAAACAGAAATTACTGTGTTATATTCTTACTTCATAAAAAGGGTTGCCAACATTTTTATGAAGTTGGAAAGTTCAAAACATTCATGTGAATGATAGAAATGATTTAGTTAAGCTAGTCCAACAATGAACAGACACAATGATAACGTTAGTAAATAATTTATTTTGGTTTATATCACCACACATTCAGCTCAATAAAGGGAAAGTATATTCTCTTAGTAATTATGTTTTTGTAATGTAAACATGTAATTATGACAAAGGTAAAGTGTAACATAGATGCCAGAAAAAACAATGGACTAACGAGAAACTTTAACAAGAGATGTGCATTTTCTATATCATGCAATTCTTGACAATTTTGTGATTTTCTTTTCTTTAATTAATATTAAAAAGTACAAAAAAGTTTAATATAAATATAACTGATGTTTCTAGCATACTTTGTAATGAGAAATGTTTAAGAAAAAATTAATAAGACTTATTTCTATAAAAAGAACTGTTTAATAATGAGTAATTTATTGAGTACATAAAGATGTAATTTTCTAGCATTTGAAAAGAGAAAGACTATTTGACAATAATAATATGTCATAAACCAGATATACCATCTTCTGGTAAATTTTTTATGGTTTCCTTAATATCTTAACTTTCATTATTTAATCAAAATATATACAATGTGATTTATAAGAGAAGTATGTAAATAAACCATTGACTATTTTCAATTCAGCTTTGATTAAAATTAAATTTATAAGAAGGTTGGCTATAAGCTTCAGTAGCAAGAATCTTTAAAGTATACACATATGTTTGAGAATACAAAGCCCTGAATTAAAATCAAACTCATTTGGATAGATAAGAAAGAATATTAGCAAATATTTATACATTAGGCATCATTATATGTAAATCTAAAATCTTTTTCTTATCATTGTGAAGCAGAATTTCTGTTTTGCTGCTAACACTCTCCCTATGATATTGAACTATTGATTTTAATAATTCTAAAGTCTATTGTCTCACAACTTTAAGATAATAAATGTTATTTTTTTTTTTTTTTTTTTTTTTTTTTTGAGACAGAGTCTCTCTCTATTGCCCAGGCTAGAGTGAGTGCCGTGGCGTCAGCCTAGCTCACAGCAACCTCAAACTCCTGAGCTCAAGGGATCCTCCTGTCTCAGCCTCCCGAGTAGCTGGGACTACAGGCATGCACCACCATGCCCGGCTAATTTTTTCTATATATATTTTTAGCTGTCCATATATAATTTCTTTCTATTTTTAGTAGAGATGGGGTCTCGCTCTTGCTCAGGCTGGTCTCGAACTGCTGAGCTCAAACGATCCGCCCACCTCGGCCTCCCAGAGTGCTAGGATTACAGGCATGAGCCACCGCGCCCGGCCAATAAATGTTATTTTAATAAGAATTTTTCATTAAAATGGGTGTAGCATGAACATTTTGTAATTTAACTATGTTCGTAAAGGATGGTTAAGTTCATCAGTAACCTCACTATGATTAACATGTTGAACAATATTCACAGAACAGAACACCTAATATCTAAAAGTACTCTTTTAGGCTCTGGTGATACCATAGTTACAAAATATATAAGCATTGAGCTGACATTCTAATAAGGCAAACAGATGTTAAATAAATGTATAATGTATCAATGGTGAAAATGCAGAAGAAGGGAAAGAAAGATCTCTAATCATCAGGGAAATGCAAATCAAAACCACAATGAGATATCACTTAACTCAAGTGAGAATGGCCTTTATCAAAAAGTCCCATAACAATAAATGATGGTGTGGATGCGGAGAGATAGGAACACTCATACACTGCTGGTGGAACTGCAAACTAGTACAGCCTCTGTGGAAAGTCGTATGGAGATACCTCAAAGAACTACAAGTAGAACTACCATTTGATCCAGCAATCCCATTACTGGGCATCTACCCAAAGGAACAAAAGATATTTCGTAAAAAGACATTTGCACTCAAATGTTTATAGCAGCACAATTCACAATAGAAAAGATGTGGAAACATTCCAAGTGCCCATCAATACATGAGTGGATTAATAAAATGTGGTACTGTGTGGGGGATGGACATGCTTGCAGCTCTGACTTGGGTGGGCAAAGGCAATATGTATAACCTAAACATTTGTACCCCTGTAATATGCTGAAACATAAGTAAATTAAATAAATAAATAAAACATAAGCAAAGTTTGTTGATTTGTGATCTTTCTGTCTTTTGGATGTGGACATTTAATGCTATTAGTTTTCTTCTCAGGAATGCTTTTGATGTATCCCACAAATTTTCATAACTTGTGTCCCCATTATCATTGAAAAGTGGGCAAAGGACATGAACAGAAACTTTTCAAAAGAAAACAGAATAATGGCCAAAAAACATAAAAAAATTGCTCAACATCTCAAATCATCAGGGAAATGCAAATCAAAACCACAGTGAGATATCATTTAACTCCAGTGAGAATGGCTTTTATCAAAAAGTCCCAAAACAGGAAATGCTGGTGTGAATGTGGAGAGATAGGAACACTCCTATATTGCTGGTGGGACTATGAATTAGTACAACCTCCATGGAAAGTAATGTGGAGATATCTCAAAGAACTAAAAGTACAACTACCATTTGATACAGCAATCCACTACTAAACGCAAAGGAAAGATAGATACCCAAAGGAAAAAAAAAAAAAGTCATTCTGTAATAAAGACATCTGCACTTGAATTTTTATAGCATCACAATTCATAATTACAAAAATGTGGAAACAACCTAAGTGCCCATCAATACATGAGTGGATTAATAAAATGTGTTGTATGTATACCATGGAGTATTACTCAGCCACAAAAAATGATGGTGTTCTAGCACCACTTGCATTATCCTGGGTGGAGCTAGATCTCATTCTTCAAAGTGAAGTATCACAAGAATGGAAAAACAGACACTACATATACTCACCATCAAATTGGTGCTAACTGATCAACACTTATGTGCGCACATGGAAGTAATATTCATTGTGTACTGGGCAGGTGGGAGGGGGGTGGAGGGGATGGGTATTCACAACTAATGGGTGCAGAGTGCACTGTCTGGGGGATGGGCACGCTTGTAGCTCTGGCTGGGTGTTGCAAAGGCAATATATGTAACCAAAATATTTGTACCCCCATGATATTCTGAAATTTAAAAATATAAAAAAGAAAAATAAAATAAAAATCATCTGATTGTGGACAAAGTTAGGAAACAATGTAAGCAAAGAACATAAACAGACAATTCTTAAAAGAAGATATACAAATGAGCAACAGACATATGAAAAAATGCACATCACTAATTATCAGTGAAATGCAAATTAAAACCACAGTGAGATACTATTTAACCCCAGTTAGAATAGCCATTACCAAAACACAAAAAAATAACAGCTGCTGATGAGTATGTCAAGAAAAGGGTACTCTTATACACTGTTGGTGTGAATGTTATCCAAACCACAGGTTCCATACTTTTTTTTCTGCATCACTGTGACAGACTCTATATATTTTACTGTAATTATTTGTTGTTTCACTATGTTAGCATTTCTTTTAGCTTATATTCATAGCGCATAAACAGCTATATACTGGAAGGTTGCTTGCTGTGCCAGTATAATGTAAGGGAGTGATACTAGAGATTCAAAGTGTCTTTTAAGAAATACATGTTTTCTGTGCATGTCTTGCCCCCAATAAAGATTTCCCTTTTTATAAATTGTGCTTTAAGTTTACCATAAACCTTTGGTGTGCTCTCCACCTAACTCTTTTCATAATTCTTCCTTTATCTGTGTTTATAAGTACTTTGTCACTCTCCTTGGGTCATTCAGACTCAGAGGTCTAAATGAGGTAACCCTCTTTCTTTTATAAAATATTAAACCAAAGATGTAATAGAATTACTGTACTTCAATATATATAATTCATAGTACTCCCAAAGGTTTAATTTCTCAATGTTTTGTTTTGTTTTTATTTCAAAATATTATGGAGGCACAAATGTTTTTGGTTACATGTATTGAGTTTTTTATGCTTGAGTCAATTTATTAATGAGCCCATCACCCAGATAGTGTTCATTGTACCTGTTCAGATAGTGTTCACTGTACCCATTAGGTAGATTTTCACCCATCCCCTCCTGCATCCCTTCCCCTTTGATTTCCAATGAGTTTTATTTACCTCTGTGCACATGTGTACTCATCAGTTAGTTATAATTTAATAGCAATGACATGTGGTATTTATTTTTCCATTATTTAGATATGTGACTTAGGGTAATGGTTCCAGTTCCACCTAAATTATTGCAAACAGCCTTAATTCATCCTTACTCATGACTGCATAGTATTCCATTATATAAATATGCCACATTTTGTTAATCCACTCATGAATTGATGGGCACTTGAGATGATTCCACATCTTTGCAATTGTGAATTGTGCTGCAATAAACATTCAGGTGCAGGTGTCTTTTTGATAAAAATGGCTTCTTTTCCTTTGCGTAAATACCCAGTAATGGGATTGCTGGATCAAATTGTAGGTCTATTTTTAGATCTTTGAGGAATCTTCATACTCTTTTCCATAAAGGTTGTATTAATTTGCAGTCCCACCAACAGTGTATAAGCATTCCTTTCTGTCTGAATCCACACCAGCATCTATTGTCTTTGGACTTTTTAATAAAAGCCATTCTAACTGGGGTAAAGTGATATCTCATTGTGGTTTTAATTTGCAGTTTGCTGATGATTAGTGATGGTCAGCATTTTTCATGTTTTTTGGCCATTTCTTTATCTTCCTTTGAAAAGCTTAACAAATAACCCCCTTAAATGGACAAAAGATATCAATGTTACATTTTTTTTGACATCTTAACAGTAAAATAATCCCTTTCTGTCTTTGTAACTGTTTTGCATAAAATTAAGGTAAAGTTTCTATTTTTAAAGTTATTGTTCCCAGGAAGAAATAGAAAACCTGAACAGACCAATAATGAGTGATAATATTAATGAATACTAAAAAATGTTTCAACAAAAGCAGCCCAGGACTAGATTCTCCAAGACATACAAAGAACTGGTACCAATTCTACTGAAACTGTTTTAAAATATCAAGGAGGGGGAATCCTCTTTAACTCATTCTACAAAGTCAGTATCACCTTTATATTAAAGCCAGGCAAGCATACAAACAACAACAACAAAAAAACTGCCGACCAATTTTCCTGATTAACAAAGATGCAAAAATCCTTAAGCAAACACTAGCAAACATAATTCAACAGCATTTCAATAATAATAATAATACACCACAATCAAGTGGGTTTTATTCCAGGGATGCTAAGATGGTTCAAAATACACAAATCATTAAACAGTACTCATCACATAAGCAAAATTAAAAGCAAAAACCATATGACCATCTAAATAGCTGCAGAAAAAGCATTTTCTATAATTCAACATCCCTTCATGTTAAAAACCCTCAAAATACTAGGCATAGAAGAAATATACCTCAAAATAATAAAAGGTATAAATGACAAACCCACAGCCAACATCATATTGAATGGGAAAAAATTGAAAGCATTCCCCCTAAGAAGTGGAACAAGACAATAATGCTCACTTTCACTGTTTCTATTCAGCATAGTAGTGGAAGTCCTAGCCAGAGAAATCATACAAGAGAAAGAAATACAGAGCATCCCAAAAGAGGAAGTAAAATTATTTTTATTTGCCAATGATATGATCCCATATCTAGAAAATTCTAAAGATTCCACCAAAAGACTCCAAGAATTGATAAATGAATTAAGTAATGTCTCAGGTTACAAAATCAATTTCACTTTTTGAGATAAACTATTCTTCATGAGCAAAAAAAAAAAAAAAAAAAAATCAGTAGCATTTCTATATACCAATAACAATAAAGCTGAAAACCAAATCAAGAAGGCAATCATATTTACAATAGCTACATGAAAAACACAATAATTAGGAATATATTTAACCAAGAAGTTGAAAGATCTGTACAAGGAAAACTAAAAAACACTGATGAAAGAAATTAAAGATGGCACACGCAAATGAAAAAATGTCCCATGTTCATGGATTAGAAAAATCAATACTGTAAGAATTACCATACTGCCCCAAACAATCTACAGATTCAATGCAATTCCTATAAAAATACCAATATTCTCTTTTGTAGAATTAGAAAAAAAAAATACTAAAATTCATATGGAACAACAACAGCACTGAAAACCCTAAATAACCAAGGTAATCCTAAGTGAAAAGAACAAAGCCGGAGGAATTGCTACATTATACTACAAGGCTATAGTAACCCAAACAGCAGTTTCATGCTGTTTTGGTATAAAAATAGACTCATATATCAGTGGAATAGAATAGAGAACACAGAAATAAAGTTACATACCTACAGCAAACTGATCTTTGATGGGATTAACAAAAACATGCACTGGGGAAAGGACATCCTATTTGATAAATGGTTCTGGGAATGTTGGATAGCAACAAATTGAGGAATAAAACTGGATACCTGTCACTCACCTTAGCAAAAATAAATTCAAGATGGATTAGAGACTTACACATAAGACCTGAAATTATAAAAATTCAAGAAGAAAACCTAGGAAAAATTCTTCTATACATTGGCCAAGACAAGGAATTCAAGACTAATACTTCAAAAGCAAATACAAGAAAACCCAAAAATAGACAAATGGAACTTAAACTAAAAAGATTTTGCACAGCAAAAGATATAATCAACAGAGTTAACAGACAACCAACAGAATAGGAGAAAATATTCGCTAACAAAGGACTAATATCTAGAATCTACATAGAACTCAACTCAGCAAGGAAAAAAAAATAACCCCAGTAAAAACTTCATGAATTAGATATTTTTCAAAAGAAGATATACAAATGGTCAACAAACATATAAAAAAAAGTTCAACATCACTAATCATCAGAGAAGTGCAAATAAAACCACAATGAGATACCACCTGAGAATGGCCACTATTAAGAAATCAAAACACAATAGAAAGTACAGATGCAGAGAAAGCGGAACACATGTTATGATATGGAATTAACCTAAGTGTCTATCAACCAATAAATAGATAAAGAAAATATTTTATAAACACACAAATACACAAACAAGCACATGCACACACAACGTGAAATACTCCTCAGCCATTAAAAAGACTGAAATTATGTCTTTTGCAGCCTCTTGGATGGAACTGGAAGGCATTATCCTACATGATGCAACTCAGGAATGGAAAACCAAATACCATGTGTTCTCATTTTTAAGTGGGATGTAAGCTATGTGTATGCATGCTCATACAGAGTGGAATAATAGACACCGAAGACCCCAAAGGTGAGAGGGTGACAAGGGAGTGAGGGAAAAATGGGTACAATGGACACTGTTCAGGTTATGGGTACCACTAAAAGCCCAGTATTCACAACTATTCAATATATTCATGAAAACACCCTGTATTTGTACTCCCTAAATCTACTCAAATTTAAAAAAAATATAGTCAAACTCAGAGAATCATAGGGTAGAATGGTTGTAGCCAGGGGCTAGAGAAAGCAGGAAATGGGAAATTGCTGTTCAATGGGTACCGGGTTCCAGTGATGCAGGATAAAATTACTCTAGGGATGGGCTGTACAACATTGTACTTAGGGTAACAATACAGTATTGTACACTGAAAATTTTGTTTACAGGGTAAACTCATTTTATCTGATTTTGACCTTAATAAAACATTTTTTGAAAATCTATAAAAAAAGGATTAAGTTTTCCATCCATAATTTATTGGTATTTTTCAACATTAAAATGAAATGTACTTCATATTTTATATATTTTTTATTTCAGAATATTATAGGGGAAAAACATTTTGGTTACATAATTTCGTTTGTACAGTTTGAGTCAAAATTATAAGTGTGCCCATCACCTAAACGGTGTGCATTCTACCCATTAGGTATGAATTTATCCATCCTCTCCCCACAACTCCCACCTGCTTGATTTCCCTCCAGTTTTGCTTTCATATGTGCACGTAAGTGCTGATCAATTAGTTCCAATTTAGTATTGGGTACATACGGTGTTTGTTTTTTCATTCTTGTGATACTTCACTTAGAAGAATGGTCTCCATTTCCATCCAGATTGTTGCAAAGGGCATTAGTTTATGATTTTTTAATGGCTGACTAGTGTTCTATGGTATACACATACCACATTTATTAATCTACTCATGTATTGATGTGCACTTGGGTTGTTTCCACATCTTTGTGATTGTGAATTGTGCTGCTATAAACATTCGAGTGCAAGTATCTTTTTAATAAAATGTCGTTTTTTCCTTTGGGTAGCTATCTAGTAGTGGGATTGCTGGATCAAATGGTCATATTCTAAATAATACGGTAAGAAAGACATTGAAAAAGGAGAGAAGAGGATATTGCTAATTTAAATGAAGATGAGCTGAAAAAGATAGGTCATTGAAACTCCAGTGAGACTTAGCATACAGCATTTTTCACGACCATACGACCCAACAGGCTGTCATGTTAGATTCTTAGCTGTTTTACAGCAATAGTGTGACAGTAGCCAACACGACTTTTGTTCTTCTTTTTTTCTCTTTGTGAAATAATTAACTCATAATTATAATATTGTTGAAAAAGATCTAAGCAGTATTTCCGGATACAGAGTAAAACCTAAAGTTCATATTCATCTCTTACTATAGACCTACTTGCTTCCATAAATGTAGCCTTAATCATTTTAAGTATGTCATTCTAACTGCTTATTTCACAGACACACACACATATGAGCAATAAAAATATATTCATCTATATATACCTATTGTTTACATTTGCATTACAAATTAATTTAATTCATAAGAGAATATACATTTAGGTTTTTGTTTGTTTATTTGCTTGCATGTGTGTTCATTTTTTTTTTTTTTTTTTTTTATAATCCACAGTGCCTAGAATGGAATTAGTGGTACCAGTACTGTAGTGGGTGTTCAATAAAATTTGTTGATTATATTTATACCATCCATTGAATTTGATTTTTATTTTCTTAATAATAAATCTAGGAAATTTTTAAATACTAGCATCTACAAATGTACTTAACATTTTATGAATTGCTTTGCAATTCCATGATCAGAAGCCATAATTTATATTATTCTTTCAACAATGATTTATTGAGTGCCATCCCACGATCTTGACGTCCGACAGGCATTAGAGAAACAGATGAAAACACATGCACTTTCTATTTTATCATAACACTCGTGTTCTGGTAGGTGAAATAGATATTACACAAGTAAACAAATAGAAAAAATTTCAGAATTAGGGAATGCTGCCAAAGAAATAAGCATATCTATCTGACACAGAATAAGAGGAGGTGAAATAATTAACTTAGAATGGATGATTAGGGAAAGGTTTCTCAGGAAGTTGATATTTGAGTTCACACATGTTCACTGAGAGAAGCCAAGGAATTAGGGAAAGGAAAAAAAAAAAAAAAAGAAGAACGAAAGTGCAAAGAATTTGAATTAGGAGAAAGTTTTTTTTTTTTTTCCAGAATAAAAAAGATGTGATTGGAGGTATGTATGGGTGATAAGGCACTGGAGAGCTGATTAAGAGTCCACTCTTGCAGAGCTTTGTAAACAATGTTGTTGGACTTAATTTTATGTGTGCGGTATGAATGGTTACAGGCCCCAAATGGTGAGTAAAAGGATAGTTATAATACTAGTCATCCAGAAACTTCCAGATAGCTTTTTAAACATTTAACTATTTAAATGATGGTGCACTGGACATGCACACACATATATATTAGTGCAAATAAAGTGATATTTCTTCAGGATAGTTACATAGATATAAAGTCTTGAGTTAAAGGGCCTATGCTTTTTGTACTTAAAATATTTGCCATTTTTCCTTTTGTTATTGTATTTATGTGCGTAAAAATCCTTTTTTCTAATTTTTTAGGGATTGTATTTTTGCACATTTATTTGAATGCTTGGTTTGGCAAAGTGCTTATATTAATATATCCAGTAGAATAATGCTTGCCATGAATGGAAAACACAATCAATACTAGAGAATACATTGCAAAATTCAGAACATAATACCTTGACCTTCTTTTTCGTAAACTTAAATACAATATCTAGCCTAGCTTAACTATTTTGTCATTAAGAAAATAAAGCCAAAAAGAGGAACAAAATATTAAATCACAAACACATAATAAGGTAGGATATACAGGCAATAGAGTAAGTAAGTAAAATAATCTGAAGTAAAAGAATCAGATAATTCTTCTGATATATGTGAAGTACAATCAAAGAACAAAACTTGTCTTTAATCTTCCCTGCTATACAAATAGGAGTATGAAATTAGCACACTGTGAACTTAGACATCACTAACATAACACTCCAACTATAAACACTTGACAGAGTGATATAATTTTGTTCTAATTACTTTTTCAATGAGCAACATTATCAGAAAAGCATTTCCATTAATATTTCACCTTGAAGATCACAACAGAAATTGTATTCACATAACACTTTCCCATAAGTGTCTGTTTACACGACATCCATTATTTTCTTTCTGAATAAGCAGATTTACTGCCATGGGCATGCTAGGGCTGTAAATAAATTTCAATATAGTACATAGAAACAGGAAATAAGATTCCTGGAACTGGGCCATAGTTTGATTTGGTCTCTTGTTAGAAGTAATATTAATATGAAAGGATAGATTGATTGCTGACTTGGGGGAAATATTGTAGAGAGAAAAGTATCTGGGCAGAAATGCAGCATCAAACTTTGCTGAATAGTCACTGAACATGAAACTGTATACAAGAGTGCAAAATTTATTGCTTAATTATAGCAATTTCAATGAATTCCTATATGGTTTTAAAATTGTCTGAAATCATCTATATAAGTTGTAAAATGAACATTTTAGTTATTCTCTAGGTTTTAGCAAGTAAATTGAGCACATGTATAAGTTTAAATTCCACCTCAAGTTCTCTCATTATATTATTGATAATACAGTAGCTACTACATTGTATATATGCTAGAAAATAAAATAGTCTCAAGAAGGAATATGAGTCCTTTCTGACTTATAAAAGTATAATAGGGACTTATAAAAGTATATATTTAACTTTATTCTAATTTCAAAATTTGGAATGTTTGAAAAATAATTTCATGTAACAGAAAAATAATTCCTACAAATATAATCTTCAGCCTACTTCTTTGATTGAAATATATTGTGGTAGACAAAATAATGGCCTCCAAAATGTGTCCCTGTCCTGATCCCTGGAACCTCTGAAATTGTTACATTACATGGCAAGAGGAACTAAGGTAATAGATGGAATTACATTGCTAAACAGATGATTTTATAACAAAGGCGTTTTGCTAGATTATCTGGCGGTTCCATTGTAATCACATGAGTCCTTAAACATGGAAGACAGAGCAGAAGAGTGAGTGTCAGAGTGATGCATATGATGTGAGAAAGACTCCACCAGCCTTTGCAGAGACTCCGTTTTCCACTGCTGGTTTTGAAGATGTTAAGGTGGCCGGGAACTCAAGAATGGCAGCAGTTGGAAGAGGCAAGAAAATGGATTCCAGAAAGGATTGCAGCCCTGAAATAGCTAGATTTTAGTGCAGTGAGACTCACTGCAGCCCAGTTCTTACCTCCAGAACTACACAATTAAAAAATTATATTAATTTAAACCACAAATGGTAATAATTTTTGTTACAGCAGCACTAAGAAACTAATGCAGGCTGGGTGCAGTGGCTCACATCTGTAATCCTAGCTTTCTGGGAGGCCGAGGTGGGAAGACTGCTTGAACTCAGGAGCTTGAGACCAGCCTGAGTAAGAAGGAGACCCCGTCACTACAAAAAAATAGAAAAAGTAGTCGGGCATGGTGGTGCACACCTGTAGTCCAAGCTACTCGGGAGGCTGAGACAAGAGGATTCTTGAGCCCAGGAGTTTGAGTCTGCAGTGAGCTATGATGATGCCATTGCACTCTATCCAGGGTGACAGAATGAGACTCTGTCTCAAAAAAAAAAAAAAAAAAAAAAAGAAAAAGAAAAAAAGAGAAAAAGAAAAGAAACTAATGCATTCATGGAAATATTTAGTAAATAATTTTAAAGGGATGAATTTTATATTTATTTCATATTGGCAAGATATGAAAACGTAATTAATATAGCATCACCTCATTAAATAAATCCTAAAGGGAAAGTACAAATTCCCAGGTTGTGGGGGCGGTGCATAATCCTATTATGTCACGAATTCAACTAAGTTTAGCATTAATTTTCATGCCACCAGATATCTAAAACTAGCATTTTAATACCATTGCATATTACTTGTAAATGTTCCTCACAATCCAGAAAGCAAACTTCTTAAATTACATGTATATTGGAGAGAAAATCATAATTTTGGAATAAAAACATATTAGCCCTTTAAAAATTAAGATCCACAAATCCTAAATTTATTCAAGATCTCTTATAGGTAAAATGCAGTGAATTTTTAGTATGGTTATGAAATAGGTTTTCCCATAAATAAATAAATACTGGCTTTTCCCTGAGAAGTTTTTCTTTTTTTTCAAACTTAATTCTGGTTCTTGAGTTGCACATTTGACCATTTGTAATACAGGTAGGATAGGATCTTAAGGAAAGTCGATATTTTTATATTAAAGTTAGATAAATAGAGTGAAAATGTGAGTTTTTCTTGTTTCCATTTAGCAGTTAAGACGTTTCGGGCCATTTTTACAGAGAATATTTTTACATAAAATCTTTTCATTCCCAAAAGTCTACTCTGTATTTCACTAATGCAATTATGTCTGCCTGAATAAAAAGTTGGACTCCTTTACTGGACATTTTTGTTAAATATATACAATAGATAAAAACAGATTGGACAGATGAACTACAAAATAGTAAAACTGGCCCAAATATAGACTGGTGATAAGGAATTCTAAGTTTAAATAACAAAAAGGATTTAACGATGAATGAATTTCATAAATGCCTTTAAATCTCAAGCAAGACAGTTAGTTATTGGTCTTCATTACCCACAAAGTCACTCCATGATCACCCAAAAGACAGAGTATAAATGGAATTGGAATGCATACAATTTTGGCAGGACTATCATCTGGGGTATTTAAGCCTGTGGAATTACAAATCCTTAAAATTATGGAAAATCGGATAGATACCAGATATGATTATATCTGAATTTATTCCATACACAAATGATATTAGTAACCTGGGACTAATAACTACCACTATTAAATTTATTTATTTATTTTCTAATGTTAAATTTAGAAATAAATGTAGACTTTATAAACTTCATTTTAGTTATATATAAAATAATAATTTTCAAAATCCCTTCAACATTTGTAATTCAATAAGGCATGGGGGAGGACAGTGAGAATAAGACAAGAGAAAATTAATAATTCATGTTTGACATTCTTTTTTAACAGATCTTTCTTTTGGCAATTATCTTATACTATAATTGTTCTAGGCAGTGTATAACATTTATAAGGAAGCAAGTAATAGGCACTTCCTACTGATGAAAAGATAAAATTGTCTGACAACCATTTTAAAAAGATCACGTATTTTGGACAAAATAAGAGAAAAATTGTTTGACAGGTTTCAGATAAACAATAAAAATACTGATGCACTCTGTGATCAATTTAAAGACTTCCTCCTTCAGGGACAAAGAAGCGTACGGCAGCATACTAAAATCTTGGCAAGCCTCCATGTTCAGTAGTATCTCTACTTTTATCAGAAATGGAAAAAAAATCACCACCATTTCACCCTGTCTATATTATTTAAACAACAACAACAATGAAATCCCGCTTTTTAAAAAATTATATACCAAGACAAGAAGTCATGCATATATATTTTTTGAGGAAATTGCAATGATAAAAACCAGATCATTTTGAAACTAGGAAGGCAAATTGATTTTAATACAATTCCTTTGCTAACCATCATGATCTGGGTTCTTACTCTGTTTTTGTATTAGTTTTCATAAAAGGATATTTTATGCTATCAAGAACTTCCCTTAAAGCCTCTTGGATAACAAAGGAAATGAACTAAAATCAAAACCCTAAATACATGATTGATTTTGGGTAGGCTCAGAGGAACCACCTCAGGCCTTGTCGGACACATGAATGTGTGAATACCTGTACCATGTATTCTTCAATGTCATCATTATTATCCATGTAGTCTATGTACCCACAGCTGTTTATTTTTCTCCCCTCTGCTCATCTCTTCCTTTACTCACCATAGTCAGATCTTCATTCAATGGATCCTTGTTCAGTGATCACTAAGTGTCAAACCTGCTTCCAGGCATTGAGGCTACAGCAGTAAGCAGAATGACCAAATAGCATTGCTTACACTAAAAAAGAGCTTACATTTTAATGGAGAAAAGCAAGAAAAATACGTAAAAGTGTCGGATTGCATTAGAAATGTAAGAAGCTAGCTAAGAAGAATAGAGAGTATTGGGGTGGGCAAAAAGAGTTCAATTTTACCCGTGGTAATCAGTGAAGGCCTCAGTTAGAAGATGCAATTTGAATATCATCACAAAAGCTAGTGGCTTAAAGTAGCAATTATTCTGTTACATCTCAGTTTCTGTAAGTAAGAAATTTGAGAGGTGCTCAGCTGGGCAGTTCTAGCTTAATGTCTCTCATGCAGCTGCAATCAGACGGTGTCTGGATCAGGATCATGTCATCTCATTCGTGCCATCTCAGTCTTCTCTAAGTGGTCTCTGTGCATCAATTATTTGTAGATTTTACAGCATGGTGGCCTCAGGGTGGCCGACAGCTTACATGGAGAGTTAGGTATCCAGTGCAAGTATTCCAGAAAAAAGGTAGATGCCAAAATACCTTTTATGACCTTACCTTGAACGTCGATAGACTCCCTCTGCCATAGTCACATATTCACCCAGATTTAAAGGGGAGTGAAGGTAAGCACTCATTCTTAACATGAGGAATGTTAAAATCACACCGTAAGAAAAATATGTGTGATGTTACATGCTATCATCACCGTGACACAGCCTAGTGACGTGGCCTTTCCTCTCTTAAAATGTCTGTACTTGAAAATATATTTAAAATTTGCATCTTCATTTTCTTGTGTGAAAGGTTGTGATAGTACCATTTCAACTCCCTAGGTTTTCTCTAGGGCTGGTGCACAGAAGCAATTAATAAACAGTAACTATTTTGTGTGTATTTTACTGTGTAAGAGGCATTATAAATTTAACATAACTGGTGATTATATTATGTTGTATATTATATATTTACTCCTCATATTTACTCTCACCGTGTTCATATAATTTATTATATTTTTAATTCTTTGATGGAACATACACTCAGATTAATCTGTATAGAGATCTCACATAAGTATTTTCCGATCATAAGTATTGTTCAACAAACATTTATTGAAAATCTAATTTGTATCGCATACAGTTTTTTCACCTCTGGAAAAGCAGGAGTGAAACAGAAACAGCTGCTTCTGTGGCAGGAGGGACGATGGAATCTGCACAGTAATAAAGTGGGAGGATATCACGCACTGGGGTAAATATCTACTCAAAATTGAAACGAATTCCATTCAAATTTAGAATATTTTTTTCTCTTTTTCAAGTTTCAGAGGTTCTGGGATGAATACTTCATTGATATCTCCCCTCGATCTATTAACCACTACACCCAAATAAACCACCTTGAATTGCTGTCCAGAGGGACACTCCATTGGGAAACTTCATTGCTGTGTTTCACATTGATTGGAGAATACAATCAGTTCTCCCCTAATATTTTTCTTTTCTCTTCTGCTGTAATAGAGGTTTAGTTTTCTATATGCTACAGTTTCATTTCCCGGTTAGACTACATTTCCCAGCCTTCTTTACAGACAGATGCAACTATATTAATAATTCTGGCCAATGAACTTTGAGAAGACATAGTCCTTGAAGTAATTTGGCATACACTTTTGTGGTATTTTTCCTCTTTCCACTGGTTGGGAGATGAGATGGGAAAAATTGCACGTGCTCTTACCTACAAAAAAGAACTCATTTCTTAAAGATGAAAGAGCCACTGGCTAGCCACAGAATGCCTAAACTTGGAGAGTAACATCAGAAATAAACCTATATTTTTGCCACTATCTTTGGAGGTCTCTTTGTTATATCAGTAAGCCCATTAAATTGATACCAGATGAACACAAGACAGAAAATTTCCTTTTTAGTCCCAAGTCCCCTAGGCCGAAATCTCTCAAATTGAAATACCTGCCAGAGAATGTAGCATTGTGATCAACAAGATAAATAATGATGGTATTGGGTTTTAACTCATAAAATAAAATAAGTATTCATGGTTGTATGTATATAATAAATATATATATCAGAGTCCATCTGATATAAATAAATAAAGACATAAGCAATTGAGAGAACAGGACTACTCTTCCTTGTAGTAGAATTTTAATTTAAAAATATAGTTGTATTGATGGAAATAGAAAATCACTATTAACTATCACCATAGAAATAATTTTTGTGGGCAAAAACAATCAGTGATTGCTAAAATTGGTAAGCAAAACATGATGAGAAAAAGATATTTGCATAGTTTCAAAGTATCTTTCAGAAGATACTAATTTGTATAGAGAGAAAAATAGTAATTACAGTGAAGAAACCTGGCAGACACCACCTTAATCAGGTGAACAACTCATCAACAGCAATAATAAGATATATTGACATCATGTACATTCTGATATGATTCACTAAGAAGAGAATAACATATTTTCAGTGCCATCCTTGCCCAAGCTGCAGAATCTCAATCCAATCATGTGAAATCAGACAAACCTAAATTGAGAAACATTTTGCCAAAAAACTGATTAGTACTCTTCAAAATTGTCAAAGTCATCAAAGACACAAGTTGTCACAGAGTGAGTGAGACTGAAAAGATATGAAGACTAAATGAGATCCTGGACCAGGAAAAAGTTAGTATAACAACCAGTGAAATTCAAATACGTTTCGTATAGCAACTAAAAGCATTATATTAATGCTACTTTCCTAGTCTCCATAATTGCACTATAATTATATAAGAGGATAGATAACAATAGGACAAATTTGAATATATGGCTATGGGAACTCTCAGTACTATGTAATCATTTGGAGTGGGAATAAACCTAAAATTATTTTAAAATAAAAAGTATAAAAGAAAAAGAGAGTCTGCAACAGTGGATATCAAATATTTACCAAAATAGTCGTAACATTTTCCTCAGCTCAAGTAAACTTTGGTCACAATTTTTCCTGGCTTTCGCCTCCTGACCTGTCTATTCTTAGTGCATTTACTTTTGGAAATTTTTCACTATAAATTCTTGCTTTTCTCCTTTGAGCTATAAGTCTTCTCCCAGCCTAATCCCAGTTTTAAAACAGTTTTACAGCTTAAACTGGTAGCCATGGGTGAGGCAAAAGCATTATATGTAACCAAAATATTTGTACCCCCATGATACTCTGAAAATAAAAAAAGAAAACAAAATAAAATAAAAAGCTTCTGCACAGCCAAGGAAATAATCATTAGAGTGAACAGACAACCTACAGAATGGGAGAGAATATTTTTTTTTTATTATTTCATCTTGTTATGAGGGATACAGAATTGCAGGTTACATACGTTGCCCATGTACCGCCTTTCCCCCCAAGTCAGAGCTCCAGGCGTGTCTGTTCCCCAGATAGTGCGGTTGCACCCATCATGTAGGTATATATCCCTCCCTTCCCCACCCACCCCCTTCCCGAGTCAGCACCTTCAAGCGTTACCATTCCCCAAACGGTGCGCAATGCACTCATTGTGTAGGCATACACCCATCCCCTCCCCCACCCCCCACCTCAGTCTGATATCCGATTGGTGTCGTTCCCAGATTTGTATTTAGGTGATGATCAGGGAAACCAATTTTCTGGTGAGTACGTGTGATGCTTGTTTTTCCATTCTTGGGATACTTCACTTAATATAATGGGTTCCAACTCTCTCCAGGAGAACCATAGAGATGTCGGATCTTCATCATTCCTTATAGCTGAGTAATATTCCATGGTATACATATACCACAGTTTACTAATCCAATCATGTATTGATGGGCATTTGGGTTGCTTGTGCACATATGCAAATAACATTCATCAGAAATCAAGCAGGTGGGAGAGGGGAGGAGGGAATGGGTAAATTCACACCTAATGGGTACAATGCACATTATTTAAAGAATGGGCACATTTATAACTTTGACTCAAGTGGTACAAAAGTAATTTATATAACCAAAGCACTTGTAACCCTGTAATATTCTGAAATTAAAAAAAAAAAAAAAACAACTCTATTTTGAGTCTCATTTTATAGAACCATGATTTTGTATAATTTTAAGATTTTAAGAAACTATATTAATTAACATGGTAAATACATAACATCATATTTTAACATTAAAAATTGAGGGGATTAAGCATTTAATCTCATCTGGTTGTGTTGTAGGATCGTTGCTGTGGAAGGAGAACAGGCTCTTAGTAGTTAGCTATGTTTCAGCCTTTATAACCAGCAACAAAATATATCTGGATTTTGGAATCAATCATTTCAGCTCATTATTCACACATTATTGTCTGGAATAGTAGAAAGAATATGAACATTGAAATCATGGCCCATCAGAATTACTAACTGGGAAATGTAATTTAATATTTTAAAACCCAGTGTTCTTCATTTTTAAGCAGAAGTCATAATGCCTACATTGCAAAATCATTTGAGAATTAAACCATTTAAATAAAGTAAAACAAGAACAAGGCCAATCATGTATTAAGCATTTCAATTAATGATGCTACTCTTTTTTCCTCATTAAATCTAATAGAGGAAAATCAAGAAAGTTAGTAAATGCCCTTCAAGAATTGCTGTTCCCACTGAAACACTTTTTTAAATGTTTTTATGAGATGTCATTAGGAACTTAATTAATTAGAATTTTTTGAAAAAAATAGTGAATACAATAAATTATCATGCTTCCATGGAAATAAATCTGATAAATGCCATTTATTGGTCAAAATCAAACAAAAATGATATAATTAATGATTAAACTTTCAGGAAAAATAAAATAGAAATGAAACAAACAATAGGTGCTTAAGGTGTAAATATTTGTTTTCATAACTAGATATTCTTAAATTAGTGTTTCTTTAAAAAGTCCACAATTATGAAATATTTCTATAGTCATATTAAAATCTTTCAAAGGTGATTCTAGCATTGCTACTTATGGGGTAACTTTGTGATTGACTTGGTTTTGAAGTAACTGATGCTTCAAGGAATAATACAATGATAAAGGGATTAGATCATAGTGGTTCTCTTACATGCTTATGGTTGTCGGAAATAAGAAAAATGCTATTAAGTCAAATTAATATGACCAAATAACAGAAACATGCTTATATGTGGGATGAGAGAAATTTGTTTTTATTTCTACAATATCATCACAGATTTCCTCCTTCTATTATATTTTCTTATAGAATTTGTGTTTAGTTAGATAATGGTTCCATACAAAGAAAGTCATAAGGAAGATAAATCACCCAACCCCTAAGGATGTAGTTCTAAAAGTAAATTTCCCTTATAAAATAAAGCATATCAAACCTACAAAGTTTCTCAGAAGGAACATTTCTGTGTGTGTACCAGTGACACCCATGGGTCTGTGGTCAGAGTATTTTCATTCTTGAATGTTGGAAAGCCTCAACATTGAAAGTCTTCCTCAAATCTGAACAAAGTCCAAATTTTTATATTCTTAGTACAGCTGTGGCTGACAGAAATTTCAAAAATCTTTTCAACAAAACTGGAATGAAAGTAGAATACAAAGAACATAAGCAGTCCGTCTTCAAAAGAAAGGGGTTCTGACTGAATCAGGGAAGAATGGCTTCTAAGGATTTCTGGCCCATTCTGCATGAGATCCGTCATACAGGGGAAAGAAAGGATGTGCATAGCCCTGTGGTGATCCTTCTCTGCCCAGTGTTCAACTTAACTCTTCGTAATGAGTACCAGTTTTATTGTGGAATGCCTTTCTTTATCCCTTGATCTGTCGACTGTTTAATGATGGGAAAATATTATCTTTTCTCATCAACTTTCAACTTTAATCCCTTTTCTCTCATATGCATTTTGCATAAACGTCACCATCTCTTTCTAGATAAATGACTTCAGCAATTATAAAGCCTCATCTGTATAAGTTGACTGGCATAGCATTAGACTAAAACAACATGAAAATCTTGCAATATTCCAGTAACAAGATTTGCATGCCTAATGTTGGGGGACTCAGGGATTCCTTGTCATTATTTCCACCATTTAACTAATATGAAAACATTCTGTACTCTTACATTTATTATTGGTAATATATTTATGAATTTAATGAAATATCAATTGGAATATTATTTATAAAAAGAAAAAATTATATTGTTAGCCACTGTTGAGGGATTAACATTTGGCCTCTAAAGTGATGAACATGTTAATGTCATGTCATCTTAGAGATCTTTCAGTGGTGTCCAAGTAAACTCTCTGAAGATAGAAATGTACCCTCTGTGCACCGTCCAATATGGAGCCAGTATCTGCACATGGCTACTAAGCCCTTGAAATCTGGATAGTGCAATTGAGGACCTCAGCTTTTTATTTAAACTTAACTGATTTAAGTTTAAATGGCTACATATGGTTAGATGCTATGATATTGTACAGTATAAACAAAATCATCTTATGGGGCTTTCTTATATTAATAATTCTCATTCTTTGGAATTCTGCCATAGTTTTACATACATTTTTCTACTTATGACAAAACATTCTGTATCTTAACTATGAAACAAAATAACTAGTCTATAGAAATTTGACTTTGATATAAACAACTAAGCAAACCATTATAAATGAACAGTCAGACTAATTGTTTCTTTTACCCATATGAGTATATAAAATAAATTTTATACCCCAGGCTATTTACTTAAAGAAAAGCTAAGTGACCAACTTTTGGGTTGGATGTTGGAGTGGGGGAACTTCTAGATGATTCTACTATTACTAGAACTTTTCATGTGATAGTTGATAGCACACATATTGTCTTAATTTGTTACTAATTCAAATTGCTCCAATTTTATTATATTATGAAGTAAATTGAAGTCTGTTGCTGAATAGTTTTTGTTGTTACAATCAATAGCTCAAAGAACTTACAAATATCTAACTTATAAATACATACTCAATTATTTTATGGATTACTTAATGTCCAAAACCCATAAGTAAAAGGATCACTCTGAATAAGATAGATTCCTATATAGTTAATATCTTGCTTAAAATTAATTACTGATACAAGAATGTAAGAAATGTAAAAATTGGGTTTAAATATATGTTAATTAGATAGAAGTTCTACTTAACAGAATTGTTCTTAAAACCTTCACCTCATTTCTATGCAGAAAAGTAGAATCATTTCAGTTATTTTCAATCAGAAACATGAAAATTTTTATTTCTCTCAAAATAAAGTGAAACCATGCATTCTACCACAACTTTCTCTGAAATGTTCACATTTATACCGTACAAAGCAAAAGTAAAAGGTAAAATTCCTCTTTTCTGTCCCAATCTACTTCATGGTTAATATAGTAGTTTATGTTATAATTTTAGACTTTATTCTTTGTTTAATTAAATTATTAATATATACTCTATAAATCTCAATCCACATAATATAACTTGTATTATTTTTCCACATCTAAATAATGCCTATTACAAACTCCAATTCTGCTGGGCTAGTGAGACTTTAGTTGTAGTCAGTTTGTTATGTTGGTTTGAGTCTAAGTTTACCGAGTGCCAAACGTCTGGCGACCTATACCCTCTGCTCCTTGTTTTCATTCCCATGCGGGCCTCAGGTCTGCTGTTCCTCCGCCTCCAGTTTGATGACACCACTGGATGCGAGGGTGTCACAGGGCTGCCCCATGCCACGCTGAGCCACAAGGTCAATGTGAGACATCCTGGCACTTGCGCTGTCCCGTACAACGAGCCACTCACCACACTCTGTTCTCGGGCTTCAAAATCCTTTCCAGCATCCTGGTGTTTATTTCTGGGGTTTTCAGATTCTGTGATCAGGCAGGGACAGAGACACATATGTCAGTGCACAACTAGCTTTTTGTCCTTTTTTTTTCCCCCCACAAAGACTCTGTTTATGATCGACAATGGTTGGGTGAGGGGCATGCAAAGTTTCTGTTTCCCTTGTGTACTTTCTCAGATATTTTCTCTGTGCTAGATTTCTTTCCATTGCCAAAATAGCCTAGAATTTTAAAATAATAAACACATACATACATATATACACACAGCTTTCCCCCCTACATTCTGTTGCGTCTCTTTTTCCCAGTGTGAAAAGGATCATACTGAATGAATGGGAGAAGGTGTAATGAGAGACAGAAACCATATACCAAGAAAATGAAACAGTTATTTTTCAAAGCACTAACCACATGAACATAAACAAAGCTGGCAACATAGTGAGGAAAAAAGTATGGGATGTTTATAATAAAACATTATATATATAAAATAATAACAAAAAGAAAAACTACAAAACACCACAAATATTTTTATATATTTTTCCTCAAATGATATTATTTCTTCTACACTGTTATGCAGTCAGCTCTTACTTATTTAATTATATACTGTTTAAATTTTTCTAAACTCAATACCTATAGACCCATGTTTATTTTTTTAACTGCCATTTTTATTCTATGATATATAAGTAACATCATGTATGTTAACTTTTTTGGAGGAAATGTATATTGTTTCCATTGTTATTACAATCAATGTAATAAATCTATTGCACAAATAGTTTGTATGCGTATTTGAGTAGACCCCCCCTCCCCCCAAAAAAAATCACTGTCACTGGCTACCCTAAAAAAGGCAAATTTGGATATAATGGGGTTGGAAAATGGCTTTCAAACCTTTTTCATTCTTGAACTGGCTACATTTCCAATATTCCTCTGGCCCAGGTATTTTGTGTGAAATAGGTTGGTAAAATCAGTGTTAACTATTTGAAAGATTCTTCCCATTACTTCCATTTTTTTTTTTTTTTGAAATCTTAGCCAATCACAGGTCCCAGAAATGCCCCCATCAATATTTAAGCTGGTATTGACAACTACTACGTGATGGCACAAGCCAGATAGTAGGTAGGATTTCAGTGGATTAGGACTGGAAAGCTGGATCGCTGAAACCATTGGTCTGCTAACTAGGCATGCTTGCCCTGGTCACTTCATTAACCACACTGGTGAGCCACTTCCTGCCAATAATGTGTGGACATCACCTATTGTGTTAGGATGGAGTTTCACTTTATTTCTGTAAGACATACTTGTAGAAATGGGATTTTAGGGTAAATTGGTGAACACAAATTATATTTTGATAGATAAGCTATTCTCTAAATAGGTGTCTAAAGATTGCACTTGCTCACCATATTAATTCCTCCTTCTTTTGTGTACATAACTATATTTCTCAGTTTCCTCCACATTGACCAGGTCATATCATGGGTTTTGGATTAAGGGAATGTGTACCAAAAAAATATGCATCATTGCCACAGAGAATCCTCCATTATCTCTCCAACCAGAAAGGATTCCAAGGTCACGAGAAGAGTGGCTGTAAGGTGGAAGGGCCCTGGAACTGGAGCAATACATGGGAGAGGCCACGTGCTGATTGGATTTTGTTTAAATAAAAAATAAAATTCTATTTTATTATACTACTGAGATTTGAGTTCTTATAAAAGCCTTTTGAAACAATAGAATGAATTTTCCATGATATTTTATTGGCCCTACTTTACATCTTGTGAATCACTGGAAATATAGCTAGGAAAGTAAGAATCTCATCATCTTAGCTTGTTCAGTGGAGATTGTACATCTCTGTTCCCCTCCAAGACTTATAACAAAGGTTTCAGACAATTTAACCACAGAAAGAGAGAAACAGAGAGAGGTAGAGAGAGAGAGATAGAAAGACTTAACTTTGTAAATACTCTTAACATGGCCATTTTCTGAATATACTTGACAATATTAAATATTGCCAATTAAAAAGCAATTTTGAATGATCAGATTTTTTTAATGTATCAATTAGAAAATCTTTTTTATAAAATTTAAGCATTTTGTAATGATACTAATTATTTTTTTCTAGGGGATTTTACTTGTTAATCTGTAGAATTATTTAATATTTATTAGGTTTCATTCATTTTTCAACTAAATGTAAGAATCACTGAATTTGTTCCAAGTTATTTGCCAGGCACTGGAGAACAGGGAGCAGCAGCTACAGATATGTTCCCTGTTCACGTGGAGTTTACTGTCAAATGAAGAAACAGAAGAAAGGGCTTCATCATTGCATTTCTATAACAGAAGATTGACCGTGCACTAGTTTATGTGTTAAGCATCATTCTTTGCGTTGGAGATATAGTGGTGATCAAAACAAACAAGGCTCCTGTTCTCACAGATCTCCTATTCTAGTCTCTGCAGGAAGAAGATTCAAAGGACAGGCTGACTCTCTTGTTAGGGGCTAATGCAGCTGTTGAATTGAAGTTGAAGCCTATGCTTATTTACTATTCTGAAAATTCTAGAACCCTTAAAAATTATGCCATATCTACTCTGCCTGTGCTCTACAAAGGGAAGAACAAAGTCTAGATGATAGCACATCTGTTTACAAAATGGTTTACCCACTATTTTAAGCCCAGTGTTGAGACCTACTCTTTAGGAAAAAAAAAAATCCTTTCAAAATATTACTGCTCATTGACAATGCACCTGATCACCCAAAAATGCTGATGGAGCTGTCCAAAGAGATGAATGTTGTTTTCATATATGCAACACCACATGCATTCTGCAGCCTGCGGATTAAGGAGTAAGTTTGACTTTCAAGTCTTATTATTTAAGAAATGCATTTTGTAAGGCTACAGCTGCCATAGATAGTGATTCCTCTGATGGCTCTGAGAGAAGCACATTGAGAATCTTCTGGCAAGGATTCACCATTCGAGATGCCATTAAAAATATTTGTGGTTCATGGGAGGAGGTCAAAATATAAACATTTACGGGAGATTGAAAGAAGTGGATTTCAACCCTCGTGGATGACTTCTAGGGGTTCAAGACTGCAAATGGAGGAAGTAACTGCAGGTGTGGTTGAAATAGTAAGAGAACTACAATTGGAAGTGGAGCCTGAAGATGTGACTGAATTGCTGCAATCTAATGGCAAAACTTGATTAAATGAGCCGTTGCTTCTTATTGTTACCGAAAGCTTGGCCACTTGTCCACGAGGTCGAATCAGAAGAACAAGGACAAGTGGTTTGGGGAGGAAGGAAAGAGAGTTTACTTTGCCAACAAAGGAGGAAATATGATAGACCTTTTTGTCTCACAAGCCCGAATTTCCTAAACATGGGCAGGAATACAGAGCTTTTAAAGGGAGGGTTCTCAACTTCAGACAATTACTATGGTTAACTAATCTAATATCCAGTCTCTGCCAAAAACAAAGCCTGTGAACTCTGCCAGCCTGGAAATTTTAACAAAAAGATTTAACCTAACCTGCCTCAGGGATGCAGGATAGAACACAGTTCCCAAAATGAGTGGGCAAAGATTTAAGGAGACAGAAAATCTCTTTGCCACTTTTGATCAGGCCATTCCCTCTGTTACATTATGGTAAAGAAAAAAATACTCTCTTGAGATGGACTCTACTCCTGGTTAAAATGCTGTGAACATTGTTGAAATGACAACAAAGAATGTAGAATATTACATAAACTTAGTTGATGAAGCAGCAGCGGAGTTTGAGAGAATTAATTCCGATTTTGAAAGAAGTTTTACTGTGGGAAAAATACTATCAAAAGCATCACCTGCTACAGAGAAATATTTTACAAAAGGAAGAATCAATAAATTTGGCAAACTTCATTATTGTCTTATTTTAAGAAACTTCCACAGCCACCCCAACCCTCAGCAACCACCACCCTGATCAGTCAGCAGCCACCAACACTGAGGCAAAACCCTTCATCAGCAAACAATTAGGTCTCTTTGAAAGCTCAGATAATTGTAACTTTGTCTAACAACAAAGTATTTTAAAATTAAGATATGTAGATTGTTTTGTTATATATAATTCTATTGCCCACTTAATAGCCTACAGTATAGTGTAAATATAACTTTTATGTGCACTGGGAAACCAAAATATTCGTGTGACTCACTTTATTGTCATATTAACTTTATTGCCATGGTCTAGAATCCAAACCACACTAACTCTGAGACATTCCTGTAATAGACGATGGTGGCTGGAGAACATATTATCAATAGAGTGATCGAGGAAGAATATTTTGAGGATATGACATTTTACCTGAGGCTTTAACACCAGAAGGCATGGGCCTTAAAAAATCTAGAGTCTTTTGGAAAGAGTAAACCACAAGTGCAAATGTTCTAAAGTAAGACAGACTTGGAAGTTTGGGAATACATCTAACCCACGGAAAGCCCACACAGCTTAATACTCACTGTTTTAAAGGAGCAATGGATGGGGAATGCAGTGTCAGTACCTGGCCTATTTTTAAACTAGTGTAACAATCCTATGTCATACCTTTCAGTATGTTTGTTTTTTAAAATATGTAACCACAATTAAGTAGTTTAGCTCTTGAACTCAAGAGATCTAGTCTTTACTTTCACTTGTCTATTAGGTCAATTCTGTTTACTAGATGGGTGTTAGTAAATAATATATGAGCCTGAAAGAATTCTCAACCAAATGTAGTCTTTTCTGTCATCTTGATTGGATTAATTTCAAATTCTAAAACAATTCAGTCCACAATAGCTCTAGGGAATGAAGAATTTGCCTTAATGAATTATTTTGTTGTTCAGTCAACTCTTAAGATTATAGGTTGTCATATTCTCTGTTTCCTTTCTTATTTTTAATTTTTTATTTGTTCATAACTTAGGTCTATATACTATTTATCTGTTTTTCCAGGTAACAGCATTAGAATATTTATCAGGTTTTTGAAATTAAACCTGATTTGCATCAGGTAGTCTCAAATTTCTCTAAGAATGTACCTTCCAAATAATTTTTATTATTAATATTGCACATATAAATAAAAATATAAATATGCAACATATCTATAGCATATAAAACCTTTATATAATATATAAAAGCTAGGTATAAATAGACCATACTTGAAAAGAGGGTGACAATATTTTGCTCTCAAACATTTTTAGAATCCGAGCATGTCTTTCACTCACACAACACAAACACTCCCACATTATAGATGTGTACATTTATATTATGCACATAAACTCATTGAAAACAAATGTAACATTCAAATAAATAATAGGCATACCTATAGATTTTCTTACCTAGTCACTTTCTGTGGAATGTACTATATTAATTCTATTTGGAATAAAGCCTGCTTGAAAAGCTGGGCTATACCATTTCAGTGCAACAGACTTTAGATATTAGGCCTGTGGATGAGAATGATGAAGTGTGTTATAAAAGGGATTTAGTAAGTTTCTGGGAAAAAGGATGACTGGCTATACAATGCACTGATATCACCTACCGACTCTTCCAGGCTCTACCATCCGAAGGTGCTGAGATAAACATATCACGGGCAATACCGACAGGTGCTATAAAGCTAAGCTGCCCTTTACCAGTGAATGAAAATAAACCAACGCAAAGAATAGAAAGTGAATTTTAAATATTAAAGTATTTTTAGGGAGAATCTGTGATATTTGTTTAACTAGTGAAATTACAAAGAATGTAGTCTATGTTAAAATCATAGGCTGGATGACTTCACTAGGACAAATATTGAAAATAATTTTGTTGTGCTACTGGTAATATAGTCTTCTACAATGTTTTTCTGAGAAACATCCAAAATACATTTATATAGCACAGAACTTTCTTGTATGTTGGGTAAATATGAGTGAATTAGCAGTTAATTTCCCTATTTTAAAGCTTATGTTTATGGGATGCCAAACATCTAAGTTTAAAATGGCTCATATCTATTGTTCCAAATAGGAGTTTGGCAATATATACTTAAAATTTAGCTTCTCAGATTAATTTTATATGTAGCTTATAATTATGCAATTATATAGTCACTGTATTGGAGGGGATGAACATGCTAGATGTTGAATTTCTTAGAGATTCTTATAAAATAAGAGAGTGGACTGGTAAAATAACAAGAAAGAAATTATGGTTAATGTTAAAGATCCCAGATTGCATTTATTTTACAGTGCCAGAAGAGATTGGAAATACTCTTCACCACTGGAAGTACAAAATTATCTCTAAGCAGTTTGCTTAAAATGGAGGGAACTTTTCTTTCCATGTAAATCAACATTTTACAGACAAGCAATGGACATTGGTAATTACAATATTCATGCAAAAGCTCTGCTATAATCACATAAATGAACATAGAAAATGAATATAAACATAGAGAAGTATTTAAAATAAATATAGGCCAGCAAAAGTGCAATTTGTGAGCTATGCAAGAATTCATAGGTAACTAGATAGAGATAAGGGTAGGAGTTATGTAAGTTCCAAGTCTGGACATTCACACGGTCAATCACAATGCACAGTTCAGGAAATTTCATTTGGAAGGGAAGGATACCAGATCATGAAGTGATAACTATTGTTTCTTCAAAATTTTGAACTCCCAGAATGTCTGTGGAAGTTTTTTAAAAAACATTATTATCTTGTTTTACAAATATATATATATTTATATAAAATATATATTGTTCAAGTGCTAAATAAGAAACATACCTCTATGAATGAAATAAATTTGAGGTTAATTTAAAGGTCATTTTACTAGTGGATTATTGTCCTCAAAGTTTAGGGAGTTAATTTGATGACACCAGGGCATGCAGGTATCACTGACTAAAAATAGTGACATAAAAGAAACTCCTTAATTTTGTCTGAAATTTTAGAATTATAACCTTTAACATGAAAATTTATCATGAATGTTTTTTATATCTAAAATTCAGTAGAGTACAGAGAAACAACTAATTTAAAAAAAAAAAAAAATTCCTTAGTTGAAAACTCATTTGATTGTCATGCAACAAGACAAGGGTGTTTTTTTCATCATTTTATATTTACCCACGCTCATATTTTAAAACTCAGTAAAAATGTTCTAATAATATGCAAAATTTAAAGAAAGTGAACAGTAAAGCCTTTCCATAGGAAACACAAAGTTTCAAAGTCTTTATCCTGGAATCAGTAGTTTTGATCCGTTTGAGTCCCAAAGTCTGGAGGCTTAGTCAAAAGTCAGACAGATCAAAGCTTCTCTCCCTGAACTGTGTCAAAAAGAGAATGATTAATTCTGTTTACTATAAATGGGAAAGACAGACACCAATAGCATATCTCAAACTGATGAATAGGAAATATCTACATGAACATGGTGAGAAAGGATATCTTTTTTTCATATATTATTAATGAAAGTACCTTAATATAATATTTCAATGGTCTTTAAAAACAAAGGTAAGTATACTTGGGCTTTTATATGTTTATTTGAATTAAAGTATAAAATGGCTGTATGTATGCAGATATTATGAATGTCATCCAAGTTACAAGAAGTTCCTTTTTTATTAAAACCAAGACAGAATATGTTTTTCTAATAAAATGTTCAATTAAATCATTAAAAGGGACACATACAGTCATAAATAAAATGTTTAATTTAAAATAATGTAACATTTCCTTCTGATTTAATTGGCAATAAATATCACATGATGCACAATGCTTAAATTTAAGTAATCTTTATTCACAACGCCAGTGGTTATCCAGAGAATGATATCATTTTATGAAAGCAAGTGAAGCAATTAATTGGTTTCTATTTATTAATCTAGCTCATATGTAATGAAAACATAACAGCAAACAAAATATATTTGCACTTTAATCCATGATTAATGCCGATATTACAGTTATATTCAAAGTTGCCTCATATTTCTAACAAATGCACGCATACATGTAATAATGATTTGAATAAAAGTCCAAATTAAATCACCAGAAACTTAAATAAAAATAGCAAATTATGTTTATGCATTTATTCAATCAAAATTTATTGACCCCATACTGTGTTTCAGGCCCTGGAATAAATCTGGAATGAAATGTTTAGCAAGATAGCTAATGTCCTAGCACGCTAATAATCTTATTGTGGCAAGTTTTAAATAGTATCACCATTATTTTATGCATGCCAACATACCTGGTTTTTCTCCTTTTTTTCTTTTTTTAATATTTCCAGGCTACCTGGTTCATCTGTGCGTTTTTTTTCAAATTGTTGCAAATCCCCCTTAAATTTTTCAATGTATTTATTGAAAAAAATCCATACATAAGTGGACCCATGCAGTTAAAACCTGTATGTTCAAATGCCAACTATATTGTTTAGCAGTGGCAAGAGTGAATATCCTTGCTCTTTCACCAGTTTCAGGCAGAAAGAGCTTCACTGTTATGTATGATGTTGGCTGTATGTTTTTCATAGATGTTCTATATTAGGTTAATGAATGTCCCTTCTATTTCTAGTTTGTTGAAACATTTTTAAAATCATGAATGGATGATGAATTTTATTGAATGCCTTTCCTACATCTTTTGGGACTATGTTATTGTTTTTGTCTTTTATTCTTTTAAAATGATGTATTACATTAACCGATTTTGAATATCAAAACAATCTTACATTTCTAGGATAAGCCTCATTTGCTCATGATACATTTTCATTTTTACATTTTGCTTAATTACTAATGTTTAATTACATTTTTTTATGTTCATGAGAGATGTTATTCTGTAGTTTCCTTCCATGTTATATCTTTATATAATTTAGAAACGGTAACATAGACCTTCTAAAATAAGTAGGGAAGCATTTCTTTATTATCTATTTTCTCTGTTTGTGATGACGTATATTTTTTCTTCCTTAAAATTTTGATGGAATTCACATGTGAAGTCATATGGGCTAGAACTTTTCTTTATGGGAAGATTTTTCTTTACTAAATCCATTTCCTTCCTTGACAAAAGTTTAATAAGACTTTAATTTACCTAATAAGTCTAGAAGGATTATTTGTGTGTTGCTAGGAATTTGTCTACTTCATTATGTTTGCTGGCATAAAGTTACTAACAATAATACCATAGAATCCTTTTCATTGCTTTGGATTCTGTAGTGATGAACCCTCTTCCATTCTAATTTTGTGTGTGTGTGTTTGTGTGTGTGTGTCTTTCTTTTCTCTCTCTCTCTTCCCTGTTCAGTCTCTCTAATAAGTTAACAATTTTGTTAATCTCTTCCCAAAAATAATTTTTGTTTTATTAATTTTTTTCCTATTTTATCTCATTGATATTTATCATTCACACACGCACACACACACACTTTTTTTTATTTGTGTTTGATATGACTTACTCATCATTTCCTAGATTTTTAAGGTAGAAGACTCTTAGATTAGTAATTTTGGATTGTCCTCTTCAATGTAAGTGATTGAAGCTGAAAATTTTTCTCTAAGCATCTACTCAAAGAAACTTTTACTGTATATATAATTATATATTGCTATTTTAAAATTTCATTGAAGTCAAATTATTTCTGATTTCCTTTGTGACTTCCACTAGGTTATTCAATATTTGATTATTTAACTTCCAGATAATAAGCAATTTCTTAGATTTCACTCTGCTAGTGGTTTCTGATTAAAATCCATTGAAATGAGATAATATACTTTGCATAATTTTAATGCTTTTAAATGCAATGACTTATCCTTTGGTTTATCTTTGAGAATGTGTCACCTGCACTGGATAAAAAAGTATGTTCTGTTGCAGTTGGTGAAAGTTCTATATGTGTCAGTTTAATTTTGTTGATGATGTTATTCAAGTATTCCATATACTTCCTGATATTCTATTAACATGCTCTATCAATTACTGAGAAAGCACTATTGAAATCACCAAATACATTTAAATTTTTTATTTCTCTTTTCAATTTTGCAGTGTGTGTGTGTGTGTGTGTGTGTGTGTATGTGTTTATGCCTCATGTATTTTGGGACTCTTATGAGCAAATAGATTTACAAATGTTTTATCTTCCTATTGTATTCAAACTTTTTAATATAAAATATTTCCCTTGATTTCTAGTAATATTCTTTGTCTTAGAGACTATTCTATCTGATAATGATACAGATACTGCATCTCCCTTGTGATTATTGTTGTCTCTTGTGTTGTTTTACAACTTTTAACAGAGTTGTGTCTTTTATTCAAAAAGTGTTTCGTGTTGCCAGAATATAGCTAAATAGTATTTCTCTTTCCTGTTTTTTAATTCAATTTGGCAAACTCAGCCTTTTGATTAGTATATAGTTCACGCATTTAATGTAATTAATTATAGGTTTGGCTTTGGTTCTCATGAAGCTATTTCATATTTTTAAATTTTTATATTTCTCACCTTTTTTGTTTTTCTGTTTGTTCTTTATAAACTTCTTTGTTAAACAAATATATTTAGTGTATTGTTTTGATTTCTCTGTTGACTTCAGCTATGTTTTGAGTTTTTACTTTTTAATTGTTGCTCTAAAAATTACAAAAGCATCTTTGATTTAATACCAATTATTTCTGCTAAAATATAGCCACTATGCACATGTATTGTTCTGTACCCACTCTTTTGTGTTATTTTATATATATAAAACATCTAAATATTAATAATTTATAAACCCAAGAATACATTGTTATAATTATTGAGTCAATATTATGTTTTTTTTAAATAAATTAAGAGAAGAAGAGAGAAAAACTACACACAAACAAACATACAGTCTTTTATATTTGCCCACAAATTACAATTTCTGGTACTTTTCATTTTCCCTGAGGATCAGTTACTGCATATGATATCATTTCCATTCATGATTTGGCCTTCTTTTAGTCTTCCTAGTGGGGCAAGTCCGCCAGAAACACATTTTCTCAGTATTTTATTCACCTGAGAAGGATTTCATTTCACCTTAATACTTGAAGGATCCTAGAAAACTTTTGCTAGATACAGAATTATTGGTTGCCTTTTTTCTTTCAATAATTTGCAGATGTAATTCCACTGCCTTGCTTTTTGTCCTAAGAAGCCACCTGTTTTTAATCACATTGTTGTTTCCTATGCCCTAGGAGTTAGAGGCTCTTGCTTAGAGGTTTCTCTTTGTTTTTTGCTTTCCAGAGTTTGACTATTGTGTGTCTTGGTGTGATTCTCTTCCTGCTTATTGAACTTCTTGGATTAGGGATTCATGTGCTACATGATATTTCAGAAGTTTTTGGCCACTATTTCTTCAGACAATTTCTTTGTCATTTTTCATACCTATTCTTTTTCCAGGACTCCCATGAAATTTATGTTGGAATACTTGACTGTATTCCATGAGTCAGTGAGCCCTTTTTTTTTTTTTTATTTTTATTAAAGCTGTTCTTCCCTATTTCTTGATTGGATGATTTCTACTAATGTCTCTCAAGTTCACTGATTCTTTCTTATGCCATTTCAAATCTTTTGTCTAGTGAATTTTTAATTTTAGTCACTGTAATTGTAATCTACACAATTCCATAGTGTTCTTTCTACAGTTTGTATTTTTCTGTTGAATTTCCCTATATGTTGGCTTATTGTTCACATAATTTCTTTACTTTGTAAAAAAAAATTATCATAACTACTACAGAGTCATTGTTTGCTAAATTGAACACATGGAAGCCCTCATGGTCAGTTTCTCGTGATTATTTTTTTCCTGAGTATGAGTCATACTTTGTAGTTTCTTTGCATGCCTAGTAATTTTTTATTAAAATTTTAACGTTTTATATAGTATATTAACATTATGGTAACTCTGGATTTTTAAAAATCTTTTCAGGAAGGTTGCTATTTTATTTAAGGAAGTTGCTAATACTTAAACTGTAGAATTTGTCTCTCCCATTATGCTCAGGAACCTATTAAACTGTTCAAAATTTTTTCACTGTATTGTGGTTTTTTTCATCCTATCTCCCTAAGGGTTTCCTTTGTATCTGCATAGCTAGTTGATCAGCCAATGATTTGAACAGAGATTGTACTCAAATGCCTTTTGTATATAAAGGCTTCTGAGCTCTGCTATGCAATTAGACTGTGGGTTGGTGAACACATTGGCAGTTGTGACCAGGCACTCAGTTTTCCTTGGCTTTCATTTTCTCCAAGTAATGGTGTGTCTTCCTTGCCCACACACAGTTCCTTAGTCAGCCAGGAAAGTAAGGAGAATTTTTTCAGCCCCTCCACAGCTCTGCCCTTTCTATCACCTCCCACTTAAGGTTCTGGCTGGGGCTGCACCCCTTCACCTGGCGAATCTGCAGATTCGTTGATTCGTTGCATCCTTTATAATCCTGCCACTTTTTATTTGCAAAGCTATGGATGTCTTTCTCTCTGCCCAGATCAAGTCTACTTACCCCCAGAAGAAAGCTGCTAGCTTTCATAACCATCTTCATGCTGAGAAAAAAGAGTTCTTACCAAAGAGCCAGTGGAGAGAGAAAGAAACAGTCTCAGACTCACATCATTCGTTCCCGAAGTGCTAACAATTTTTCAAAAACAAATTTTTTGGCCGGGTGTGGTGGCTCACGCCTGTAATCCTAGCACTCTGGGAGGCCGAAGTGGGGGGATCGATCGCTCGAGGTCAGGAGTTCAAGACCAGCCTGAGCAAGAGCGAGACCTCGTCTCTACTAAAAATAGAAAGAAATGATCTGGACAGCTAAAAATATATATAGGAAAAAATTAGGCGGGCATGGTGGCACATGCTTGTAGTCCCAGCTACTCAGGAAGCTGAGGCAGAAGGATTGCTTGAACCCAGGATTTTGAGGCTGCTGTGAGCTAGGCTGACACCATGGCACTCTAGCCTGGGCAACAGAGCGAGACTCTGTCTCAAAAAAAAAATAAATAAATAAAAACAAAAATTAAAAAAATAAAAAATAAAAAACAAAATTTTTTGCCTGCTTTGGAAAATGATAAGTTTTCAGTGCCTTAAAATGGTTTCATTTATTTATTTATTTATTTTATTTTTAGACTTAACTTTTTTCAGAGGAGAGTAGTCAACCTCTTCCTGCCACTATTACATAAAGTCCTCTGAGCTATCTGTTTTTCGGCCTTTTCACTGTTGTTTTAAGTTGATAACCACAGAGTAAAAAGTCCTTAAGAGGCGAAAGCAAATGCATCTATTTTGTAGTTTCTTGAAACCATTAATACAAGTCCCAGTGGAGACTTTTTTCTAAAATGTATTGAATTGGTTGATCAATCATCTATAGATATTTCCTTCTGATACCACCTTCTAAACAAGCAGCTATTTATAAAAAATTTCTTACTTCGGCCGGGCGCGGTGGCTCACGCCTGTAATCCTAGCACTCTGGGAGGCCGAGGTGGGCGGATCATTTGAGCTCAGCAGTTCGAGACCAGCCTGAGCAAGAGCGAGACCCCATCTCTACTAAAAATAGAAAGAAATTATATGGACAGCTAAAAATATATATAGAAAAAATTAGCCGGGCATGGTGGTGCATGCCTGTAGTCCCAGCTACTCGGGAGGCTGAGGCAGGAGGATCCCTTGAGCTCAGGAGTTTGAGGTTGCTGTGAGCTAGGCTGACGCCACGGCACTCACTCTAGCCTGGGCAACAGAGTGAGACTCTGTCTCAAAAAAAAAAAAAAAAATTTCTTACTTCTTCAATATGTGGTTTGCTATTGAATTTTTACACAATATCCCATTACTAATCCGAAATTGTGTTAGCTCTGTCTCTTTGAATATAAGACAATTACATTCTACAGCTATAATAAAGTCATTTTTATTGAATAACTATAGTCTCTCAAAAGTTACTTCTTACTGAAAGTCAAAAATGTTGAGGAATAAATAATACAGACAGATCTATATAGATATATATTACACAGAGTTATCAGTGAGATTTTTTTATGACAAATAAACTTGGAAATTTATAGGGAGAAAAGAGATGTTAGTATTTAAACTTACTTACAATGTTGAGTTCTATAAAAACAGAAACTCCAAGGCAAGGGGAGGGTATTCAAAGATGAGAATCACACTAAATATGAGCTCCCGAAGTTCCCAAACGACCCAAAATTTTCACTAAATCGGAGAAATTTTTTTAAGTTTCCATATTTGGGAGAATTATGACCGAGAAGGGAAATAGAATCGGAATAAGACGCTGAGAAGGAGCAGCAAGGAGACGCAAGCTTTACTGCAGGGAAGGAAGAACAGCTCATGTAAATAGTCTTAATTAAATGAAGAACAAAACTGTGATTCCTTACGGGGCAAAATTCAATCAAGCTGCAACAACCAACGGGGCCGAAAGAAGTGGTGACACACAGGAAGGCAGAGAAGTGTTCACAAAAGAGCACTGAGAGCAGCGTTACTGTGTCTCACTAGCAGGCCCCTGGGAGAAACCAATACATGGCAAAGTCAGTCATTTCCTTTTTGGACATGGATTCATATATGTTTTCTCTTTTTAAATCACATCAATACTGCTTTCTATTGATAGAGAATTAGCTATGAGTGTTTTAAATGCAACATTTTCCCTATTAAAATGAACTGTTCAGAAATTTTCTAAAATAACTTTCAGAAAAATAATTTTTTTTTTTTTTTTTTTTTTGAAACAGAGTCTCGCTCTGTTGCCCGGGCTAGAGTGAGTGCCGTGGCATCAGCCTAGCTCACAGCAACCTCAAACTCCTGGGCTTAAGTGATCCTACTGCCTCAGCCTCCCAAGTAGCTGAGACTACAGGCATGCACCACTATGCCCGGCTAATTTTTTCTATATATATTTTTAATTGGCCAGATCATTTCTTTCTATTTTTAGTAGAGATGAGGTCTCGCTCTTTCTCAGGCTGGTCTCGAACTCCTGAGCTCAAGCGATCCTCCCGCCTCGGCCTCCCAGAGTGCTAGGATTACAGGCGTGAGCCACCACGCCCTGCCAGAAAAATAATTTTTAGTTTATGTTACCATCTAGGTAACAGCTTCATGTACCAGCAACTCAAATAAAAAACAAGAGTCATTTAACTCATCAGAAAAATGAAAAGAAAATGGAAATATATTGTAAAGTTACATTAAACAATAAAATGTCAGTTGTCATACCCAAGTGGTGAAAAAAATACTATTTTAACTGGTCCAAATATCCAATCAGATTACCCGTATAAGGCCCTTCATACGATAAAATAAAAGATAATTTAAAATGGCAGAAATAAATCCAAAGCATCAGCAATAAATCACAATTAAGAGTTAATGGTCAGAGAGGCTTAAAAGTAGTAATTAAGATAGTGAGCTATCTAGTGGGAAGGACAGGCTTGAAAACACAACAGACAACACAGAAGCAGACACAAGTATATGTGAAAATTTGAAAGCGTTGACAGGCAGAATTCTAGGGATGGAAGAGACTTAAAATAAACAGTGGTGGGACAATTAGATATTCCTATAGAAAGAAATTATTAGAGATACCTTCCTGAAAAATTATACATCAATACCAGATGGAATACTCAAATGTGAAAGGCAACATTGTACAACTTATTGAAATAAATTTAGAGGACAGTCTTAATAACCTTGGTATAAACAAAGATTTCTCAAATATATCTGAAAAATACAAACAGACTAATAAATAGAACTACAGTAAAACTAAGAACTTTTCCTTATGCAAGAACACTATAAAAAGAATAAAAACACAAGCCGCAGAGTTGCACAAGGTGTCTACAACTTATATTAAGTGACAAAAGATTGAGCAGAGGGACACATATATAACTACTGAAAACCAATACGAAAAAAACAAATAATAGAAAAATCAGCAAAGGATGTGAATAGGTATTTCAGAGAAGCAGATGCAAGAATGAACAATATCCATATGAAAACACACTTACCACATTAGTAATCACAAAAATATCATCATTCATTTGCCACTAAATGTGTGTGTGGGGTGTGTGTATAAAAATGTATACCTACATACATAAATACACACATGCAGATACACACATATATATGCATATATATTAAAACACATGTATGTCTGAACATGTCTAAATATATTTTTTACAATAACAAATGTCTAGTAAAGTTGTGAAGTAACAGAAATGTCTGGGAGGAATATAAATCGGGAAAAATAACCTTAGTAATTGATTTGTCATTATCTTGCAACAATGAGTATCAAAGCGATATACTCTGTTAATACATTCTGATAAAGCCAATCTTAGATGCTACCCTAGAGAAACTTTTGTACATGTGCACCAACAATCTTGTACAAGAAAATTTGTAACAACTTGATTATAAAAATACTAAAATAATCCAAATGTCCATTTATGACAGGATTGACAAATAAATATGGTATATGAATAAAATAGAATGCTATGTGGCATAAATATACTATATGAATGTATATATATGCATAAATAAATCTCACAATCATAATTCTCTGAAAGAGTAACTCACAAACATTAAATATAGTATGATCTAATTTATGTTATGAAAATTAAGCCAAATTTAGCAATAATATTGTTTAGTTTTGCTTACTTTTCATCATATAAATTATGATATTATAGAATGCTATGGTCTGAATGCATCCCCCAAAATTCATACGTTGGAACTTAAAGCTCAAGATGCCAGTATTCAGAGGTCAGCCCTTCAGTGGGTGATTAAGTCATAGGGGTGGAGCTCTCATGAAGGGGATTAGCAACCTTGTAAAAGAGCTGAAGGAAACTAGCTAAGCCCCTTTTGCCCTTCTGTCCCTTCTGTCTCAGGAGGACATAGCAAGTGGTGCCATCTTGGAAGAAGAGAGCAGCCCTCATCACACACTGACCTGCCAGCACCCTAATCTTGACTTCTCAACCTTCAGAACTGTAAAAGAGTAAATTTTTGTTCTTTATATATTAACCAGTGTTACATATTTTGTTAGAGCAGCAGAAATGGTCTAAGATATATGTGTATATATTAATATTTACATATATTTTAGATATGCTTAGATATGCCTTTGAATTAATTAATTATATAGTTAATATGTTGTATTGTCCCAATAGTTCCTCCAAAAATCAAAATGTGCACTGTGTCTTTTCAACACATTTGCATGTGATTTATATTGAATAGAACTCTTTTCACAGTGTTTAAGGTATATTAGTTGTGCTTTTTAAAACTGGCAATAAGTCCCTTAAGGACAGTGATAACATCTCCTCCAGTTTTTGTAACAATCCTTTACAGCCACCCACCACTCAATACCTAGCATTGGACTAGACTGTCTTCCTTGACTAAGAAATAATGTTAATTATTTCTTCATTGAATTCCTATGGCAAGATCATATTGGTGCATAATAGATTCCTCATGTTTATCAAATTGATATTTCATGGGCTTTACTCTTTTTCCCTCAATAAAAATGTTAAACTTTGGAAGCAATCTGGTGAGCTTCAGTGATCAAGCATGATGGTCTCCAAATCTCTATTTTTTTTTTAATTTTAGGGTTATTGTGTAACACTAACTTTATACTAAGGAAATCCTATTAGTTAAGATCATTCTAAGAGGGAAAGCCTTTTAGTAAACTGTAGCCTCCCTGAAATCTGATACCAATAAAATCTACCCATCACTGCCATATAGTATCATTATTCCTGCTTTTTCTCTCTGAGAAATTATCATGTTTTTCAAGATCCTTCAGATAAATAGCATTGATAGTGATACTTTACTACTGCTGTTCACTTGTGAGTTGTCTCTACGTGCAAAGGGTGAAAGGCAGTACAAACTAAGGTTCAACTCTTTAATTATAATTAGAAACAAACATAACAGCAATAATAATTTTGCTTCTAAATTCTAAAGGTCATTCAAATTTGAGGAACCAATCTCTAAAAAATTTACATAGTGCAGCTTAGAATGTATTCAGATAGATACATTATCTATCTCTTATATCTCTTGTTAAGTCCAATCACTAAGGAAAGATGCCTACTATACTATTCTTCTTTGAAGATCACGATGTATATGTAACAAACAATCTATATTTCGCAATACTTTTGAGTTTCTTTAACTCTGAACTTTGTGAAAATGACAGAATTTTTTGAAAACTGCTAACCTTACAATCTGCAAAAAAAATTTTCATGTGAATTGTTAGCAATAGTAGTCAATATAACATGGAATACTATCATATCAGCTATGTTAACAGCTGTAAATGACTGTAGCTGACATTGCCAGCACCACCAGAACACGCTCCAATCTCCTTTACCTTTCAGGGCATTTCTTTCTCTGCTTTGAAGAGCTTTTGTGCATCTCCAGAGGCCTTCCCCTGGACTCCAGAGCACCTGGGAGTTTCAGTTCCTCCTGGATATCCTTTAACCAATGATTCCTGTAGATTTCAGAGTTCTCCAGCAGATAAAGAGGCTTAAATTGAAACTACACATTTACACGACTTCTTTCCTCCCCAGTTTTCCCAACGCCTTCACTAATTTTTAATTAGTTCAATTATTTGTAAGTCATGGGAAGAGTCAGGTGCTTCTGTGAGTTTTCATTTCAGGAAATTGACACTGATATTTAATCATGTATGATGTATATGCATTGGTATGTGGTATAAACTCCAATACAACCTCACCTAGAATCTGAGGATCACCCACAGCCAGCGACTTCAAGACCATACTGTAGAACTTCTACATAAACTTCCCTTTCCTTATAAACCTGAGTTTGCCTCTGTCCATTATGCTGTCTATTCTCCTTTTAGGTGTGTTTATCACTTCATCGTTTGTCAATGACGCTTAAAGTATTATTTCTGAGCACATGTAGTGTATTGTCTATGAGGATAACATCTGTGTTTGTTTTATGCCGTGCTTTGTTTCCCCACTCTGTTAGACCACTGGCTCGCAGGCTGCTAATGAATTGCGGATGACTGTCACACCACATGTTTCTATCTTTACCCAGAGCCCTCCAAGGCTCTACTTCTTTGCCCAGACACCTCTTCATCAGTGGACTGGAGCTGTAAATCTCATTTTCAATGAGATCTTTTCCTAAATTTAGTTATGACAGAAAAGGTATTCTCCTTACCATTTGGAACCACATCGCTTCTTCTATAACACCCTTAAATTTCTTTCTGGAAGCCTCTGTTCATGAACCTTTACCACTGACATCATATTCTATATTTTATGCTACAGTAACATTATACTTTTGGACCATCATAGCATTCTTGAAAACCCTTGTCTAATTATCATCACCAATGTTAATTTTATTCACGTGCGATTTTAATTCCTTTTTGGAATCAAATCTGTTTAGTCTGTATAGGAAAGTGATCATAGTCCTGGGTTTGCCCTACACATTTGATGCAGTTCCATTCAATTTCATTTATATACTTAAGATAATTATTTGGAATTCTGCTCTCTCAAATTTGTTTGTTGACTATGAGATGTTGTGGAAGTTCTGAATTAACTTCTGGTTCTGTGAGATCATTTTCAATCTGGCTTCTCATTTAACTTTTTCCTCTGCCCTCTTATTCTGTCACTTGATGTTTTCTTACTATGACCTTCTCCCCAGTTAAACTCATAGCACATCACAAAGAATATAAACAATTATTAAGAAAATAAATATTTAGATTGGTGTATTTTACCATGTTCAACATGACTAGAAATCAAAATATGTCTTCATATTCACTGTTTAGTCTAGTCAGGAACAAGCTGAGAGTGAGGTAGTTGAGGCTTTATCACAGGTGTATAGGATTGCTTCAAATACATAATTTAAGAGAAAAGGGACTCTGGAGATGAGATGCTGAAAGAAAAAAAATCAAGAATAAAAAATTTATAAGATGAAGTTCAAAAATTAGACATATATATTTCAAGATTTCTTTAGTTCTTTCTGCTTTAAGAGAAATATAAATCCTGATGAGTTTATTGACACGTATATACTTATGCAGTCTAAGTAATTCAATGCTTACAATGTTTTTAAAAGTAGAACCATCGAAATAATTTCTAAAATGATAAATGACCATGTAATAATGATGGATAAAGACATATTAGAAACATAAGATAAATTATCATAGTTCCCAAAATTATAGTGATATGATTTTTTTAATTAGAAATCTTTTTAGAATTCAGATAGCTTTAATTAAAACTTTTTAAACACATAAAAATAATTTTTTCAGATGGTCTAGATAACTTCTAAGATTGCTTTTATGAGACAGATAATGTGATTTTTATATAAATATTTGAACCGCTGTCCAAAGAGTATAAATATTAGATTATTAGAGAAAAATGAATCAGGATTCAAAATTCTTCCATGTCCCATTTCTCTGTCCATCATATACTCCAATGCACACACACACACACACACACATGCACACACATATACACATGCACACACACATGTCAAGGTTAAAATGTATTTAATTTTCATTTCTAGCTAATAGGAGCTTTATAAGTAGAATACATTTGAGAAAATTATGACTTAAAAATTAATGGATATTCTGTTCAACTTCCAGAAAGTAAATATGAGAAAAATATCTGGCTGTCATACTTAGCTATGTTGCCAGACTGGAATAGGAAAATCAATTTGAAATAACTTTTGAACTACAGCCTCTATAACATATTGTCCAGAAGAGATATGGATGTTCCATTTTTGACCTTTCTTTCCAATTTATTTCCATTCCTTATAAATATATATGTAATGAATTTTTCAATGAATGCTTTAATATAAAAGTGAAAATCACTTATCCTAGAAATTCTTGCATTGCAATAATATCATTTAAATACTAGAAATGAGATTAAAATTAAAACCCATGAAACAGGTTTCAGTCCCACTAATCATGAAGCAGTAAGTTTTGAGAGATATATATATATATATATATGGCTCCCATAGTTTTGTAAATGTTGAAATACTGTAAATACATTGTGGGGAGGCTTTTCTCTTTTGTTTCTCTTACTCATTTAATGAAAGCCTTCATTATATGTCATATTTTGATAATGTGAGTAACTTCAAAAGTGGAATGAAAACAACACTTTATCAAATATTTCCTGATTATTTACTCAGTTAAAGACACTAAGATGGAAAATATGGTGAATAAAACTCTTACCTTTACTTTCAAGAAGTTAAAAGACAAGTAGACAGATACATATATCAATGAGACTTATGAAAAATAACTAACTCTCTTATCATGCCTTAGTTTTAATGTTGCCTTTTACAGAAGAAATTGAAAAATGTCAATGGTGTTCTTCATGGAAGAAATTGAAAAAAAAAATAAAACTTTTGTCCGGTGGAGGAAACAGCCAGGGTAAGCGGAATTGGAGGCCTAATGATAGCATGGGCAAGTGGGGGAAAATTCACAGTCAACATATATTGAGTCCAATTCCATTAGAATGATAGCTGAAGTCATAGAAATAATCTATACGCTAGCAACATTCTTGAAAATTTGAGTAAAATAATTTGTCATTCACTGGGAAAGGTGGGAAATTATGCAAATATGAATAGGTTCATGATGCAAATATGGTGGTAGTAAATATTGAAAAATGTTGTTCAGGCTGGGCACAGTGGCTCATACCTATAATCCCAGCACTTTCGGAGGCTGAGTCAGAAGGATCTCTTGTGGCCAGGAGTTCAAGACTAGCCTGAGCAAGAGTGAGACTCCATCTCTACAAAAAATAAGAAATTAGCTGGCTGTGGTAGCGTACACCTGTAGTCCCAGCTACTCAGGAAGCTGAGGTAGGAGGAGGATCACTTGAGCCCAGGAATTGAGGTTAAAATGAGCTATGATTAGGCCACTGCATTCCAGCCTGATGACCAAAAAAGAACAACAACAAAAAATGGTTATTGCAGGGAAAGTTAAAATAAATAGGGATATTAGCGGTTATTCCTATTTTAGGTATGAAATATTTGGGATCACACCTGGGTATCATTAGTATATATCTAGCAGAAGATTAGAATTATGAGAAAGAAGCTTAAAAGGGAAAAGGAGGGGAAATATCTTCGTAATTATTGAGCAAATAATATATGTCAGCAGCAATTCTAGATGCTTCCAATATATAACGTCATTTATTTTTCAAGCAGCCATATGAGATAAGCATCACCATTTTTTGTGGTTGTTTTTAGTGTTGAAGAGCTTGAAACTCAAAGTAATTGATTTTTTTTCTAAAGTCTCAGATACAGTAGCTAATAGAATCAACTCTTCAACGTATTTCCAGCTATTAAAAAAAAGTATTTTTTCTTCTAGCATACCAACAGCGTGAAATATGTAGATTTTTGAGTTATCTACTAAAGAAACAAAAATTAAGCTCATGGTAGTGAATGAAGTCACCTTTGAGTTGGTGGATGTGCAATATGTAGAAATAAGTGTTTATAAACTGTCATAACAGCTGAGAAAATGGCTTTTAGAATGAACTATTAGAAGTGACTGCCAGAAAAACATAGAAATGATTCAAAAGTGTAACGGTGGAATGGAAGCTTAACATAACTAGCTCCATTTTGCTTCTGACCTTCTGTGGAAATATCCTTCAGAATAAAAATTTCTGCTTAGCTCTGCATGTAGGCAGGAAGAAAGGTGACAATTGTCTCTTTTCCAAAACTAACTCCCAGGCAGATAACAAAAATATACACACAAATAATAATGCTATGTTAAAGATTTTAGGAACATCCTGACCTTTGTCCTCCAAAGTGAACTGACCAAGAGCAAAGAAGTTTTACAAATTCCTCAAACTCTTTCTGACACCCAGATGTCGGAGGTCTTGGTTGTCTCTTGCAACCCAATAACCCCCCTTCCTCTTCCCTTAAAATAGAAAAGAGCCTAAAGTTCATATTAACTTAAGATGGTTTTTTGGGGACATTAGTCCAGTATCTTCTTGGGTCTATCACTCTCCAAATAAAAGTCGCTTTCCTCGCCCCAACACCTGGCCTCTCAACTTGCTGTCTGCCCTGTGGAAAGTGGTAGGAGCTTGAACTAGGTTACAAAAAGAAAGGTACTGCATCTGAGGATGACACTAGATCTGTGACTTCAAAATCACACCTGCATTGTAGGAATTCGGAAGTGAAATCAAGAAGCTTCTGCCATCACGTTGCCACCACAGTTGCTTTTCAACACTCAAGAAGCTGAATAAAAAACCTGGAAATGATGGTGGAGGTAGCCATCATATTTCTAAAACATCGCTTGCTAATCAATGTAATAAGAGGGGAAATATAAATCAGAAAGCAGAATTCTAGGCTGGAAGCTGTTCTGTTTGAGAAGACTGAAGGTGGGTTCCCAAACCTTTCTGGTTCGTAAATTCTCTGTTGAGAAGTCTGCAATAAGACTGATGGGTTTTCCTTTGCAAGTTACTTGATGTTTTCACCTCACAGCTCACAGGACTTCCTCCTTCGTGTTGACTTTGGCCGCTCTGATGACTGTGCGTCTCAGTGATTGCCTCTTTGCAATGAATCTCCCAGGTATTTGTTGAGCTTCTTGTACCGGGATATCTAAATCTCTAGTAAGACCAGGGAAGTCTTCCTCAATTATTCCTTCAAATAGGTTCTCCAGCCTTTGTGCATTTTCTTCTTCACCCTCAGGGATGTCTATGGTTCTTATATTTGGCCATTTTACATAATCCTATATTTCTTGTAGGGCTTGTTGATCTCTCTTAAGTCTTTGTTCTTTATTTTTGACTGACTGAGTTAATTTGAAAGAGTTGTCTTCAAGCTTTGAGATTTTTTCTTCTGCCTGGTCTAGTCTATTCTTAAAACCCTCCACTGTGTTTTGTATATACTTAAATGAATTTTTTTCATTTCCAGAAGTTATATGTATACTTTTTAATATGTTGATCTCTTTAATGAATCTTTCATTCATTTTCTGAATTGTTTTCCTGGTTTCTTTCAGTTGGTTTTACATGTTCTCTTGGATTTCATTGAGCTTCTTTACAATCCATATTTGAAATTCTTTATCTGTCATTTTAATATTTTCATTTTGGTTGGTCTCCATTGCTGGAGAGCTGGTGTTCCCCTTTGGGGCTGTCCTTTGGCTCTGTTTTTTCTTACTTCCAGAGTTATTGCACTGATTCCTTCTCATTTGGAGTAACTATTGCTTCTTATTTGGGGATTTTCTTTTATTTATATGGTGATTTTTCTCCCCCTCATTCGTAAGGGTTTGTCTGCAGCATAGGTTGAGTAAGAACCTTTGGCTTTGCTTGTAGGTGCTTTGATGGTGATCTAGGTTCTGGATGTATGTCTTGGTTATAGATAACATGGGGTGGGAGGGAAGAGAAATGTAATTCATATTTTAAAATAATAGCCTATCCTTCACTTATATCTTCCAAATTTTATATTCATACACACAGTGACATAACTTTATTCTTATCCAGATTTCTAGCTCTAAAGTAATGTGAATATTGTCTTCAGATAGAAGGAGGATGCAACAGATGTTTAGTTGGCTAATCAATGACATCTTCCATGAAGACAGCAAGGATGAGTATGGTCATGCTTTAAAGTATAATAAAAGAAGGAGACACCAGTGTAAATGACATAAAAATATAAGCAGAAATAAAGAATGGGAATAAGTATAACACTATTAAGGGAGTCTCTTTTCCTTCCAAAATAGTTACCACTATTAAGAACTATATATATCAAATATGATCACAAACTGTGAAGAAAATAAGATAAATATAATTTGGGAAAATTATTGTAGATATTTAGGTTAGTGCTGACTTTTGGCAAAAAAATAATTTTACTACATTCTTAAAGGCAGTGGGTAGATTTTTAAAGTTTTTAATATTTTTAGAAAAAGGAGAAATACAATTTTAAAAACTAAAAAATTATTGAGGTTATTGGCATGTTTTTTTTTTTAAGAAACACCTGAGAAAATTTCTAGCCAAGAGGAGGTAGCTACTAAAGACCTCCAAAATGCAACTTAGAAGTAAAGTAATTGCTAGAGTGATAGCCTAGGAAAAGAAGAGAAATTTCAAAGAAACCAAAGGTCTTAAGAAAGAGAAAATAAGCATCTTTCTTTGACCCCAGATGGAAGTCAGAAAAACAAAAAAGATAATGAAACAATAAAGGTATTGAGATGTAGAAAGGAATATTGGAAAGAATTGATATCCCATGGAGTTAGTCTCGGAAAGTGACAGTGGGCACTTTGATTAGGAACTGTGAGGCTGAGGGTTTGAACATTATGGAAAAGGGTAGAAGCAGCCACTGAAAGGGGCATCAGAAGGCAATACAGAATGCACGAAAAAATTTACTAATGAACATTGGGTTGAAACTGGATAAAGTAAATATCAAGTGAGGCTTGATTTTGTTTCTTTCTCTCATAACAATTAGAATTGCAGATTGGGAAGAAAAAAAAGGTTGTCAAAGACACAGTCATTCTAGTACATGGCTGAAATACACTGAAGTTTTGGGAAAATTAACTAGAAAATTATAACAATAGTAATACTAACTTTATCACAATAGATGTAACTATTATAAAGTATATATAGAATAAAATCATGAAATTGATGTTAAAATCATTAATAAATTCACGTAAAATCACAGAGCTCAGATGATCTAAAACTTATGGTATAACTTGTAGGTGAACAACATCCTTCAGAATAGCTCATTTTGGAAATCTAATTTTAACATACTTTTAATATTTTTAAGTAAATATATCATGATTAGTATAAATTATCTATTAATCTTCATTACTATACTGTCGCATTTGATTCAAAATTATTTGGAAATTATGACAGCAATGAGTTTTGAGAACTACTACAGGAAATAATGATAAATCAGCAAATTAAAATCCTAGAATGTCTCCTATTTTTCTTTCTAACCCTAAGATCAATTAGACATTTTCATATGCACTAATTAAATTAGCTCCATCCTACCTTTCAAAATGAACACAAATCTCTCATTGAAATTTCTCCAGTGTCTGGAAATAAATTTAATTTTTACTGTTAATGTAATAATCTGTAGTTATTCTTCAGGTGGTTATAAGATTATTTTAGACTGGCAATTCATAAATTCTTAAGCTTATTATAAAACCAATTGTTAGTCTACCTCAGTCACTTTCTTCAAATAAGACCATATCTAAATTACTATTGCGTATAATTTCAATATAAAAACAAAACCAACTGTTCCACTGTGTTCTGTCTATAATCTAAATAATAAGAAAAAATATATGTGTATGCATATGTAATCTAGCCCCTTCATCAGCCATTTGAAATCCTAGATATTTCTATGGTCTAAAATATATATTTTAGAAAAACGATAGCTCTCTGATGTGTCTATGAATCCGGCTGTATCAGAACAAACAGTATGTATGTCCTCATGTTTTCAAACTGTCTTTTACTGTCCAAGAACCACGCTGGGGCAGTTAGAGGCTGAATACTTTACGCGGGGTGGGAGGACCAGGCTCTCCTTAATCACTGGCTCGTAGCGGGTGTAACCAGCTCTATACCTGCAGTTTATGGTTCGTCTTGTCATTGAGGACTCGGATGCAGAACTACACCGTAGATTACCGTGTCTATGATTCCAAATGACGGCCGGAGAGGCTGGATAAAACAACCTGAGAGCATGGTGGAATGAATAGCTCATGCAGCAAACCTTGGAGAAAGAGAACGAGGGCAGGTGGGAGCCAGCCACATAAATCTTCCTTATTCTCCTCTCTTTGGGCTACACTAAGAAACAAATTCTTTTACAGCAGGAGAAGTCTTGAGTATCCAGTGACAGCTTTTGGAGCAGTCTGCTCTGTTTGCTGCGGGCTTGTTTTACGTGAGTGTCTAAGTGACAAGGCAGTGCTCTCCATTGCGTCGCACCTTTCCCCTCCCCTGTTCATTTCCGGCCACTCTCATTGCCTCGTATTTGCACCCTTTAAATAAAGTGCCCATTCTTTAATTATTTATTCAGGCTCTATTTTGTAGAGGATGCAGGCTAAATCACAAGGGATTAAAAAAGGAGGGAAGTGATACATTTAATTCATTTAGATTTATGATCCCAAATTTTTCATTTAATTAAAATGCACAGACAATTTGATACCCCAAAATAGCCAATAAATGTATGAAAAACACTTATATCATCAGATATCAAAGTATAAGTCATTGTAATCAAATCATCATTATATTTTTAGTACAGATATAAGAATTATTATTCGTAATCTAGGAATATATGTTATATATTTTAATGTATGGTAAAGGTTGAATACTAAGTGAAATTAAAAGATATTTTAGTTGATAAATGTGATTAGTAGGTGCTAATCAAGAAGAAAATAAAGATAGACTCCTATCATACATTATAACTTTTAAATAAAATCCAAAATGATTTAAGGTATTAATTATTAACAACTTACAAGAAAACCTAGGAGACTACATGTAGAGTCTGAGGATAAGGAAGTTCTTATTGCACAAGCAATGAAGAAAAAAAAGATGTATTTTGCTATATTAAAAATTAAAACTTCATGACAAAAGATAATGAAAAATCTTACTCATCACAGAGAAAGAGCTAATATTTAAAAAGCAAAAGTTTTAAAATTAAAAAGAATACATTTTGAAAACTGGACAAAGGATATAAAAATTTATAGGAAAAAATGCCTATTGGCAATACAGTTGTATGTTTCTTAACAACGGGGACATAGTCTGAGAAATGTGTCATTTGGTTATTTTGTCATTATGCAAACATCATAGAGTGTACTTGGACAAACCTAGCTGGTATACTCTGCTACACACCTAGGATCCCTGGGATAGCCTATTGCTCCTAGGCTACAAGCCTGTACAGCCTATTACTGTACTGAATACTGTAGACAATTGTAACACACATAGTAAGTATTTGTGTATCTAAACATATCTCAACATAGAAAAGGGACAGTAAAAATACAGTGTAAATAGTAAAAAATAGTATACCTGTGTAGGGCACTTACCGTCAGTGGGGCCTGAAGGACTGAAAGTTGCTCTGGGTGAGTCAGTGTGAGTAGCTAGTGAGTGTGAAGGCCGAGGACATTACTGTACACTACTATAGGCTTTATAAACACTGTATACTTAGGCTATATTAATTAATTTTTTAAAAAAATTCTTCAACAATAAATTAGCCTTAGCCTACAATAACTTTTATCTTTATAAAATTTTTAATATTTTAAGTTTTGACTCTTTTGTAATAATATTAGCTTAAACATAAACAAATTGTACAGTTGTACAAAAATTTTCTTTTTTTATATCTTTATAAGATTTTTTTTTCTATTTTTAAAATGTTTTATTTTTATTTTACTCTTTCATATTTTTTTGTTAAAAACTAAGATGCACATACACACATTACCCTAGGCCTAACTAGGGTCAGAATCATCAATATCACTGTCTTCCACCTACGCATCTCGTCCCACTGAAAAGGCTTCAGGAGCAATACCTTGCATGGAGCTGTCAGCTCCCGTGATAGCCATGCCTTCTTCTGGAATATCTCCTGAAGGTCCTGACTGACGCTGTTTTACAGTTTACTGCTTTTTATTAGTAGAAGGAGTACATTGTAAAACAACAATAAAAAGTATAGTATGGTATAGTAAATACGTAAATCAGTAAACAGTCTTTTAGTATCATTATCAAGCATTATGTACTATACACGATTATATATGATATACTTTTATAAGACTGGCAGCACAGTATATTTCTTTACAGCAGCATCACTATAAACACGTGAGCAATATGTTGCTCTACGATGTTAAACCGACTATGATGTCACCAATGATAGGAATTTTTTGGCTCCATTCTAATCTTAGGAGACTGCCATAGTATTAATATATGAGCTCCAATGTTGTCCAAAATGATGTTATATGGTGCATGACTGTGCATATGTGAAAAGAAACTCTTTACATTTCCAAAAAATATCTATACTAACTAGTTGTTTGATACTAAGAAGTTTATGGTAAAAAAAAAACAAAAACAGTAAACAAATCAACAAATATTGTCTATCAGTTTCTGGTAAGTTCTAAACTAAGAAATAAATCATAGTTTTAAAGGCCATAGAATGATATAAAGAGTGGTTTGTTCTGTTTTGTTTTAGATAAAGTAGTCAGAAAGAGACATTTTATCAGAAACCTGAATAAAGTGAAGGAGTGAGTCAGGTAGACACCTGGGGGTAAGTCCTCCAGACAGAGAGCTGTAAATTTCATCATCGAAAGCCCTGAAGCATCGTCAAGCTTGATGAATCTCAGGAAGGAAACTAGTGCCTGAGACTGAGAAATAGGTGAATCAGCTCAGAGAGGAAAGAGGCAGATTCACATGGACCTTGCAGACCATGTAAATGACTTTAAATTTAAGCCCTTGGAAGATTTTGAGCAAAAGAAAGGTAAAGTGCAGCTTAGATTTACTGTGGAGTGAAAAAAAGCAATGACAGAAAAAGTGGTGTGAACTGTGTTACTATTTCCGTACAAAAATGTGTTAATACAATAAAACAAACTGAATCCCTCCAAGCATGTATCTTTGTATGAGCAAGAGGAAACATGGAAGGACGCATACTAAGATGCTATAATACTTGCCCAACAGATTTCTGAGGGTGACAGGGTTGGGACGGAATACTTCACAAGTAGTTAACGCAGTATCATTTATGTTTTTAATTTTAAAATCATCAAAGAGGATGATTGTAAAGAAGGTTTAAATATTTTATGCTAAAATTATAGTTGAACAAGAAATACAACAAAGCACAAAATATTAAAAGCGTAATTAATTCAGAGTCTTGGCTGAACTTCGAAAGAATAATACAGTACAGTGAAATGATTTTTACAAATGAAAGCTAAATAGATTTACATTTTAAGTTTTTATATAATGTTAATTACAGTTTACTAACTTGTAGCAATCATATACTTGATCTCTAAAAATCAACACAATTCATGTCTAGAAATTGAAAAGTCTTAAGTTACCGAAATCAATGGTACAAAACAAACATTTCGTATTTCGTGACTTGGCAATTGCACATAATGTTCTCTATTCTACCATGAGTAAAATAAGGATGATATTCATCTGTCTCATGGGATTGACACAAGAATCAATCAGATAATGTTCATAAAATGTTTTGAAGATTAAAAGTGCTAAGTAGTGTTATGCTTATTACTTCACCACTGACTCCATTTTGTTCCTAAAGGACTTAATCTATTACTTGGCTAGCAATCAACATTCCAAATCATCAAGCCACTGAAAATAGCTTCAGATCTTCAGCAGACTAGGCTTAAAATAGTTTTCTTTGAAATCGTCTCACTAAATAACAAGAAGTTATTTTACTATATTTCACTCAACCCTGTATCTCCCTAGAAGATTATCCAATCAGATCTCAAGTACCCTAAATTATTTCTCCAGTGATTAATTCATTTTCTCTAATAAATGTTGCTTTAGCATAATGCCTATGGAAGCATAATCAGACTATTTCAAAGGATTTGCAAGGAAACCTGTGAATTTTAGAGCTAGCATCTAATAAGATAATGCATGTGTTGATTACATTACTGTAGAGATATTTCAGGTAAGATCTTCAAATTTAAATCAGAAAGAAACTCTGTCTCCATTCTCAATGATAACCAACCATATCCCAAAATAACTTCCCTCACTCATTCTTTTACTCATTCAAATATATATCCTAATTCTATTTCAGTCATGGGTTTCTTAGGTGGTGGGTTTAAACAATATTTTAGAGCCTACATTAATGATAAGAGACTGCACAAAATTTGGAAAAATGTTACAAAAAGTGTAAAAATAATAGTATAAACAATATCCAGTCATCTCCTGTGTTATATGACCAAAAATGTGGTCATTTTTATCAGGTGAAATAAAAATTGAATAAATGTCAAAAATAAATCTATATTCAAGATACTTTGAAGTTTTTTTTCTCTCCCACAGTGACAAAGATTTAATATAACTATGCTATTTAAAACCCACATTTCTGCTATCTCCCTAATTTAACTACCATTTTACAGAGATGCATAAATGGTTTATTCTAATATTTTTCTTTGAGTTTCCAAGTTTTACAATTAAAAGTATGTTTGAAGAAGAGACATAGATATTAATGATCTCTTCAATATTATCATCTTTTGGTCCACTCATAACAGTTTTGTCATACATTTAATTTGTAAATACATTAATGTTTTATATACATTGTAATATGCATATATAGCTGTTAAAGGAATATTTGCTCATCAGAATATATCATTTCTTCTTTAATCCTGTTGCACTATCAGATATGTTTAGTGATGTTTATAGAACTAGCATTAATTCATTTGGGATATAATATACTTTATTTTGACATTATGCAGTAAATAAATGTACAGCCTATTTTTTTACAAAGACAGTATCTGTTAATAGAATCTAGGTCTACAATGGCATACAAAGTAGGACGCAAGCATGCACATCTGTTTTATGTTAATTGAAAGTTTTATAGATATTGATTGCCAATTTATATAATGGAAAGCAAAAGTGACTAGCATGTAAGATTAGAAAATATTTGGATGCCACTACTAGAATGTACATTACACAGACTTGCAAACAAAAAAAGGACATATTATTTAGGAGATGGTTGTAATAGACTTTTATAGACTTTGATAAGCTCTTTAGTTATATTTTAATTTTAGCTTTTAAATCAGATGAGAGAGTAAGAAAACTTCTTATTCTCTCAGAGAAGATTGTATGGCAGTCAGAGTGTTTAGGGAGTGGAATTATGGTATTAAAAATCTACTAAAGATTCACTTGAAATATGCTCAGAATAAAAGACATGGTGTGGAAAACTTCAACACTTAAGAAGCAATAATAGTATTTAATAGAAATGGCCATAAAGGGTGCTGAGAATCAAGGGTCACAAAGACAGCATACAATTAGGTGCTACAAAAAGCAAGACAGAAAAGTAATTTGAGGAAGGGGGTAGCGATTAACAGTGTCTAATGGTACAGAAAATTCCAGCTATATGATATATGCATTGGACTAAATATTTGTGTACCCTCAAAAGTCATATGTGAAATCCTAGCCTCTAATATGAGAGTATCTTCGTCTGTTTTGTGTGACTTTAAATTAATACCTGAGGTTGATTAATGTATAAGGAAGAAAAATCTTTATTTGACTCACAATTCTGATGGCTGGGAAGCTCACAGTTGGGCATCTGCATCTGGTGAAGGTCTCAGGTTGCTTCCATTCATGGCAGAAAGTGAAAGGGGGTTGGCTTGTGCAGACGTCACATGGTGAGAGAGGAAGCAAGGGTGGGCAGTAGAGACAGTGCCCGGATCTTTTTAAGAACTAGGTCTCCAGGGAACTAATTATTATCCAAGGGAGGGCACCAATCTATTCATGAAGGATTCCTCCCCATGACACAAACACCTCCCACTAGGCCCCACCTCCCAACACCTGCCACAATGGGGATTAAATTTCAACAGTAGATTTGTTGGGTACAAATGTCCAAACTACAGCAGATGGCATTAGGAGATGGGTACTTTGGGAGGAAATTAGGTCATAAGAGTGGAGCCCCTATGAGAAAGGTTAGTGTCCTTATAAAACAGACCCAAGAAGGCTTTCCCACCTTTTTTCTACTATTGAGAATACTATGAGAGTTTGGCAGTCTGCAACCCAGAAGAGGACCCTCACCACAATCCAACCCAGCCGATACCATGACCTTGAACTTCCAGCCTCCAGAACTGTGAGACATAAATATTTCTTGTTTAAGCCACTCAATCTAGTCTATGATAATAAAGCCCAATTTACTAAGGCAGTATATAAAGAGATTTTTAAACTAAACCTAATTGGTGACTTTGGCAGTAAAGGTTCAGTTTGGGAGCAAGCAAGGGAAGGGAAAATAGACTGTTTATGATATAGAAAAGGAAAAATATGAAGTAGACTGAAGAATGAATTATAGGTGAGGAAGTAGAGACAGCAAGTACAGACTGCTTTTCAAAAATTTGTCAAAGGACAAGAGAGTTAAGATAGTGTTTCATGGCTGAGTGACTGAAAGAAAGTTGTGGGATAAGTCATTGTATCTGGGAAGACCAGAAAACTGAGCCCAGGGTGATGAATATAAAGCCACCCTGAAGGATTGATAGCTGGTCTTTTACTAGAAAGAGAAGCCAAACAACAGTGTCTTTAGGGAATATTGAAGAGAAGCCATCAGGAAAATGTCAAAGAATGGTAGATATGTGTCTGTGCTGGTTGTGTGAGTTTCACAGAAGCACATTTACTCTCAAAGGAGGGTTGAGGGCTACAGGAATACTAATTATGTCTCTGAACCATAGAGTGCATGGAGTTTTTGGTGGGGCACAATTATAATAGTTAAAAGGAGCAGGAAGCCTCAAAAGATGGTCCCCTTTTAGTTAAAACAAGGAAATTAAGGGAACACTTTGTATCTAAGTTGGAAAAGCCAAAGAGGTTTTGTTTGGTTGCTTGATTGGTTGGTTTGTTGGTTGGTTCATTGGTTACTGGACCTTCTGTTTGGTTTCCTGTGGAATGCAAAAGAAAGGTTGATAAGCATGTAATTTCTCATAAGACAATATGGTTGGTCTAAAATAATGCTAAACAAATTTTTCTGTATGTGTGGTGCAGATATGAATTTCAAGGAAAGTTAAATCATCTTCTTTGTCCAGAATGTGACACCAAGAAAAGTGCCAAGCTCTCAAGAGCTGATGACAGACAACTTTTACAAATATGTCAACAAAAGGTGGGGAGAGGAATCTACAAGAGTAAGAACTTTTTTATTTTAAAACACATTAAGCTCTGATTTTAAATTATGAGGAATCAAGGTAATTAGTTCTGTGTCTGCCTGATTGACTTTTCTAGGCTATGTGGTTCCATATTGTGAGTGCTGGCAATGAAGTTGTAATTCCTAGACCCCCTTAAATACTTTCTGATTTTTTTAACATCTATAAAGTATAAATAGGAGTTTGGGAAGGATGGGGACAACAATAAAATTCACAGAAAGGTTTGACTATTCACATTGAAACATATTTGTGCCCATCGGTTTTCACTTTTAAGTCTGTTAATGGGCAATTTTGCTGGTGTTCTTTGAGCCACAGTGACATTAGGGCTGAGAGCTAGAAAGGGCTTTATCAGTTCTGTTCTCCTACACAGCAAACCATCTCAAAACTCAGTGTCTCAAGACTGTAAGCATTTACTATTGCTCACAAAACCCCAGATTGGCTGGGTGTTTCTTTTGGTCTTTTCTGGGCTCACTTTTGCATCTGTGGGTGGCTGCAGTGTGGGTAGATGACTATACTCATATTGGCTGAGTGCCTTCTCTTATTTTGAAATCAGCTGCAGCTTGCTTGATTTATGGTGCCCTTAGCTCAGGTAAATAGACCGTGGTCCAACATGATCTCTTATCTTCCAGAAGAATCACCTGGGCTTGGTCATCTGGTAGTTACTGGAAACTGAAAGAAAAAAACCCTTCCTCATACTCAGACCCAGCACATCTTTCTTCTGCCACATCCTATGTCCCACAGCAAGTCACAAAGCCAGATCAGATCCACGGGCTGCAGAAATAACTTCCACCCCTTTACTGAAAGGAGTAGCTGTGAAGGCAAAGAATGGGATGAAGAATTGGGGACATATCTGGAACACATTTCCAACAGAGGTCTTAGTGGCAGAGAAAGTGTCCACCAACAACTCTGGGTCAAGGAGTGCATGAGAACATTCCAATCTAACAATTTCTAATATACAAAGCCTTAACAGTGGAAGCTGGCAGACCTGTGGCAATATCTGCTGTTGGGACAAGGTGTCCATAGAGTGAAAAATACAGTGTGAACGATCTAGCTAGATTTCAGAAAGCAAGGCTACACCCTAGAATATGACAACGAAGACAGGAAAACATCCAAGGATAAGATAAAATGGATTACATCTCAAATGCTGTTAACATAATTTCAAGAAAGATCTGTACTTTTCTTTTATATTCTACTCCCCACAAATGTGGCTTGTACTTTCATAAGCCACTAGATGTTTAGCAAGTAAGCCAGAAGAACTGAAAGCATTGAAATTCAAATATGTATTTTTGAATATGATTATAGTCTTAATCTGATGTGACTGAGACATAAGTAAAATAACATAAATTAACTAGACATGGCCAAGTTTTTGTGTCACTGTGCATCAGACAGAATCAGGGGTACAAGATAGAAAATAAATCTATTAATAATTATGGAAAATAATAATTATATTTTTAAGGCATCTGAGTTTGTAACTCTGAAATACCCATTAAACTTTTTTTTTTTTTTTTTTTTTTTTTGAGACAGAGTCTCACTCTGTTGCCCAGGCTAGAGTGAGTGCCGTGGCGTTAGCCTAGCTCACAGCAACCTCAAACTCCTGAGCTCAAGAGATCCTCCTGTCTCAGCCTCCCGAGTAGCTGGGACTACAGGCATGCACCACCATGCCCGGCTAATTTTTTCTATATATATTTTTAGCTGTCCATATAATTTCTTTCTATTTTTAGTAGAGATGGGGTCTCGCTCTTGCTCAGGCTGGTCTCGAACTCCTGAGCTCAAAGGATCCGCCCACCTCGGCCTCCCAGAGTGCTAGGATTACAGGCGTGAGCCACCGCGCCCGGCCCCCATTAAACTTTAACAATTCTACCAAAACTCTTGTAGAAAGGAAACTTTGACAAAATTGGTAAGGAATTTGAGGGAAAGAGAAATAGAACTAGAAATGGCAAAATGGCTCTATTCCGAACTTCAAGAATGAAGAGCCCTGAAATTTCAATCTTGGTCACAAGACAACTTTAACTTGTGCACAACTGTATTTACTTTTAATCATCGCTAATCCTAGCAATAGAAATAATCAGATTCAAAAGTTACCAGTTGGGGAACAAAAGAATGTGATGTAGCAAAAACAGAGCAGCACAGCGTTTAGTCCAAACTAGTAGAACAACCCAGGTATCTATATTAAGGTTATTTATAATTATGTATAGCAAATTCATAACTATTTTCATTCATTCATGATTCACTTACAATAACAAGTATAGAATGTCTAAAGTCTTAATCAAGCCCAGCAGAAATTACTAGGAACACAAGACCAGCTTCTTTGGTTTTTTCCTTTCTTCTGTGTCTATACAGTACTACTTGGGTGCAAAGGGTAAGGTTTCATGTTTCACTGCAGTCATTCATTTTAAGTGATGCTTATCATATTTGCTTAGGTTGCTTACTTTTGTGTATTTTGTTTTTCTGTATGTTATATAGTTCACTGTTGTCATAACTTCACATCTCTCCATTGCTTAAAATATAATTCAATGATTGCATTTTACTCTAATAAAGATCTAATTTTAACTAAGCTCAATTGTACTTGGAATTTCCTATGATCTACCTAGTTGTGTGCTATTATCAAATATGTATAAATGTAAAATTTAAGCCCCTACCAGGCACAGAAGTGCTCTTATGGCATTTGCAATAATCTATTTATTTACACTTCAATTTCTAGTATCAAAATAATTCTAAAATTTATGAGAAAAGGAAATAAAATTGGGTTATTTTCACTTACGTTTCCAAGAGGAATGAAAGACTAACCACTTAGAAACAGCATGTGAGCTAGCTTATATATCTCACAATTTGTGCTGTTTTTTTTTTTTTAACTGTGCTTCAAATCCTCATTATTTCTACAGATTTCAAACTATATGTGACCGAAATTGGCAGGCCAATTTTTTGGACTAATCTTTAGCCAGGTAGTCATGTACATTATCATAGATGAATGGAAAGACAAAAAAAAAAAAAAAAAGCCACTAAATTTAGGCAGACCAAACCACAATTTTAGACATTCACTTATGTTTTAACCTGTAATCTAAATTGGGTCCTTGTACTTGTTTATTGGAGTACAGATATTCACATTTCAGAGAGCAGAAGAAATGGGTTGGTTTTGTTTGTGCATCTCTTTGTTGTTTGTTTTTTTTTAATTTTCCGAAACACCACCAAAGATTTCTACAATTTTGTATTACAATGAATTGGAGAAAATGCGGAAAAGCAAAGAGGTTCTCTTGTGCTTAGAAGACGGTAGCATTCTAGAAACCTTCATCAGCTAACAAATTCACACAGCCTCATCAGTTCAGCACCCTGGGTGTGTTTGTTCCTGTAAGTATCAGCATGAATGTGTAACACCTCAGAAACATCCATGCCAAAGTCGAGGTGCCAATAACTCTCTGTGCTCTGGCAGTGCAAACAAAAGCAATGGAAAAACAAAACAAAACAAAATGAAAAAATGGCGGGGGGTGGTATGGGATGAAATCTGTGAATTCTAACGATTCTCCCCTTCATTCACTTGTCAAAAGGCATGCAACTGGGTGGTCAGAGACTAACATTTCCACAGTTGGCTCAGTTATCTCGCTGCAACTGTTGGGCTGAAACAGTGCCTTTAGTCCAATTTTAATAGCCATTAATGACACAATAGTTATATTGTGGAACTGAGAAATGTCACTTAAAATGTGGTTATTGAAATTGGGCTACAACTATTGTATGTAATAACAACATGTATACATGCATTTTATTTATAAATATGTACAAGTGGTATTAAACTCTAAATTTTTCTTTCCTTTTTTTTTTTTTTTTTTGTGGGAGGGATCCAAACGCTATTGTGATAACCTGGATTTAATTCTGCAGTGCATAAATTTGTTTTCTAAGTATAATATAAACTAAAATTTATCTCCCACCACAGCAGTAGAAGGGAGTCATTGATAAAAATTAGATGGGAAAAGAAAGAAGCAATGGGATTTAGAAATCGCATACTCCATTATCAGTTCTGTTAAGGAACAAGCACTTAGCAATTGAAAATGGATTGAATTTGGACTTAAAATCTGAACACTGGGAATGGGAAGCAGTGACTAAGTTTAAATCGGAATGACTTACTACTCCCTGTGAGGAATTCTCTATGCCCTCAAAAACAAATTGTGTCTTTGAGATTTTCCACCCTTTAATCTTCTGACCTTTCTGACCAGGTGGGTCCACGATGCATCCTCCTGGACAACCCACTACCTGCACAAGGATTCCCAGAGCCCAGATTCACCAATCCTGACCCTCCCAGTCCTCACACTAAAGCTCTTCTGAATGTATTCACCTCCTTTCCATCCTCACCAGCCTTGTCTCTGCTGGCTTTTGGTTCCATTTGTAGATTTGAATAAGAAAAGGCTACACTCTTCAACACCAGGGTCCACATTTTTTTTTTTTTTTTTTTTTTTTGGTAAAATGTTCAGATCTCTCATATCACACAACCCTGTACTGATGGGAAAAGGCATTATTAGTCGTTACTGCACTATCATACATGTGATACATACACTCTAGAGTTTATATAAAACACAGATGATACAAATAAAATGATCACTAGTACTGACTGGCTATAAAACAGTGTACTGTGGAGGGAAAGTATAGAATAAAAATAGCACTGAGTATATTTAAGAACTAACTGTGCATAACATTCTATAGATAAATGGAATTACTAAAAGAATTCAAGGAAAGAGACGTCATGATTGTATTGTCACATAGGTGGCTCAAAAAAAAAAAAAAATGTCCAAATGTTTTCCCAAACCAGGATTGGAAACATGCAGGAACCTAGAGAACAAGGAGCCAGAATAATAATCAAAAGTGTGTCATAAAATTAGCAGGGAGGGAAATTGGCACTTGGTGGAAATAATTTGAATTTTTTCACTGAGTTTTGGTAATGGTGGTACACATTCTCTATCATATATATGTACATATATACGTGCAAACACACACACATACCCCCATACACTCTTAGTAAAAGCAAATTATCTGGTTATTTCACAAGAACACATCATGAACACATATATATCACATACACACATCACATATCTTTCATAAGAATAGTAGTGCTGCTTCTCAGCAATTACCCAAAATATACATAACCAATAAAATTGGATTATCGGTGTATTTGTATTATTTGACTTGTACCAAACTATTTCTACTATTAATTTGAAAACAATGAAATGTCATACTTTCTTTACACTAATATCATATTTCCATTCAGATGACTTTGTGCTAGGTGCTATGTTTCAGCTCAAGAGGTTATTGGAGTAAACATGGAAAGCAGCCAGTTGTTTACAAAAGGATCTTCACTTTTGGTCCATGATTATTAAGTTGACTAAAATTTCTAATCATCATCAATAATATGACTTATCAAGCTGATATATAATTTGATTCCATTTAAATATATAAATAGTTTTTACATAAATTATCTCAATAATGATCTTAATCACCCTATTCAATTGCCAAAATAAATCCCACACTTGGGGAAAAAAAGTGTCCCTTATCTTATTTGAGGCCAACCTTTCCATACGCTGTTTTGAATGCAATCCCTTCTATAGTAGGGGACTTTCATTTGTGGTTTCAACATCTTCTTATGCACTGGACTTGTCTCACCCCCTGTGTGAAAGTGTTCACTTCCCCAGCTGTGAGGGTTGGTCCCACTGGCTCTAGAACTTTCCTGCCTTCACTTGAATCAGTGTTCCCAAGAGGCATCTGTGTCACCTTAACTAGGCCAATTAAGAGTTGGTCTGCTTCAGTTTCCTCCTCTGTAAAACTGGGAAAACAGTATGTAACACCACAGGGTTTAGTATGGATTAAATGGATTAATCTACAAAAAGCATTCAGAAAATGGCTGATAGAAGGCAAACGTTCAAAAAAATGATTGAATGTTATTATTACTACTTTAAAAATACTCTTATTTTTGTTTCTTTCATTTAAATATCATTTTCTTTGAAAAATATGTTTTTTAAATACTTATTATGTTTACCATCTCTACCTATTTTCCTTAAATTTGCTTTTTCTCGATTTGTATTCTGTAATAATTTTCAAACTCAGAGATGAGTGGAAAGAATATCGCTACGATTATTCATAATTCTTCACTCAGATTTGCCAGTTGTTAATGTTTTGTCACATTTGCTTTAACATTCATTCTCACTCTAACACACACACACACACACATTCCAGAACATTTTTGACCAACTTGTATGTCATATTTTCACTTACTTTTCTTCTAGTTGGGTTGACTTTTCTGGCTTTTCCCGCTGAATGAGCCTAGAAGCAATGATTCCTCAGCTGTAGTGAGCACCTTTAGTCCTATATGAAATCCTAACTTCAAGAATTTCTCATGCTTTACCCCATTTCATATTTTTACCTTCATTTTTTTCACATAAAACATATATTTATTAACTATATTTTATAAGTATGCTATATAGTGAACAATGTATATATAATTATAAGGTATAGTTTTTTATTGAAATTATAAATCTATACTGACATTTCTGATTGTAATTTAACACCATTTTTTTTCTTGCATTTGCTTATTCCATGTTTTACTCTCTTCTTCTATAATGAGTACCTGGCTCCCAGCATCAATGTATTTATACTCATTTGCTCAATCCTACAGCACGTCCCAAATGGTCCCTGGAGTTGTACACCAACAATACTATGAAAAACAAACTATTAAGTAGAATTCAAGATTACATACGATTATTTTTTTCTCTTGACTGAAGGTAAAGAGTAAAAATCTTGGATTCAAATTTCCTTGAATTAAACATTCACTTTTTTGCACATTTTATTTTGAAATAATAATTAACTTACAAAAAGCTGCAAAAAATAATGCACAGATTCCTATGTATATTCTTCATACAGCTTCTCCCCAAAGTAACATCTTACTGACTATAACATAACATCATAACAAGAAAATTCGCATTGGTGCAACACTGTTAACTAGACAACAGGCAGTATTCAGGTTTCATAATTTTTTTGTGCATTTATTTTTCACATTCACCTTTAACAGTCTGATTTCTGTCCTTACATGCAATCAAATTCCTTCAGAGAGGGTCAGCCCTACCTTGTCTGGAAAGAGTTGAATGCAATGGACAGATACTTTTCTTTTTCTTTTTTTTTTTTTTTTTTTGAGACAGAGTCTCACTCTGTTGCCCGGGCTAGAGTGAGTGCCGTGGCGTCAGCCTAGCTCACAGCAACCTCAAACTCCTGGGCTCAAGCGATCCTCCTGTCTCAGCCTCCCGAGTAGCTGGGACTACAGGCATGCACCACCATGCCCGGCTAATTTTTTCTATACATATTTTTAGCTGTCCATATAATTTCTTTCTATTTTTAGTAGAGATGGGGTCTCGCTCTTGCTCAGGCTGGTCTCGAACTCCTGAGCTCAAACGATCCGCCCACCTCGGCCTCCCAGAGAGCTAGGATTACAGGCGTGAGCCACCGCGCCCGGCCGACAGATACTTTTCAATCCGTATTTAACTGATATATTTACACAACATTAGACACGGTTGAAAACATCCTCCTTTTGGTCTGTCTTTCCTTAGTTTCAGAGATACTGGGCCTCTATTTCAGTAGCTCTTCTCAGTCCTTTCCTAAGCTTTTCTTCCTTTATCTACCCTTGAATGTCAGGATTTCTCCAGGTTATATCTTTGGTCCTATTTTTCTCCTTACACTAGTGACACAGAATATAAACTCAACACATAATTTCTGAATAAATAAATTGAAAAATTTGCCTTTGTGGAATACTATTTTGGAATATTTACAGCTATAACTAAGTTTTTAAATTGATTTTTACAACACAAACAGTTAATATTCTTAATATTAAATTCAGTCCTCAAAATTAGAGGTAAAAGGACTAACGTAAGCTGAAAGAGATTTTTCCCTACGATACTTTCTTTAATTTTGAGGTTTGGTAGTGGAAACTTAATTATAAAGCAGTCTGAAATGGTTTGAATTCTTTCAACATCGCTGTTTTATTAAGATTCCTCTTATTCTAATTAAATAAAGCCACTGCTTTCTAAGTATCATCTATCTGAATTCTGTCTTATTTAATTTATTACAATGGAAAACAACTAGAAAACAGAAAAAATCAAAGTGAAGTGTTAGGAAGAGAGAGAGAGAGACTGGAAACCATCTTTTTGATTAGTTCAGAGGTGGAATTATTTTATAATCTGAAAACTAACATTCTGCTCTTGAATGGTAGAGTGGTAAACTCTATAATTATGTAAGTGCATAGAGTAGGTACTAAATATGCTATTAACTACTTCACCTAGTAATATTTCTACCTCTTAAATATTAGAATAATAACAGAATTTAAAAAAAAATAGATATTTTCTGTAATAATGTCAAATATATTGCACATGCTGATTTACTCCATATTAAAATTAGGCAAGTTGGTGCTTACAGAATATTATTAATTTTTTTACTAAAGTGTGTAGTTTTCTACACAAATATGAAAATAAACCATTTTATAATGTCATTCAAGGGGAAATCATGCATGTGAAATTTAATGTATTTATTTTTAATTTCAGAATATTACAGGGGTACAAATGTTTAGGTTATATACATTGCCTTTTCCCTACCTGAGTCAGAGCTACACATGTGTCCATCCCCCAGACGGGTGCGCACCACACCCATTAGGTGTGAACATACCCATCCCCTCCTCCCCCCTCCCACATGCCCAACACCCAATGAATGTTGCTACCATATGTGTTACTTAAAGAAAAACAACAAAATATAAGTTAGAAGGCTAAACTAAAAATTTATACACAAAAGGGAAGCAAAAGCATTAATTAATTATAACTAGAAATTTTAAACAATGAACTATGAAAATAAGCAAATGATACAATATAACCAAACATTAGTTTTGAATATTACATATAAATATATGTTAGAAAGAGGCCTAAATGACTCAAAATAAGAGGTTTATTAGCTCAAAATTTCCAAATGCAAATGACTCTGCAAAAGCATACAAAAGAAAAAAACTGTGATAAAACCCCACTGTGGAAAAGGAATAAAGGAATGATTGTTATGTATTTTGTTCTTCACCATGTTTGTTTATAAATGTGAATTAAATTATATATGTTGTGTAAATGGGAGAGTGATATCAGTAAGAACACGTTTGTTTATATATAATTTTCCCCAGCATGTTCATGTTTTGAAACGATGCTTTAAAATACTGAAAATCCCACAGAAGCACTTTCTTTTGGTGTGAGATTCAATAGTTGATATGACTGCTAAACTTTCCAATTTATTAAGCTATCTGTGGAATCTTCAAGTGTAGAAGGGAAGCTGTAAGGGCATATTTTTCTTTATTTAAAATAAAATTAATGAAAATGGCTCTTCCTGGGTTATATTTATTAATTTTGGTAAAACTGTTCCCTATCTGGGCAAAAAAATAAATGTCTTCTAAAATCTTCATTTCCTGGAACACATATTTCATGGTTTAAAGCTACAAAATATTGACTTTCATTCTAGGTGCAAATTCTAGGAGAGATTTGACTGTACTAATATCTTTATTGGGATTGTTATTATTTGTTATTTGTTTTTTTTTGTTTTTTGGTTTTTTTTTTTGAGACAGAGTCTTGCTCTGTTTCCTGGGCTAGTGTTATTGTTTTTATTAGGGCTCTGGTTGCAAAGTCCTTAAATTTTGAATGATTGACACCAAGTCTATTGTTATTATAGCCTGATAATCATTACTGTGTGATTTGGCAGAATAAGAGGGTTTTTAAGAGCACATATTTAACAGAAACTCTTATACCATCTTATGATTACCATTTTTAGAAAGTTGTACCATAATAAGGATCATATTTATACTCACTCTATAACCCAAATGTCTTAGTCTCATGAATTTTCCTTTGGACATTCACCAAAATTTCAAAAATTATGTAAAATGTATTAAGACATTATTTATAAATGCATTCAAATATTCATCAATAGAAATGATTAACAAGTACTATATATCAAATTAAAATATGTGCTAATGAAAATAATACCAATAATATACTAAAATAGTAAACATTTTATAAATATTAAGGGAAAACAATATATCAAATGATATCAGTACCATTATGATAAATAGTGTTGCTATGCATTTAGGAAAAAAAAAATGCAAAGGTAATATCCTAAAAGCTCAAATATCTTTTGTATGGTAGAATTAGTTTAACTTCTTCCACATTTTATCTGTTTATGTCATATTTTGACATAATTTAAAAATAAAATGCTACAGTAATTTTAAGTTGCAAAGTTGATGTTTTGTTAACTTTGACAAAATTTGTTCTTTAAAGATTTTTAAAACACAAAATAAAGGATTTTGTACTGAACTAAATTTGGCATTATATAAGGTAACCAAATGGATATAGATCTAGATAGATGAGAGGTAGTACTCTATAGATTTTTTAAAATTATGTACAGACAACACACTGTCTTAGTCTGCATAAGTTGCCATAAAGGTAAACTCACAACTAATGGATGCGGAGCGCACAGTGTGGGGGGAGAGCACGCTTACAGCCTTGGCTTGGGCGAGGCAAAGACATTATATGTAACCAAAATGTTTGTATCCCCATAATATTCTGAAATTTAAAAAAGGAATATCTGAAGCTGGGTAGTTTATAAAGAAAAGAGTATTGTTTGGCTCACAGTTCCACGGGCTGTACAGGAAGCTCGACACCAGCATCTGGTTCCGGTGAGGGCTCCAGGGAGCTTCCACTCGTGGTAGAAAGCGAAAGGGAGCCTGTGTGTGCAGAGATCACACGGGGGGCGGGGGTGGGGGGAGGAGACAGACTCCTTTAAGTAACCAGCGCTCACAGGAACTAAGAGAGCAATAACACACATTACCATGAGGATGGCACCAGCCATTCATGAAGGATTCACCCCCATGCCCCAAACACTTAATTATGTGCCACCTCCAACATGGGGGATCAATTTCAACATGAGATCAGGAGGGTTCGAATGTCCAAACCATAGCTTGCAACCTATAGACATTGATAATCTATATTTAATATATATAATACGTAATTATCATCATATACAGTTCTTGTATATTTTGTCTTTTTTGTGCATTCATGAACATTTGTTTTGTAGGACAGCATAGGACTAAAGGCTAATTTAAAATAGTATACTGAGGTACTATTTAAAACAAGGTTTTAAATGAACTTTTTAATGTTTATAATTAAGCACTGTAATTATTTTCTTATATTTGATTTTTTGGAAATTTCATTTTTTGGACTACTTACCATTCCGTTTCCCCTTTTTGTTGATGTAATTTTGATAATTCCTGGTCATTCCTCTTCATCTGGTGGAAATAGCACAAGTATTTACAATTTTTATTGGACAAAGGCTTTCTCCTTAATTAGTCAGGCTCCTCTAAGCCCTTTTGTTGACTCAGCCCTATCTTGAGCCTGATTCTAAATCAAGAACCTTGCTAAGTACAGTTAGTGAGAATTCCCCATCCTGGATATCTGATGAAATGTCTTCACTGTGCACAATCCCCAGGTGTTGTCTGATTACCCTGGCCTGCCTTCAGCATGAATTTCATCAGTCAGTGTAGACAGAATTCTTCCCTACCTGTGGTGTTTCCTCTCAGTAATTTTCCATCCACTGACCACCACACTGTCCCTTGGCTGTAAATCCCCATGTTTTCTTGTAGCATTCAGAGTGGAGCCAAATCTCTCTTCAGTACTACAAAATGCCATCATAGTAGTCTTTTGAATAAAGCCTTCCTTATCATCTTTAACAAGTATCAGAATAATTTTTTGTTGAACATTATATCCTAGTGGTGAGTTAAATTATGTCTCCATAAATTGTTCTTCTAATTTTTAATAATACTTTTTTGTATAGCCTTAAAATCTAATTTGTTAGATATTAATATAGTTATGCTACCTTTCCTATGGTGTATTGTATATCTTTTTTATTATTTTATGTTCAACTTTTTGAAGCTGTATATTTCACCTATATATCATATAAGTAGCTCATATTTGAAATTGCCTTCTTTTGATTATTTATACATTTTCTACTTTGTTTTAAATAAAAAGAATCATGAAAGCTATCAGCTCTTCCACTCTGTCCTTGGTGGTTATCCTAGAAATTACAATATACATTCTTCATTTACCAAGTATTGGCATTTTACTTCTCCCTGGCCTATGAAAATACCTTAGAATGTGTTAACTATCTATTTCCCTCATAGTTTATATGCTCTTGTTGTTTTATTTTATCTATATTCAGAATAAACATAATATTTATTATTTTATACATAATTTTTGACAAAATTCTGTCCTTTATTTATTTTAAAAATGGTCTTTACCATTGAACAAGAAATAACTTTAATTATTAGAATTGTAATTATTAATAATGTTTATTTTTTTTATTATTTCAATAGATTTGGAGGGTACAAGTTTTTTTTGTTACATGGATGATTTGTATAGTGCTGAAGTCAGGGCTTTTAGTGTACCCATCACCTGAATGGTGTGCATCATACCCAATAGGTAATTTTTGATCCCTCATCCCTCCAGCCTCCCCTTTCTGAGTCTCCAATGTCCATAGTACTACTCTGTGTGGCTTGTATACACATCATTTAACTCCCACTTATAAGTCAGTACATGTGGTATTTAGTTTTCCATTCTTGAGATACTTCACTTAGGATAATGGCCTCCAGTTCCATCAAAGTTGCTGCAAAATACATTATTTCATCCTTTTTAATGGCTAAGCAGTATTCCACTATATATATATATATATATACACACACACACACACACACACACACTACATTTTCTTTATCACTCCTTGGCTGATGGGCACTTAGGTTGATGGGCACTTAGGTTGATTCTATATCTTTGCAACTGTTTTACACTCAATATTTATTAGATTGATCTACATATTTCATTTTCCATTCCTTTTCATGTCTATCTGCATTTTCAAGCTTCTACCTGTTGTCAATTTTCTTCTTCCTAGAAGACACTTCAGAGTATTTCTGCTGATCAAACGTTCATTCGTCCGAAGGATATTTTCAGTTAGGTACAAATTTCTATGTTGGTATATGCTATGAATGGCCATCTAATCAAGGGTTTTATCAAATTCTCTCTCTCTCTTTCTCTCTTTCTTCTCTGTCTCTCTCTCTCTGTATCTATCTCTGTCTCTCTCTCTCTGTATCTATCTCTGTCTCTGTCTCTTTCTTTCTCTCTCTTTCTTCTCCTTGTTTTCTTAAAAAGGATATAAAGTCGCTGGGTAGTTTCTTAATCTCTCAGCCTTTTAATGCAGAATTTGCAGATGCCCAAATGGAAAAAAAGATCACAAAGCTAGGCTCACCTCGCTTGCTATTTTTGTTGTTTTTGGTGGATGCTGCCCTTTAATCTTTACTGTTTTGTGAGTCCCTGGATGTCCTTAGCAGATGATTATTACTGTTTATACAGCTTTTCAAATTGTTCTCAGTCGAAGGACTGGTCTGAATTACTTAGGAGGTCCTCAATGAAAGAAATTCTTCACTTTCTACAACGTTACATTGGTAAGATTTAGCCATCATGATGAACATAGGTGGGGACAAGCAGATTTCACTGCTATATAATTTTCCACTGTTTATTTTTCCATTGTCCTGACAAAGGGGCATTTTTAAAGGTTTTCTTTATTATTATTATTAGAAAGTGTTATTGTAAACACTTATGTGGATGTTTACTGGTGCAAATGTGCAAGAATTTGTCTTGTATGTAAGGCTTATCCCGTGGGAGCTATGTGAGTTTTTCCTCCTAAAAGGGTTTGCTTTAGCCAGAGTGTGCTCCAAACACGAGCCACTGCAGGCCTCAGTTCGAAGTTTCAGGCTCAGATTCTCAATATTCATGTTGTTGAAACTTTACAATCTTGCAGTAATGTTCTATGTCTCAGGGAAAATCAGCCCCTTTAGATTCCTGCTCTTCCAGGCTGCTCACCTCTATTCTGGCTTTCTGCCACCACATCACTCTACTGCTTAGGTCTCTTCTCTCAGTTTCTCAGGCCCCATTTTCTGAGTGCTGGGCATCCTCCCCAGCTTGCTCTTGCTTCTGCTTCCAGTTTCCAAATCTTTGGCCCTTGACCATGAGGATCTGATGTCAATCCCCTAGGACATTGCTTACGTTTGCTTCTTTGTTTGTTTGAGTCTTTCAAGGCCATTTCAAACTCCATCATGACCTCAAAATTGTGTTCAACCCCAGTCTGGTCGCTATGGAGTAGGAGAATTCCTTGGACTTTCTGCTCTATCGTGATAGCTCCAAAGAATTATCACAACAAATCACACACAGTCTTCGTAAAGATTCATTATGTATCTCAGCTATTATTATATTTATTGTGTATCTCTCAACAGCGAGCACATAGGTTTAAATGTTTGGAACCAGGTCACACAGCTGATATATGGAAGAATCATTATTGAAACCTGATTCTCCTAATGCCTATACTCTGTCCTTGACTCTTCATAAATGCTATGTTTCCAAAATAATTCTTACATATTAAGTTCTTCAAATAAAATTTTAAAAATGAGCTGGACTAGACAGGCCAAGAAACTCAATGCTTTAGGATAAATGATTGAATTAATAAGTGAAAACAGCAAACATAAAAGAGGAAATTTCAATCACTCTATTTCATTCTTCAAAGACTTTGCAAAGCTGGTAAAACCAAATATCTCTGAGCCTTTAATTATTTAATTGATTGGTTATAAAACCATATGTGCTGAAACATTTGAATCACTTAAAACGGATACAAAGTGCCTGGGCAAATCCTGAGAAATTGGATGAATAAATTGAACTATTGATGTTGGCTTAGATAGTACATTTCAGTTCAAAGGCAAACTTGAAATTAGAAGATTGCATTTGTATTTGCCGTATGCTTTATTAAAGAAGAAAATGTGCAACATCTCACAATTAACTTTTTTTTTTTTTTTGGTTCAACATGCTTGAAAGTCTCTCTGAACATTTTTCTTCACATTCATCCTTAGTATATCATAACCTATTGCCTTGTCTTATATAGGATAAATATACTAATTATATTAAATTGGTTACTATCTGACATTTATTTATTCTAAAAGATTTGCCAGTTGAAGGAAAAGTCTAGTCTTTTCTCTCTCTCTTTTTTAAAAATGTAAAATGTATCCTGTAATAGAAACTGCTTTCTGCTTTAGAAACAAAAATCCAGAATTCTGATCATGGAATATTTATGAAGAAACACATTGTGATTTCTCTATAGAATTCTCCCTGTCCATCTATTACTATTAAGTCCTGCATAGACTGTGAGTGCGGGAGACACAGCAGAGAGTGAGGAGCCCCCACTGTTCTTCAGCCAACACTGGCCACTAATTGTACACTCTAAGTGGCGTATTAGGAATCTTAGGAAGTGTCTTTGCTACACAGACAAGGAAGGATGATTGGAAAGATAAGATGCAAGATGGGAAAGCGCTGCTACCCCACGAAGTCAAGTATCAGGCACATTGTGATTGATTGTGTGCAAGGCCACTGTTAAATTGAGCAGAATCAAGACTGACAGAAAACTCTGGGGTTGGCAATCAGTAAGTCACATTTTGTTACATGCACAAGGATCAGAATATATTTTGCGAAACATATAGCAAATGAAAAAAAGTTGAGAGGCACTGTGAGGAGAAAAGAAAAAAATATTAAAGTATTTTGGATTTAAGCTTACTAGAGTTTGAAGAAGGTAAGTAAAAAATACATTAACATTAATAATAGAAAAATTTTAGGATTGTAACTAAAAGAATAATGGTTAATATATTCAAATAACATTGTTTGAGGTATAGCAATAAATTTCAATCTTTAACTCGGTTTTTTGAGTAATCAAATTACCAATAGATTTTAAAAGTAGATTAGTATATTTAAAAGGAGAAAAGAATGTAGAATAAAAGCAATAGTAAATCACAAATGTATCTTTAAAAGTAGTTTGATTCTTAAAAGCTTTACAAAAAGGTTTCCAAATGTAGGAACATATAGTTTATAATAACAGGAAATTATTTTAGATTTTCAAATCTCTCTGGAAATATTTTTGTTCTAAGAAGAATTTCACAAGTATATAGATCAAATGAATTTAAAATTTCATTTCCTTTTTATGTGAAATACAGAAATAATTTATATTAGCAACATGTAATATCCTAAATCCATATTATTGTGAATTGCTTAGTTGTCTGACAAACTTTAATATTCTTTATAATTGAAACTATTCTTAAAAATTTCTTAGACTTGCATCAAATTAAACTCTCCTTCCATTTCCTATAGATTAGTAACTCTAAGTCATTCATTCATTCATTTTTAATTAATATCATCGTCTTGCCCTGCTAATTAAACAACAGTAAGCAGGTCCATGATCTCAATGATCTCAGACTCTAGTAAAGGAGAACGGGACATAAACAGTCAACTGAACATCAATAGTGAAAGAGAGATCAAACATAAAAACAAATATACGTCACTGGGTGGACTAGTCTGGGAAACACTTAAAGAAGTCTTAAAGAATGTAGAAGTAAGCCAAGGGAACACAACTGAGGCCACTTCAGCAAAAAGAATAACATTATATAAGGAAAAGCAATGAGAAACAGCCTATAATGTTCAGAATGCGAAGGACTGAACAGTAGGTAGAAAGATGACCATGGAGAAGGAGACTTAATACCAATTGTAATAATTTGGGTGGAACAGGAGAGCATTATCCTAAGTGAAGTATCTAAAGAATGGAAAAACAAACACCACACGCATTCACTATTTAATTGGAACTAACTGATGAGCACACATGTGCTTGGAGGGAAGTAAACACAATGGAAATCAGTGGGGTGGGGAGAGGGAGGAGGGGATGGGCAAAAACCTACCGAATGGGAACGCTGAAAACTAACTGGGTGACTGAAACACTTGTAACTATTACTTGAGCATTACGAGCTCAATCCTTGCAACTGAAAACATTTGTACCCCTATAATACTTTAAAATAAATAAATAAATAAATAATGGCTTTACTCTGACACAAATAAAACATTATCCACTGTGAATATAAATGCAAAATAGTGAACAGAGTTTTAGCAAACTGAATTCAGCAATGAATAAAAATGATAATGCACCATCCATTAATCCTTATTCCTGGGATACAAAGTTAGTTTAAAATTTAAAATAAAACAATTTGAATCACCATATAAACAAAATACAGGAGAAAACCATATGAAATATAAACAGATGTAGAAAATCACTTGAGCAAATTCAGCATCTAATTATCATATAATCTAGTATTATAGCACTAGAATGTCCTCAATTTGTATTATTTCCATATGAAAAATGTAATGCTAAAATTGAACAATATTTTCCTCTAAGACTGACAAAAAGCCAAAGATATCTTGTCTCACCACTTTTATTCAAAATAATGCTAGAGATCCTAATTAGTGCAATAGAAAGAAAAATAGATACAACTTATACAGATAGTAAAGCATGAAGTAGAAACTCTTTAGAGCTGACAAGATGTAGAAAATCCTGATAATTCTACAAAAAGATACTAGAACTGATGGTGAATTTAGTAAGAGCATAGGATACAATGTCAAAATACACAAATCAGTCGTAATTCTATAAAAAAGCAATGAAACACTGGAAATTAAAAATATATATATATCCTTTTTAATTTTTAAATTTAAATAAAGATATATATGTGTGTGTGTGTGTGCATTTTTGAGACAGCTTCTCACTCTATTGCCTGGGCTAGAGTGCAGTGGCATTATCATAGCTCACTGTAACTTCCAACTCCTGGTCTCAATTGATCCTCCTACTTCTGCATCTCAAATAGCTGGGACTCCAGGTGTGCTCCATCAAACCTGGCTAATTTTTCTATTTTTTGTAGAAATAGGATCTCACTATGTTGCTCAGGCTGAAAAAAAAATTAAATCACATTTCAGTTAGCAACAAAACCATAAAATATTTGAGGATAAATTTCATAGTAGATTACAACAAAGCTGCAGTATATCACAATATTTTTAAATTGTTTTAAGTGTACACATATATACGAGTAAAGCATAATAGAGTAAAAAATAGAGCCACACACATATGGACAATTGACTTTCAATAAATGTACCATTATCCCTAAATTAAGAAAGAGTAATCCTTTCAACAAATGGTGCTGGAAGAATTAGATATTCACATGCACAAAGCTAAACTTCAACTTTTACCATATATCAAATACAAAAAAATAAATAAATAAATAAAATACACTATAGACTAAAATATAAAAACCGAGTTTATAAACCTTTTAGAGAAAACATAAGAGAAATTCTTGTGATCTTGGTTATACAAAAAATTTCTTGGGAACTAAAAAACATAAATTATTACATAATAGTAATTTGACTTTATCAAAACTGAACTATACATCTATCATATCACTTTGCAATTTAACTTGCAGAAATATACAGAAGAGAAATGAAAACATTTACTTATCCTGAGACATGCACATGATTGCTCAGAAAAGATTATTCATAAGAGCAGAAAATGGGAAACAACTTAAGTATTCATGAGCACATGAATTAACAAATATATTGTGGTATATTTGTATAATGCAATATTATTAAAGTAAAAAGCAATGAATTACAGATATTCACAACTACATAAATAAATCTCAAAACCATATGTTCAACAAAAAATGTCAGAATATGATATTCTATTTACATGAAAATTTAGAAAACACATGTCTAATCTATAATGATCAAAAAGAGATCATTAGTTTCTTCAGGACAAAATGAGACAGGTGAGTGGAGATATTTGTATGAACAGGAACACAAGGGAACTTCATGTGGTGATGGGAATGTTCTATATTTTGATTTAAGCAGAATTTATGTGGATATACAAATTTGTTAAAAGTTTCTGAAACATATGCTTAAGTGGTCACATCTTAATATATACAGATAATGAATGAAGTTGATTAAAAATATACATCCAACAAAATGCTATGCTGCCATAGGAAATTACTATAAAGCATATTTGAAGCATGTGAAGGCACTCTTGATTTTATGCAATGTAAAATAAGAAAGAAACAAAATTAGATCAAACATTTTAAAATCCATCTAGTGTTAAAGAGAAAGAGAAAGAAAAAAAAGGTAAAAAAAAGAAAGAGAGAGATGCATTAACAAGTATTTTATTCTGGTTTGTGTCATGTGAAAGACACTATATTAGGTTTGGGGTACACAAGTATAAAAAATATATTTCTCTCTTTATTTAGCGTCGGTGCAGTGGTTTGAATTTTCCTCCCCTCCAAACCTTCTGTTGAAATTAGATCCCCAGTGTTGGAGGTGGGCCTAATGGGAGGTGTTCATGGGTATGGATCCCTAGTGAATAAATAATTGCCTTCCTCTTAGGTATGATAAGTTATCATTGTATTAGTTCTCACTAGAGCTGGTTTTTTAAGAAGAGCCTGGCATCCTCCCCCCACCCCCAAATCTTCTTACTTCCTCTTTTGCCATGTGATCTCCGAATGGGTCACTGGCTTCCCTTTGCCTTCCACCATGAGTGAAAGCAGCTTGAGGCCCTCACCAGATGCCCAATCTTGAAATATCCAGCCATCAGAATCATGAGCCAAGTAAACCCTTTCTCTTTATAAATTACCTAGCTTTGGGTATCACTTCATAGCAACTCTAAACACAGGAAGACAATTGATTAAATACACATCTAATTAAATTTAGAATCAAAAAAGGCACATTTTAAGTCTGCATTCTTATTTTTTACTTATTCATTATATTTGTAAATTTAATATTCCAAATCCACTAGTATGAGGAAAACTGCAAGATTAGCAAAATTGATGGTTGTTCAATTTTATCAAATCATAATGAAACCTGGCTCCTTTCAACATGACAGTAATATAAGTATTAAGCATTTCTTCATCATGAGAGGGCCACAAACTAAGATGGCATAAAATCATATATTTTTGAAAAACAATTTGCTGAACACAGCAACAAAAAAAAAAGAGAAGCCAGACCAGAAAGTTTTGTAACAAGATTCTATGTACATTAAGATAATTAAATGAAAATGTGGATTTTAAAAATGGATAAAAATTAGGAATGATTGTGCATACTACAAAAAAAGTATTTAATTTCTAAAAGGAATCATTGTAACTAATAGCTGGCTTACCTAGAGCATGGACTTCAAGCTATGCATGCTCCTTTGTTCCTCATAACAACCCTGACATGGATAGTATAGCTTCATTTTATATATGATGAAATAGGGACAAGAACTGAGAAACTTGCCCAAGTCCCACATCTACAAAGCTGTGGAAGAAGCTTCATTCTGTAATGATCCACCTTGGACTCAGGGCATTAAAACACTTGAGATTAAAAATTCATGATAATTGACTTTCTGCGGAAGAGCAAAGGAGAGAATGAGATAGAAGTTAAATTCTACTAGATCTTTTCTTTCTCTTCACAACATCACTCTTCCTTTCCTACCATTACCCCACCCCAGCCACTAAAAAAAATCGTGACAGTTTTTGTTTTCTTTTCCATGTTCTTACATTAAAAATATATAAAAGTTTTATTGGATTTATTTGTCAAATATCAAAAAGTCATCTTTTAAAGAAGCTTACAATTTAGTGTTTTTAAGTATACTCACAAGTTGACAAAAATTGCTACTGTCTTATTTTAGCATAATATTTTTAAAGTTAGTCCATTTACTTTTACTGAAAAATAATATCCCATTGCACAGATATGTCATTTTTTACTTATCCATTCATCAGTCAGTGGAAATTTGTATGGCTCCACTTTTTGACTACTACGAGTAGTACTTATATGAACATTCATGTACAAGATATTGTGTGAACGTGTGTTTTTATTTTTCTTGAGTATATATCTATGAGTAGAATTGCTAAGTCATATAACAACTCTCTGTTTACATTTTGAGTAACTGCCAAACCATTTTTTTTTCCAAAATGGTTGTACCATTTTACAATTCCAACAGCAATGTATGAGGGCTTTAATTTTACAACATCCTGGTGAACACATTTATTAACAGATCCAGATGCTCTCATTTCTTTTCATTGTATCTTGTATCGGGAAAATCTCTGTGCTAAAGCTACCATTTTAAATGACACTTTGCAACAAATTATAAATATTGTTAACTATATTCGTGAAAATACAACACCTCATCAGCCTCGGTTTCATAACATGCTAAAGTTGAACAATGAGGTATTCAGTGTGGATTTGCCATATCATTCTAAAGTGTGTTGGCTATCACAGGCACAGGTGTTAGCCAAAATTTCATCTCTGGGAGAACAGATAGTTACATTTTTTGAAGAACAGAATCAGTACTGTGAATTATTGAAAGAAGATTTCTGTACGAATGCAGCATTTCTGTGTGATATCATGTCAAATCAAAATGACTTGAATATTTCTTTGAAAAGAAAACCAAATATCTCTGTATGATATTTGGCAAAAGAAACAAAACAAAACAAAACAAAAAAACCACCAAACACAAAAAACAAACAAGCATTTCGAAAAAAGCTATCTTTTTTTCGAAACACTTATTCAAAAGGAAATTTCAGATGAACATTTCCCCCCGTTAGCAAAGGTCATTGATGAGCAGGATGATATATATTAATTGGAGAATGCAATGAAAGATTCATTGATTTTTAGAATTATGACATCACAGTCAAATTAGCATTTCAGCCTCACCTAGTTGATATCACCAAGGCACCCAAAGAACTACAGATGGAATTAATTGAGCTCTCACTAAATGATATTTTAAAGTCATTGTTTGATGCTAAGAAAGATCCAATTGAAATATGGAAAAATGCAGTAGAATATCTACACCTTTGGCAGCATGCCTGAAAAATGCTTTCTTGCCTTTCCACTGCTTATTTCTGTGAATCTATATTTTCCTACCTAACCCAAATCAAGATGCCTTTAAGGCCACCAGTGATGGATAACCATCTAAAGGATCAACTGAAAACTGTGGACCTCCATGCTGCAACCAAATATTCAAATGCTTTCCAACAAAAGTAGACACAACAAAGTCATTAAAAGGTTAGTTGATTTTAAAATTAACAAATGGTTTTCATTTTTAGAAATTATTAAGTACATAGTAGATTTTTGAAAAATAATGTACATTTTTAAGTATATCGAACTGAAGTTTCTTGAATGCAGCCTTATTTGATGACAGCTAAATTAATGAGGCCTTCTGAGACAAAAGATCCCCCATCTGTTCTAGGTTATCAGAGTGACTGTCAGGACATAACAGTGCTTGTGTTCAAGTAACCCTTATTTACTTATAATGGTCTCAAAGTGCAAGAGTAGTGATATTGACAATTTGGATATGCCAAAGAGAAGCCATGAAGTGTTTCCCTTAAGTGAAAAGGTGAAAGTTCTTGACTTAATATGTGAAGGAAAAAAATTTCATGCTGAAGTCGCTAATACCTAGGATAAGAACAAATCTTCTATCCATGAAATTGTGAAGAAGGAAAAAGAAATTTGTGCATAGCATATGTAATATTTGGTACTATCTGCAGTTTCAAGCATACAGTGGGTGTCTTGCAATTTATCTCGCATGGATAAGTGGGGCTACTATAAAGTCTCTTGTTTAATTGTTCAATGCATGTTTTGTAGACTTCTGTTGTGCAGCTATGGAATTCAAAATGTTTTCAATTTGCCCACAGGGTGGTCTCCTTCCAGCTGATTTGACTCCATCTCATCTCTCATTGGTATGTACCCTTGAGGACTGCTTGCAACTCATTCAGTTCTTTACCTGGAGTTTATTCCTTCAGTAGCTTTTTTTTTTTTTTTTCCTACAAGTGTACTTTGCCTCATTGCATTGAATCATCTAGTGAGTTCATTCAGTGGCTTTATTAGTTACAAAACCTGTCACTTCAAAGGCCGTCCTAGAACCCTGGGATAACTTCCACCATGAGAACCATGACTTAACATCAATTTGTTCTGATATGATGCAACGTTAGTGATGATCCGTCTTGAAAGCTAGCCTCTTCTATAAATCTAAAACGTGTGAAAATTTTTAAAAGGAAGGGGAAAAAGAAATAAAGAGATAACTAAAGAAAGAAAAGAGCAAAAGAAAGAGAGAAAGAGGCAGGAAGAGGGGGAGGGAGGGATAGAGGAAGGAAGGAAGAAAGGATGGAAGGAAGAAAGGTAGGTTGAAAGATTACTTGACACGTTCTCTGCTCCCTTTTCAACATATCTAACAGGTCTCCCTTTCCAAGAACTTAGGCCCAGAACTGGGTAATCATAAATAACTATATCTTTCACTGCTTGTTTTAATAATTTTCTTCTTCCAAAGTTTGGGCTTTTTCATCCATTTTATCTGCTCAAGAAATCCCATATGTCATATCTTTCTCCATCTCAAAGCATTATCCACTATCCCCTTTCTTGACTATATAGAAACAATTGTTGGAGCTCATGATTTCTAGGGGTAAAAAATGAAATACACAGTTTCAGGCATTATTGCTACTCTTTCATACATTGTATCACAAATTATCCCTGCAAATTTGGGGTATATATTTTATACCTATAATTTTGAAATATTTTTATTTTCTGTTAAAACTTGTCCAAAATGTCAGTGTCACACTAAAATATTTAGAAGATGAATCAACATCAATTTTATATGCAAAAATATCACCATACAATTAAAAAATGAATATCTTTATTTGAAATAATTTTGTATTTATTTTTAATGTTAGTATCAAACTGATAGTTACCAAAATGTCATTTATTTAGATCATAATAATCACCAGCTTCCTTGTTTTTATATATCCATTTATTTTCCTCCTATTTTAAAGCACAGTGTTAATCTTATATAAATAATCACAAAAAGTACTTAACAATCTTGTAGAAACATTATGTATAATATGGTGTTTTATATATTTCTATATAACCTTTATATATAAATATATATGTATGTATATTTGTGTAATTATATATAATACAATGTTTTTAGTTTATATAACATTTTCAGCTTTGCTTTTTGTATTATAAATTACATTACTCTTTTTTAAATTTTAAAACTTTTTTTTAAAATTTGACAGATAGCATTGTATTTTTGTATCATGTACGACATGATGTTTCAAGGTGCATACATATCATGGAATTGTTAACTCTAATCAACAAATGCATTACATCACACAGTTATCATTTCTGTGGTGAGAGTATTCACTCTCTTTGCATGTTTAAAGAATACAATATATTGTCATTAACTAGAGTCACCCTGCCATACAATAGATCTCTTGAATTTATTCCTCCTATCTAAATGTAATTATGTATGCTTTGACCAACCTCTCCTGGCTCTCCCTCCCCTGCTCCCCAGCCTCTGGTAACTATCATTTTACTCTCTACTTCTAGGAGATCAACATTTTTAGATTCTACTTATGAGCAAGATCAGGCAGTATTTGTCTTTCTGTGCCTGGCTTATTTCATTTCACGTAATGTCCTACAGGTTTATCCATATTGCAAATGACAATTTTTTTTTAGACTGAATAACATTCTATTGTATATATGTACCACATTTTCAATCCATTCATCATTTCATGGACATTATGCTTGGTCATTAGTGATTTTGAAAAATAATAGTAAGGGAGATTTGAGCTTTCCATTTTTTCTCCAAGAAAATCTTTTAAAAAAAAAAAAAAAAGATAACTTACTCAGAATCTGTACAGAAAAATGACTTTTATTTTGCTTCCTTTTGAGTTTAAAATTATGGCTAATTTCTAATGAACAAAATCAATTAGTACTAATAATTCAAAACTGAATTCAAAATTCAGAACCATGATGAAAATCTTTAATTAAAATAATCTCCAAATTTGATTACGTACAATAAAGAATTTTAAATTTTCAGGGTACTTTATATTTATGATTAAATGGGGGATATAGTGTTATGCACCAACATTTGACCTTTATACATTTTAACTAATAGCACTCTAGTTATAATACTTAGAAGAAAATGTAAATATTAAATTATTTTAAAATATATTTGATACATAAATATCAATAACTGGAGTAAGAATTTGCTTTTAAAAGTGTAGAGCATTAATAGAAGCAAAATTTTTATGCATTTCAAAAAACCCAAAGTCCAGAGGAAAAATATACATATTTCTTTAAAATAAAGGTGATGTGATCTTCATATCTCCAGGGTGGATGTGAAAACATGTAATTTATATATTCAATATGTTTAATTCTAAAGAAACCATATGAAGGAAAAATTCTTTTGAAAAACAGATTCGTGAGGAATTGAAATTTTATACTATATCAGATCTATATATATGAAAGAAAGTAGAATGCAGGTATTTACCATAATAGCAGCCCAACAGCAACAAAAATGAGTCAAATGGATTTACCTTGATATGGAAAAATACCAGAATGGCAGAAAGAGAAATATAAGGAGGAAGGAAGAAAATATTACTACATCAGCTCCATTAATATTAATAATAAATAATATTGACAATAATTATAAAATACTACAATGATTAGAGTTACTTCAAACTTTGTCGTTTTAATTGAACTAGTGAAAAGTTAGTGTTAACTTGTCCAAAGCTGATCTCTTACAAGCTGACCTTCCAGAAAAGAAGTTGGGGAGGCAGTCCCATGGAAAGCAGCCACAACCGAATGTTCAGGCAATCAATTCTCACCAAGAGTAAGGCTTAGACCTGGGCTTCTGCTACTCCCGGTGAGAGGCTTGTGCCTTCTCAGCCACAAACACTGGACTGGCAGAATATGACGGGAGTCAACATTCTACCCTATTCTATTGCTGTTGTGCCTTGACCCCATCACACCAAGATGGGGGCGGGGGCGGGGGCACTTTATCACTTAAAGGAGCTTCAAGACAGCTTAAAGGAGCATGCAGCCTGAGGATCATATCCCTTTCCTTCACTGTGACATTGTATCCTGATAGGCCATTGGGTATATACTGGGCAATAGGGGACCCACACACCTGCTACTGCTGTTATCTGTGAGTTTTTCTCATAACTGCTCTTTTAACAGGAGGCCTAGTGTTTCGTGTGCTCGCCCATTTGCCATTGTTTGTGAAACAGCTTCACAGTCTCAACTTCCTAAGAGCCATTTCTGAATAAGCTACATCATATATTTTAAGAGCATTACGGGGTTGTTTAGGTTAATTAGGTTACTTAGAATTGTCAATATTATTGTTGAGCCTTGCTGTTCCTTTTCTTTTCAATATTTATAGATATTTGGAGAGCATTTAATTTTTATTTTGTGACAAGTGCTGTTTACAAAAAATATAAGAAAGCTGATGGTATTATCTGTTTATACATATCTTACCATGGGTACACTGGTCTTTGATATAAGAGTATTAACATCTAAGGGCGGCTAACACAATTACAGATTTATGTTGACTTGAAAACTTTATTCATTTTCTTATACAATAAATAATGAGTGATTACTATATGCAACATGACTACCATAATTAAAATGTTAGGCCTAGAGTGGGGATTTTTCTTAACACGAGATGCCAAATGCCCACCAGAGCATGGGATCTCACCTTGATACGACAGCTGAGTAGAAGTTGAGCAGCTATAGCTGAAAAGGAATCTTATTCCAGGCAGACAAATAGTAAGTATAAAAGACATGAAGCAGATGTAAGCAGAGCTGATAGAAGGGAATGAAAGTAGTGTCTTGAGTGAAGAGAACGGGAAGAGTTTTATACAGTTTGAAGCTGGACAATTTGGCTGGGACCTGGACATGTGGCTTACAAACCAAGTTGAAAAATTATGCATTGATCCTGAGAACAGTGGAAGCTATTCTAAGAGCCAATGACCATAAGTGGGGGGGTGGTGACACAATTTTGTATGAGCTTTGAAAATATATCTCTAGCTGTATTGTAGAGAATTCAGATTAGATGCAGTCAGGAAGTCCTTTCAGTTGTTCAAATGAGAAATAATGATAACTTGGGCAAGGTATATCATGGTACAGTCAGAAATAAGTGATCAGAACTGAGAGATTTAAGGTATTAAATATACTTGCTGATGATCAAATATGGGGGAAAGAGTAAGAAAGTGATTCAAGACTGATTCACACAATGGGAAGTATGATGGTGTCCTTCACTGAAAATGGGAATACAGGAAAATGATCAGGGTTTGAGGAAAAAGATGGTGAGTTCAATTTTAAGTTTATTAATTTGGAGTGTTTTGTGACATTCTTCTAATAAGAGATACTGCATGGTCAGTTGTCTGCATTAATCAGGATCCCAGAAGAGAGATATGGGAAGCAGTTTACATTTTCCAGTTATTTGCAAATAGATTTTTCCATAAACAGGCAATAGAAACAACTGTGGATCATTGAAGCAGAAGAGTGAGTTTATTAGAAGGGTTTTTATTAGCTCAAGGATTCTTTAATGTGATCAGAGAGCTAGGCTTAGAAAATACTCAAAAGCGAAGACAGTAAGGTTACCAAATCAAAGCAAAAATCACACCACAGAGCTCACATGGGGAAAACATTGATACCCGTACACCTCCCGAGCCCTCTGTGCCACGCACGGGCTATTGGATGTTGCTGCAGGCATTGCTGGTGCTGCTGCCGCTATTGCAACTGCAAACAGGCTGCTGCTGTACCTGCTGCGAACACAAAAGTGAATCTTTCACTGTTTGTGCTTGTGTTCGTAGGTGGAGATTTCCACTGCTAGACACGTGCTTCTGATTATCCAACCTAGAACATATGCTGGAAAACTGAATCCTTGGAGCTTCTCTGAGACCCAGCCAGTCTCATTCAGTGGAGAATTGCTCACCCATAAGAATGGGGCTCAGACAGTGAGCAACTGGATATCAGGACAAATGTCCATTCCAGTCCAATATATTACTATATATTAGATTTGTAAAAAAATCTTATAGAGAGAGTATAGAGTAAGAAAATGAGAATACTTCTATTTAGAAATTCATCTATGTAATTATTTCCATATAGCAGAAAATGTCTCAGAAAGTATCAATTGGGATTCTTCTTAATTTTTGCTCCTTGTGATGTTTGTTGAATGATTCGATATCCTGGGTCTTTCCTTTTATGATTGTCTTCGTGCTGGAGTATAGTGAGGAATTATGCATAACCCACATTGTATTTTATGAGCACTCTCTTTAGAGCATACTCTTCATGAGAGCATTATTACCTCTGATAAGACAGAAAGAAAGTGCTGCCGGTCTAGACTAATGGTTAAAAAGAATCAGACTGTGAGTTTAAAGATGAATTAGTAATGAGATGAATTCTCATTTTGAGACACAGTTTATCTGCTATAGACTGAAATATATCAACCCCTACAAATTGGAATGTTGAAGATCTCACATCCCCCTCCATGTTACTATATTGGAGATAGGGCCTTTAAGGAGGTGATTAAGATTAAATAAAGTCATAAAGGTCAACTCTGATCTGATAGAACTGGTGCCCTTATATGATGAAGAAGAGACACCAGAGCTCACTCTCCACCGTGTGAGGACACAGAGAGAAGGTGGCTGTCTGCAAATCTGGAATAGAGGCTACACCAGGAATTGACCATGCTGGCCCTGATCTTGGACTTCCCAGCCTCCAGCACTGTGAGAATAAACTTCTGTTCTTTAGCCACCCAGTCTATGGTATATTGTTACACAGCCTGAGCAGAATAACACACTGACATCCTCTCTACCCTTCACCAATTTTGTGTTCCCTATGGCTTCAGGAAGATGTGAGCAAATCACGGCGTACTCTAACCTTGGTTGAATAATGGAGGGGTGCCTCTAGACATTGTACAATATCATAATAATGTTTGAAGAATTTTCCATGAATACATAGAATTTTAGTGACCTGTATTAAAGAAAACATACCAACATTTACATATAATACAATATAGATAAATTCATTTTTATGAATTCTAATGTGACAATGAATTGTATTCACTGTTATATACAGGCAGAATGTTTTATTGAGAATATTTAGAAAAAAAATTTATATATGTGTCACTAAAGAAATCATTATATACAAAATATACTAGTATATTTAGTATATACAAAATATACTAAAACTTGCTAAAAATATACTAAAACCTGCATGTGTGGTATATGTAACATTATGAATTATTAAGGGTTTACATTCTTTTTATTAGATATATTGATTTGCAAATATATATTTGATCTTCGATACTTGTTCACAGAAATGATGACTTTTAAAAATCTACTCATGCTCATGAGTAATGACTCATGCTCAGCAACAAATACTGTATTATTTTCTGTGAGTAAATGACGTTTTTTTATGACTCTCTTAAAAGCAATTTAAGGTTTTGTAAGAAGAATTTAGCAATAATTGCTAAAAGAAATTTTATTTTACAAGAGATATTTGATTATATTTTTTGTGATCAAAATTTACACTTTTCATTCCCAATGTATTCTCTGAAGTTTTAATTGTGTTTCTTTTCCCTCTCTGACATATACACAAAATATAATGAAATCTTGAAAAAATATTGAGTGTTTATTGTATTTTGCTTAACTATGAAATCCTTGGGGCTGCTAATGTTGTATATATAAAAAAATCACTTTAAGATACTTTGTGTTTTGTCTTTAAAGATTATTCATTGACTTGTGAGAGGATGGCAAACATATTGAGAAGACTATAGCACATATGTACACATAAAATATTGTATTTTAAGTATTATTAATATATGTGTTAAAATATTTAAGAAAATTAATTCCCTTAATCTAAATATTTTAAAATTTATTTCCTTTTACAACCTAATTGAAAGGATTTTTCAATCAGTAATAGTCTCACATGTGTAATAATATATTTATTAGTACACAATAGTATGGGTAAAAGAATGAACAGTTACATTAGTTCAATTACCAGTCTTCCTAGCACTCAATTAGAATTTATACAAGTAAATAACACACGGGACAATATTTGTGGGTTTTTCTTAACTGAATATTTGATTTGGGAGTTGAAGGACAGGTGAAAAGACAGAATTTGTGTGAGAAAGAAAAAAATAAGGTGATTAAAATTCAAATCTCTTTCAAACACATTTGCATGACACTTTTAACCAATAATATTCTATAGTTTTACAAGAAATTTATGATAATCTGTCAGTTAAAATTTAATCTAATTTTAGGCAGTCATTATTTTACCTTATTCTCCCCCTATTGACTATGAAGGTTATAACATTGTAACTATAGAACCCATATACAAGCTGTTAGATATTTGCAATGCAGGTAGCTTCCTTGTGCCTTCTCTATACATTTTTAGGAGAATTTCAGCCTCGAAATTACTTTCCCCTTTGCCTTCCCTTGTAGTGTGGTACAGGCAAGGGACCTAGTCCTGACATTTCAGACCCGATTTGATATTTGATTTTTAAAATAATAAACTAGGGAAGAAGATAGAAGGTGGAGTCAATATAATGACAAGGGCAGGAGTGGAGGCACCTGGCTCTTAGGGGCAGAAGCTGTCCAGAATCAGATATTCAGCATATTAAAATAGCATAATGGAAAGATGTCTAGAGAAAACCAAGGAGGAGTATTTGTACTAAAACAAAGGTATATCCTTGCAGGTAGATGGATTCAAACTGATTACTCCATGTTTCTCTTTCTTGTAAAAGTTTTACGTAAGTTCATTTTTGGTCTAATGCAATCGGGTAATATTTGGATATTTTAATTTAGGGATTGTTTAATTCAGGAATATTTTATTTGCTTCTAGGGAGAAAACAATGTGAATTAAAGTGCTGGATATTTTTTTCAGTCTCAACTGGCCATATGGTGTGAAACCAAGGTGCTCTTTGTTTGCAAAAGCTAAACATTAAAGGAAATGAATTTTTATTTATTTATTTATTTTTTTAATTTTATTTTTTTTTTTTGAGACAGAGTCTCACTCTGTTGCCAGGGCTAGAGTGAGTGCCGTGGCATCAGCCTAGCTCACAGCAACCTCAAACTCCTGGGCTTAAGCGATCCTACTGCCTCAGCCTCCCGAGTAGCTGGGACTACAGGCATGAGCCACCATGCCCGGCTAATTTTTTTGTATATATATATTTTAGTTGTCCATATAATTTCTTTCTATTTTTAGTAGAGACGGGGTCTCACTCTTGCTCAGGCTGGTCTCGAACTCCTGACCTCGAGCGATCCACCGGCCTCGGCCTCCCAGAGTGCTAGGATTACAGGCGTGAGCCACCGCGCCCGGCCGGAAATGAATTTTTAAAGCTTCCCTTTGAGAATCAGATCTCAGTGGATTCACAGTAGAATATTTTTACTCTGTTAGAGAACTTTTACTCTAGAGAAGTATTACTCTAATGTTTAAAGCATTAGACATAAGGGTAGTTTTGTTTACTTAGAAAAAGCTAATAAAAGTTCTTCCAAGGCCAGAGCAAAAAATTAGAAGGAGAGGAAGAAGGGAACAAGATAGAAGATCAATGTGAGTAGAAATGATTAGAAATACAAGGAGAGAGGTTTCTGTTTCCCTTTTCTCCTGGAATTTTGGAAGAGAACAACTATCAATAGGTGCTGCCCACTGTGTAGTAAAATTTCTATTGAGGGATTTTAGAAAGAGAAGGGGCCTGAAATAGTACCATTGGGTTTCTCATGGACTGGGTGTGTGATGGAAAATATCCAAGTCTTTGAAAGAGAGAGATCATGCTGAGTAGCTGTTTTGGGATCCAATGAGGACAAGCCTCAGGACTAGACAAGCATAAAATGGGAATTCCTCTCAATATAATGGCCTAAGGAAGGGGGAAATTTTTGCAAAGAGGTTACGATGGCCGGAGGAGAGTAACTAAGCATAGAGTAGTAATAGACTGTGGAAAAAAAAAAAAAAAAAAAAAAAAGATTAAATGTTTTAGGGCCTTGGCAGTCATGGTAAGGATTTTTGTGTGTGTTCTAGATAAATGAGAACCCATTGCACATTTTGAATAGAGGAGTTTCGTGATCAATTTTCATTTTAACAGGATTACACTGTTTTCTGTGTTAAGGATAGAAAGATGGGTCATGGGGAAGGCAAAGTAGGGTAAAGAAAATATTATTGGAATAAACCAAGCGAGAGATTACAGTGACTTTGATTAATATGTTAGCAATGAAATGAGTGAGAAGCAGTCAGAAGCTAGATCTATTTCATAGGTGGAGTCAAAAGGATTTGTTTATAAATTGGGTATGAGCTCTGAGAGAAAGAGAGAAGTCAGGGTCCAGCCAGAGTTTTTTACCTGATCATTTGCAAGGAAGAATTATCATTAATTGAACTGGGCAAGAATAGAGGTACAACAGGTTTCAGGAGTTGAGGTTCAGCAGCTGAATTTTGGAAAAATTCAAATTAGTGTGGTTATTATACTTCCAAGTAAAAGTGTTGAATGTTAAGTTGTATGGACTCTGAAAAGTCCAGGAAAAAGGATCAGCCTGAAGATACAAATGTGGAAGTAATCAGTAGACAGATAATACTGGACATCATGAAAATGAATGGCATCCCCTAGAGGTTGAGTATAGATGTAAATATGAAGAAGTATAAGAATTGAACATTAGAGAATTTAAGCTTTAAAAGTTCAATATGATGAAAATAAAATTATAAAAAAATAATTGAGAAGCAGCAAAGCAGAGATGTAGAAGAAAGATCAAGGGATTTTTCTGGAAGCAAACATAGAAACTATGTGAAATAGTATCCTGTTAAATGCTGTTAATTCACCAACGATGCAAACCAAGAATTGACCATTGGTTTGGTTTAGACATGGCTTGTGCTCCACCTGCTGCCCTATCCTACCCACCCCCCCAACAAAACCCAACCACCAGTCAACCATTGAGTTTGTTTTTTTTTTTTTTTTTTTTTTTTGCTGTCTACAGTTTTGTCTCTTCTAGAATGTCATGTATTTGGAATTATATAATGTAGCCATATCAAACTGGCTTCTTTCACTAAGCAATATGCATTTAAGTTTCCTCCATGTTTTGTGACTTGGTAGCACACTTCTTGAACCACTGAATACTATTGTATTATATGGATGTAGCACTCTTTCTTTATCCACTCACCTTTTGAAGGGTATCTTGATTGCCACCAGTTTTGGTCAATTAAGTAAAAAGCTGCAGGTATTTTCATGTAAATATGTTTTCAGCTCCTTGGAGTAAATACCAAAGAATGTAGTTGGTGAAGTAGGTGATGAAACTATGCTTAGCTTTGTAAGAACCTGCCAAAGTGTCTGTCAAAAAGGTTATGCCATTTTGAATCCTAACAGCAAAAATGAGAGTTCCTGTTGCTCCACATCGTCTAACAAAGTACTATTGTCAACTTTTTGAATTTTAGCCATTGTAATAGATGTGTAGTTATATTTCATTGTTCTTTTAATTTGCAATTCTTTAATGTCATGTAATGTTGAGCATCTTTTCATATGTTTATTTGCCATCTGTGTATCTTCTTTCATGAAGTTCTGTTCAGATTTTTTTGCCCATTTTTTAATTGGGGTTTTTATTTTCTTATTGTTGAGTTTTAAGTGTTCTTTGTAATTTTTATACCAATCCTCTATCAGATATGTGCTTTGAAAATATTTTCCCAGCCTATGGCCTTTTTATTCTTTTAATGGTGTCTTTTACACAGCAGAAGATTTTAATTTTAATGAAGTCTAACTTTGTAAATTATTCATTCATGAATTGTGCTTTGGATATGGTACCTAAAAATTTATATCCAAACTCAAGGTCACCTAGATTTTCTTATATGCTGTCTTCTAGGAGTTTTATAGTTTTGTATTTTACATTTAGGTGTGCGATCCATTTTGAGTTAGTTTGTGAACTTTTCCTAAATTTATTTTTTTGCATGTCTGCATCCACTTGAATGTCAAGTTCTGGCACAGGGATATTTTATGGGAACACCCAAGACCATAGATATCCATTCACTTACCAAATATTTATTAAGCACTGACTATGTGCAGAGTCCATTCTTCTTGCTGGCAAGGACTAGAATTCTCCCAATTATCTAGCAAAGCACCATTTATCAAACTTCCTAGTCTGATTCCTTCACGCAAGAAAGTTGAGGTCCCAGCCTACACTGAATGTACAGTCTGGGCTATCGTCATGTATAAGAATGCTTTGGTCTGAGAATATCAATGGAGCAGATTGCTATCCATGTCCTCTTCCTCCTAGGCACAAAGCTTGACTTCATTTTACAGCTTTCTTTGCAGTTAGATGGGGCCATGAGAATGTGTTCTGGTCAGTGGAGTGTGAATGGCAGTGATATGGGCCTCTTCTAGACCTGGTCCAGAAAATTTCCTAAATGATCCCCCACACTCTCTCCTTCCCCCATTTACCAAATTCATACAGAACATCTAAGGACTTAGTGGAGTGTTGGGCCATGAGATGAAAGCCCGCTGGGTCCCTGAATCGCTGTGATAAGATCATCACACCCATCCTTCTGGTATATAGGAACTGTGTATGAGCACAAATTAAATTTCTTTTAAGCAAATAAAGTTTGGAGGTGTTAATTACAACATTTAATTTATATAGACTAAAACATTTATCCTAGCTCAACTGCTGCCTTTGAAGCTCTATGCAAACATCTCCTGCCAACAAATGTAAGCAATAGGTAACAAATTTACATTCTTACAAATAAAAAGTAAAAACTCACATGCTTACAGAAGCTACTAAGTAATGTAAATGAGTGAAGCATGCTGGAAGTATGGCTGAAGAGAATCTTACGCCTGGGCTAAAAACAGCAGCAATCACTCAAGTCTAGGCTCATTATTTTCTTGTGTTGTTCTTATGATTGTGTTAATATTTGTAAGATACTTGGGGGCCATGCCTTGGTTGTCTTATTCAGTGCATTATTCTAAGAAGTGCCTGGCCCATAGATGACAATCAATACGTTTGATTTTCTTTCTAAAAAGGAAGATTGAAGATGAAAATGAAAGATAGGATGGAGTTAAAAAGACCTTCATATTTGTCAGTATACTCCCCTTATCCTCCAACTAGAGCACAAATACTGTAGCTTACTTATTTTTACATCCTTATAACATTTAAAATCTTGCTTCTTATATATATAATAGTATCAATAAATGATTGTTAAATAAATGCTCAATAAATATTTGTTGAATTGACTTTTAGACTTGGTCTCTTTCCATAAATATGAAATGAATTCACTTTATGTAGTCTTTTAAAATTACTTTTGTCTATAAATTTATATTTTCTCCTCAGAGGCAAAACTCTATAATCAATGTGAAGGATTGTTTTTCATCCCCCTACAAAGTGTATATTTCTTCTGAATAGGAAATGCAGGCATTAGAGAGATTTAGAGATACCAAGAGAATTGGCAATCAAGTAGCTTAGTTTTTCTTTATTTTCATTAAAGGGGTGAAAGGCCTTTGGAGTTCATGAGACAGTAAAATTAATGATGCATCCTAATTAAGTAAATGTTCACTTCCTTTTCTTGATTGCAATACTGTATAAAATATAAGGAGAAAAAGATCAAATTGCTTCATATCAATCTCTCCATGAAAATAAAAATCCTCCCACTCCCTGTCAGTCATTCTCTTGAGGTCTCATTTTAGATCTCAAATTTCTTTTAATATTTTGCTAATTTTCACCAGCTTCTTCACTTAATTGTATTGTGCTTAGAGTATTTTCTTCATAGCAAGGTTAGTAATTTTCACATAATCTTCAAATTTAATGGATCTTATTCACTCTCTCACACTTACGTCAATATTTATTATACTTAAATCATCATGTACTAGGGGCTAACATGTGTAAAGCTCTATGCCAGGTAGTATGTTCTAAATAAATAAAATTATGTTATATAACCTAAATTCATTAGTTTATTTCTGGAAACCTAGTGCTATGTCTAGTCCTCCCCATCCTGATTCCATCCATCCCTCATGTAAACAAGTTGGGTCTTGACTCATGAACGTTGGTGGTTTGTTCATTACCTAGAAGAATGGTATGATGATAAAGCAAGAGTTTGCTGTTAAATCATAAAGTTCCTAGAGAAAAAATAACATATTCCTTATTTTTCAACTGTCTTTGTGACTGGCTCTATTAGTTTCGTATTGCTTACAAATTAGCACAAATATAATGACTTAAAACAACACAAATGTATTAGTTTACAGTTCTGATGTTCAGAAGTCTAAAATGGGTCAGCAGTGCTTCATTTTCTCTGGAAGCACCTGTGTTTCCTTCCCTTTCCTAGATTCTAGAGGGCACTCTTCCTGCATTTTCTCCTGTCACTCCAACCAATGCTTTGTCCTCACATCACTTTCTCTATTACCTTCTGCTTCCCTCTTGCAAGAATGCTTGTGCCTACATCAGGCACATACAGATGATGTAGGATAATCTCTACATCTCACTGTGGTTAACATAACATTTGCAAAGTCTCTTTTTCCATAAAAGGTAAAGAAGTCACCAGTTCTGAAAGTCAGGATGTGGACATTTTTGGTGACATTTTTCTTTCTATCATATGCATTGAAATCCAGTTACAAGGGAAGATTGTAGGCAAGTTGTATCTTACCATTTCCTTGAATATCTTCATACTTATCATTTATGTGTTTCAAAAATTGAGCAAGTATATGCATGTCAATTGGTATCATGCATAAATTCATATTACTAGGCCAAATATATGTCAAATATTCTGAAAATGTATTGAAGATTGTTATCATATCTAAATACTAGATACAAATTAAATACAATAAGCTTCTGGAAGAATGTTAAAAGGGAAAAGTTTGATTAAGTACTTAGTTTCATCCATTAAACATATATTTACTGAGATTCTTCTCTATGCATGGTGCTGTGCTAGGTTATGGGAACACAAAATGAGGGAGTTGAGAATAAATACAAAAAAACACAATCATACTTCCTCATCCATGAACTGACAGTTGATAGCAAGTGCTTTGAAATAGGTTAAGTTCTGCACTCCATCATATGCATGTGGAAACTAATTATTAATCGCATAAAAACACACATAGCAATACAAATACAACTTAACAAATGCTACCAAAAAAGCTTCTACAAAGCACTGATTTTTCAGATTAGTGCAAAAAATGTTAATTTTATAAGAGCACACTATAAACATTTAAAAATGTTTAGATTTGATTCTATTTTTGTTTTGTTTAATCCAGGAATGACAACCTTTTTGAAATAATGATACTTGCTAAATAGATTTTAGTGTTGATGTTTGCCTTTTAGATTTGCCATTTCCAAAAATAAAAATAGCTTGCATGTCATACTCAAATATGGATGTATACAAAAGGACACTGGTACGGCTTAAATCATTCCAGAAAATGGCTGAAATTTTGTGTCTTTTCTCCAAATTTGAAAACTTTTTTTCCTAATGGAACAGGGATGGTGTTTATATATATAACATATATAAAATATAATATATATCTCACATATATGATAATGTTTCCATCACAAAGCATTCTCTTAGTCATCTTAATCTTTGCATTTTTTTCACATTGTGTTGGCATGCGTGTGTATGTAGTTTCACACATGTCAGGGTTTCATTACACATCTTATTTTGAAATGACAGCTTTCCCCTTGGAACAATCCCATTTTCTATAATGTTAGGGAATATAAAATGTAGAACAGAGAGTTGACATGATGGAGCATTATATTGCAGATGGTTGGAATTATCTACAGTTTATATTTATTGTCTGAGGAAAAATAGTCTAGGGAACAACCCAATTCATGTGCCAAAAAAGAACACTAAGGATATTTGCTGAGGAAGTAAAAGTGCATCATGAAATATTCCCCAATCATGAGAGGGCAGTGGATTGGGGGATAAAGTAAGGCAGGAAAACAAAAACTTTCTGTAATGAAGAGTATTCGTTATTAACAAAATGATCTCTTGGAAGACTGGCTGCAATTTATTCATCCATCTTTGTACTGCTTTCTCTTTCTTTCACTTATTCCCTATCCCAATCTCTTACAATGCCTGTCTTGGTAATAGAACTTAATTGATTTAGAATGAACACTAGCTAAAAAGTTACCTGCATTTAAAAATCCTCCTGTTACTAGTTAGCGTATGATTACACTATTCATTTAACCTCTCTCGTTGTCAACTTTTTCATCATCATGAGGGGTAAGATTAAATGATCCTTAAAGACCATTCAAGTTCTAATATACTTTTTTGGAGACAAATATAGTGACCTAGTTTCTTTAGCAGCTTACTGATCTTATGGAGTAAGATGTGAACAGGCCTGCACATATAGGTGTTTAAGAACTTTAGCCGCTTTCAAAGAGAAAGCTGTAACAACAAAATAAACGTGGAAAAAGATGAAAATGAACACATTTCAATATTCAATGAAGATAATTGTATATCCATAAGTGTGTGTGTCAAGCACGAATTTCTTTTATATGGAAAGAATAATCTAAATTTAGTTATCTTATTATAACTCATTTTTATTATAAGTTAGATTTAAGGTTAAAATCATCTGAAGCATATCAATATTTTGCTTCATAACTGCTGTGATAAAATGTATCCTGAATGTTACCTCTAGAAATTTTACTGGGATAATAGGTAAGAAATATATTAATTGATACTCACATACAGAACCTAGAAGCATACTGTGCCAGGATAGCAAACAAAAACATTACCAATAATATAAGATGTACTAATGTACTGGCTGCAGATGTGCATTGTGATTATCCAAGAAAAGATATTCTCAACATAAGATTAAAATGTATAAATTTTGGATCTGTCTAAGCATAAACAAGATCTGTTCTGAAGGTAGAAGCCAGCTAGGAGATACAAAGCCCATGGCTCAATGTTGCGGTTGATCAAATTCAATCATATGAATTAATATAATACTCTTTTATATTGTTTAATCAACTTTAAATGCTATAAAAAACTATTTTAAAGTATGGGAACCATGGGTCACAAAATTAATATTTTTCTTATCTTGCCCTTTTTTAAAAAATATTTAAGAACAACCTCTATTTACTTCACATATAAAATAAAAAATTTAATGTTAGATTGTTCTACTTTAAGTCAGGTTGGGTCCTCAATGCTTTAGGGAGCACGGTGAGGTCTTATAGGAAAAGTATGCTATCTACTTCTCACAATTGTCAAAGTTGCATTTGTAATGAATGTAATTCCGAATATTCATTCTCTTTATGTGCACCTCAGATCCTGCTAGCAACATTTGTCAGGCTCTCTGAAACACACACACATGTACAGAAATCATCTTCTTGGTAAAATGAGACAACTGAAGAGAAACTTCTGCTTTAAGACATCATTAGAGCTGGAAAACAGCCTGAGGAGAGAATGAAAAAGAAGTTATAATAACATATACTCATTGAAGTTCTTTTCCCTTGCCAGTTTGATGGTAATGAAGACTATGGATACTTTGAGCACATACAAATTTCGCTTTGATGATGTAATATATACCACCTTTCTTCTGGGATTTTATACTAGTGATTTCTAGGATATTGATTATCTAAAATGAATTTATTCTTATCAATGGTATTTTAATATCATATATTTTAGATGAGATTAAGACCATCCTGTTTGGATCAGGATTAAATTCTGCGCCGATTACCTTATCCTTTCGTGTTAAAACTTGAGGATAAGGGATTATAGTAGGACTGACAACAATAGAAAAATAAAGTTTAATATCAGTATTGTGCCAGTAAAAAAATCTTATAATTCAAAATCGCAATGATTTCTCTTAGAGCAACTCTCCTTTAATTTTTTACATCCAAAGGGTCAGCTTGCACTTGAAAACTAAGTTCACACAATTTGCAAGACTTGTTATTCTCCATACTTAGTGACATAAGATATAAGCACAATCGAGCTGTTCGGCTTCTCCCCACTCCTACTCCTATCTACTCTTCACATGATGAGCATGTACAGGCTGGGGGTGCTATAGACTCAAGGAAAACCAGAGGGCATTAGGAATTTGTAGTATCATCACAACATGCAAATAGCCATTTTGGACACTACTAATTTGTATCAAGAATGGAAGCCAAGATGCACATAGTAAGTGGTTTCTATATCTTTACCTGCACAACGTGAAAAATAATCATTCCCATTTTTGAAACTGAAACAATATTATATTTTAGAACATGGCCAAAGAATACTGGAAGCACGGACACGGGGCCGATAGATACCCCAAACTATTTTTTTTTAATATTCAGAAAAAAAAAAAAAAAAAAGCAGCAAGGATCTATCTGCTTTACCTGTCTTTGGGTTTTTAATGTAGTATACAAAAGATCTTAAAGCCTTCATATGGTCTTCTTAAAAGCTTTCTACTTCAAATTCACTCTTGCATGCTACTACTCTCCTAGGAAAGAGGCAAAGAAAATTTCCACTGACCCAACTCGTGATTTACATACAGAGAGAAATAAATGAATGGAGTGGGGGATGGGGCAGTGAGAAGCAATGTGTTTCCTTTTCAACCTCAGAAAATAAGATTACTTACCCAGAACATTTTTATCCAGGGCAAATGTTTATTCCTTCTTTCATTCGGCGCCTCAGTCTCTGCAGGAAATCAATTTCCACTCTACCTTTGCCTCCTATTTCGTAAACGAGAGAGAGGCGGATAATTCTTAAGCTCCGGGTCCGGAGGCAGGTGGAGCCGGCGGGTGCAGACGACTCCCCCAGCGCTCTTCACCCAGATCCGAGCCGGAGAGCAAACCCGGGGGGGAGGCGGGAGCCTACGGAGAGTGCTCGGGTAGGGAGGGGGGATTCGATCCTCAGCCAAAATATAAATCATCTACAAACAGAATTACTGGCTTCCCCGTCACACAAGCAGTTCCCTTAGGGGAGCATGTTTCAAAGAGGAGAGGGAAGTTCCTGGGGGGAGACAGAGATCGAGATCCGGGCTCGGGGTTTGGGCTTGGATAGGGGGTGGGGATGGGGCCACGGAGAGGAATAGGGAGAAAAAATAAAGCTAATCTTACCCGATCGATCAGGCGATCGTTTGTGCAGTACTGGACGCGAAAATGGCAAGGTAATGCATCGGGCAGCAAAGCCATTTCTAGCACACTCTCCCAGGAACTGTGCAGGCATCGGAGGGGAGGCGGGCGCCTCGCAGCCTGTCACCTGCTCCCCCAGGGACGGTCCTCGGAACCGCCAAAGCTTTAGCTGCTAAGGCAGGACATTTGGAGCTAAGGTTTCAGATGGAAGTCAGTTGCCTTGAGTCGCGGACCGCAGGACCCGCCGAGGAAGCGGGACCTGGGCGGGCTGCTGCCTCCGCCGCTGCCGCAGCTCACCGGGCTCCGGGCCCCCGAGCCCAGCCTCCCCGGCACGGCGCCCCCGAAAGCGCCCGGCACTCGGCCTCGGCAGCATCTTCAGCCCTTCGATCCCCCCGCCCCCACCTACCCCAATGCGAATCGCTGATGATTTGGTCATCGTAATGTGCACGGTTGGCGTGGCTTATCTGGGGGGTTGGTTGTGCTGGGCTTCCTTGCTACGCCTCCCTCAGTTGCTGCGAGTGGAAATGTTCAAGGGAAATACTAGTGAAATGCACTGATGGAATACTATTAATCCTAATAATGATGTTCCCCACGCAGGTAACTCTTAAAGAACTGAGAGTGGGAAGATCAGAGCAGGATTTCCGAAGCGGTGCCCTCTTGAATTCTCATTGGATCCTCCCCAGCAGCCTAAATCATTCTTGCTGCTATATCTATCAGGATGACTACAGCCTTGCTCACTAGTTCTCTCTTTATCTCCTTGTCCTCAACACATCCCTTTACTTCTCTTTGCAGATTTATCTGTAGTCCACCTCCTGTTCTCTGGGGTTACACAGCGTCTGTCTTTCCCCACCGGATGGGGGTGTATAGTTTGTAAATTTTCACTTTGCTTAAGGATCGCCACAAATAAGCCCCCTTACCCACCCCCCAAAATAAAAAGCAGCTCTTTCACATTTTGCTTTCTTTCCTTGGGGGTGCGTGGCTCTCCGTGTAACTGGTTTTTACTTGGTTACATGCCACCAGGAACTGCTGATTATTTCAAAGTCCCACCACCCTGCAGCTCACTACTTTACCTTGATTTGGAAGATGATGGAATATCTGTTTGAATCTTGGATGTATTTTTCTCACAGTCATCTTGCTTCCTGAAATTTCCTCTGGTAAGTTATTCTCTTTATATGTTTTTAGAAACTTATTACTCGTGTTATTTTTAATAAGCTTTGGTTTTTTAAGTGTCTCATTTTTTACATTTTTGCTACTTTCAGAATTCACAGATCTATATGACCATATTTATGAATTAGTATGTTAGTTGCAATTGCACTATTGAGATATATCCTATGTAATGAATCACCCCTTTCATAATCTTGGTTGTTTTTTTTTTTTTTTTTAATTTCTGTCCTCATTTATATTACAGGTTATGTGGACATTAACTTCCTTTCCCTCCCATTAACCCTTCCTGGCACTCATTCTTGTGCCATTTGAAAGGTCAAATTTTATATGTTTATCTAAGAGACAGCTTAAAAGAGACCTGACAATTGCAGGGACTGGGAAAGTTCACTAGCCTTCCTCATCTTCAGAAGGTTGTTAGGGTCAGTATTTGTTCATAGTAAACAATTAGATGACTGAGGGAGGACTTTATTGTAAAGTGAATTTTAATGATTTTAACAGGATCCTAAGCACTAAAATGCCACTGAGTGGTAGGAAGAGGAGTGTGAGTTTTGAGGGCACCATTTTTTTTTTTCTTCCAGCGTTTTAAATCACACATGAGCACATTATTTTAAGCACTGTATTTCAATTCAGGCATAGTGTTTGGCTGTACATTTCTGATTTTGTGAATTAGCTGGTGAACAGTTAATTGGACAGGGAGTACCCATTTCAGAAAAAAAAAATGTATCAGAAGAAACTACTGATTATCTTGGTTCTATTAAATTGAAATTCAGTGACAGATTTTTCATAAAAAATTTAATTGCTTCACTCTTCACACTCGCCCGCCTCCACCCTCTGTTTTTAATAGGTATGTTAATATGGTCGGTGGTTTTTGCTTTTATGGACATTTCTTTGGGCTTAACTGACAGAATTATTACCTCCCTTTTCAGTATAGCTGTGTTGAGAAACATTTAAAATCTTTGCTTTTACCTTACATATTGACATATATTGCGAAAAGCACGGTGTTCTCTGAGTGCCAGACCTGCGTGTGTCAGTAATCTCTAACGCATGCTGAGAGCTTTCTCCCCCCCCCCCCATTAATGACAAGTTCCTGGTTTCTACATTTCATATAATTAGGATAGATGGACGTGAGAACCTATTGTTCAAGCTTTTCTTTCTTTCCTTCTTTCCTTCTTTTTTCCTTCCTTTCTTTCTTTCTTTTCTTTTTTTATTAATTTCTCGGAAAGAACTATTCCTGTCATCATGGATGGCTGACGCGACAAGCCAAGCAACGGTTTTTTTTTTAAATTCAAAAGCCCTTTTAGCTCCCAGACATAAAAGTCCTCCAGCTGCAGCGTCACCCCATGCCCCCCCCCTCGGCTCCCACCGAGCAGGAGCCGGGCCGGGACTGTGGTCCGCGCCGCCGGGCGCCCCTCCCGGGTCACTAGTTTATACCTGGTCTGTCCCCCAGTCCGGTCGTCCTGCCTGACAAGCTTGTGCCATCAACGTCCGTGACTTCATTTGAGGAAACAAGGGCTCAGTATCATTCACCAATTCGAACATCCTCTTTGGAGGGCTGCTGTTGTTGCGCAGGGGTGGAGGGAGGGGGGGAATAAAAAAAAACTTTCAGCGCAGTCACATCTTTTCCCCTTAACCCAGTCTCCTCCAGTGAGGCACAGACATTCTGTCCTTAGGTAAGTGCGTTTTGCTGAGTGATAGCTCACGCTTGCGAGAGGGAAATTTGCATCCGAGAGGCTCCCGCAGCCCCGAGCGTTTTAACCAGAGGGCTAGCAACAGGCGACTCTGCCTGGGATCCCTCCCGGCCCACGGGGACGCCTAAGCCACCTGTGCTCAGGGAGGAGGAGGGCACGGTGGCTGGGCGACCGGCTGGCCCCAGCCTTGGTGCTGGTGCGGAACGATGTCCCCGCTCCGACCCGCCAGCGCAGGCTCCGCACTCAGCCCCTGCGGCGAACGGTGCTCGGTGTGGGCTCTCGCGGCTGGGGGGAGTGGGGCGCACCAGGGGGGTTCATCCTTCCAGAATGCTCCATGTGCAAGCTTCCTCGGGCCCAGCTTGAGCAAACCTGCTCTGTAAGAGAACAGACTTGTGAGCTCTGTAATCTTCTAACATCTATCTGTGCTATTTATTGTTTTTAATGGGCTGTATCTAAGATGAGTCAGTGACAGTTCTTCAGGATGCCTGCTGTATACTACCCCGATCGCTGTCTCCGTCCAGCTGCTAAGTAGGTTCAGAATTGCTGAATGGCCTCTTAGGCTCCGTGTTAAAGTATTACTGCTGACCCCTCCCTCCCTTCCCCGACTCCCAGGAATCTGGAGGGCGGCGAGGAGAGGGAAAGAGAGTTGGGTTTCAACTTGGCACTAGAGCTTGGAATATAAGGTATGAAGTTAAAGGCAAAGAGTGAGGGTTGGGGGCTGTCTAGCTTACATTATGCCCACTTTGAAGTTGGTCTTTTATTTTTATTTTCCTCCTCTCTGGAGGGGTTGGGGGTGGGAGGTGGGAGGATCTGGGACCGGGCGCCTCTCCTTTGGCGTCCACCGGAGAGGGGGTGGCGCTTCTTGGCGGCTGGTGACTGCTGGGTCTGCAGCCAAACAGTGGCAGAGAGTTGGTCTCCGATGTTTCTGATGGCTGTTCTCCTAGACCTAGTCCCCAAGAGTTGAGCCAGACAGCCTTTTACTTTGCAGTAAAGGGTTGAGAACGTGATCAACCCTTTAAAGCAGGGACTGCCTTCTGATGGGAATCCGGCTGGGAGACGCAGGGCAGCCACTACTTCTGAAGATGGGATGCCTGCTTCCAGCTGTGCGCTGCCCAGCAGCTGTTTGCTAAAAGGAAGAGGTGACTAGGGTTGCAGATTAACCCTAGTATCCCTTACAAATATTCTAGCCGGTCAAATGTATGTAAGCAAAGAAGACAGCACCAGGGTATAAAACTGTCACAGCAGCTTGGAAGACAGATGATTCAGATTTCGGGGACTTTCTTTTGCGTGCTATTCAGATATGTTTGTCATCATGCAGTTAAGCAGGTAAGGACTGAATGGCTGTATTTTGTTGACAGTCATATAACCTGTGTGTGACCATCCTGTGTTGATTTTTCCCTGTTGTACGAGATGGAATGTATGCATTTTCAGATAGTCCTGCTATGATGCATAACTTAACATTAACAGTCATCAATCGGTTTAAAACCTTTTAAATGTTTAACATGTATTCATTTAATTGTTTAACGTGAATTTATTTAAATGTTTAGCAAGGTTACAAAAGTCATAAATGATATCAAGGTGAAAGGAAGAAATGGGGAGGGTAAAGAGTTAGAGGAAGGGATGTATAACCCTAATGAAATGTGGAAGATGGCAGTTGCAGACAGGCGTTAAAAACATTGCTTCTTGTTAAGGTCCCAGACCTTCATATATGAAAGGACAACTGGAGAACTATCAATGGCAGCTTGCACTAGCAAAGTAATTTTGACTACTTGAGAGAAATGTTTTGTAGGTATTTCCATGTTATTTTCTCAGTCTTGAAAAAAAAAAAAATCATGTGTTGGGGGTGGGATGAGTTGTCAAATAGAATGAAAAAAGAAGAGATTGCCAGTGGCAGGGTTCTGTATCACCCCAGGACAGAAATCACTGGGCTTTCCACCAGTTGGAAAACTGAAAAAAAAAAAAAAAAAAAATTCAGAACAAATTTAGAAAATTATGGGAACTCTCCCCAAAGTAACATTCTTTTTAAATTCAAAGTTTTGTATATGTGTAGATTGAGCAGCTGATAGATTGCTTCTACAACCACATTTGATTCAATTAAAATGATAAATCAAATTTTGAATATTTTAATAAATTGTGTTATTATTATTGATACCGTTTTGTTATGTTTGCTCACATGTTGAAGGAGTCTGGAGTTTCTACACAGTAAATCAAAAAAATGTTACTAAGACACAATCATAACACTATTCCATTTGGTAACAACACTTTCTCTTCTCTAAGAAATTGTATTCTTTAAATTTTCTGTGGAAATATTTTTAGTAATCATACTTGTTGACGTGGATCCCTGATAAATAATTTTTCTACTTGTAAGGTTCACTAATAAAATCTTGAAGAAATAAGAAAGATAATTGCAACTTTGGTTTGTAAATTTGCAAAGTTATAGTGCTTTTCTTAGTTTGATGCAAAAGGTAGTTTTTACTCCACTGGAGAATAATTTGTTGATGAATTCCCATTCCTCAATTCTTCTTCATTTTATCCTCTGGAATTTTATTGTAGTAAATGGTAAATATGCTCATTGTGTATATATATGTGTGTGTATTAATAGATAGATGGAAATCCATTTTGGGGTGGATGAAGAAGGTATTTATTTCAAATATATGTTGTTTTAAAAATATTTTCCAAATTAAATAGACATGATACCATGATACCATATAATAATTAATTTCATTTTCTTTCAGTCAGATAATATGGGATTTCATCCTCTTGTAGCACATTTTCTTTTAAGCATTTAAACTTAATAATAGGAATGTACATTTGTATAAACTATAGTACATCTGGATTTTCTTCATGCAAAATAATTGGTACATTATGGTTAAGTAAATCACACTTAAGTAGGAAGAAACCATTGGAACTCAAAGTGTGTGTGTGTGTGTGTGTATGTGTATGTATGTTATACATACATAATGGTAGGAATCTACCATTATTTTGACTCCTAGATTTGTGTGTTCTTAAATAAAAGTAGAATTTCTTTTCAGAATAGTGCTTTTGTGTGTTTCTTTCTACAAGTGAAAAGAACACTACTGATGACATTTCCAAACTTTGATGTTTCATTATCAACATATGATTCGATTTCCTATATTTCCTGTTATATTGAGTTTTTTAATATTATCTTTAAAATGAATAGTTACTGACTAGAATAAGAGTCTAAAGATTTTAGTAATTTAGGAAATTGGATATTAGTATTTAAAAAGTTCAGACACAAATGGAAATATGACACTAATCAGTGATGAGTTTAGCAAGCATTTATTTTTTTCTTGGAAAAATTATCCCAAAGGTGTTTGGATATTATGATTATGGTTTATGATTAATGATGTACTCTTCTAAGACTCTTAATGTTTTTCTCTTTCACCTCCTAATAGTGAGTTATTGGGGAAAAGTAGAGGGCTGATAGATCTAGGATTTCTTCCTGAATTTCAGTTCTAGTTCTATGTGACTAATATGAACCTAGTAAGATTTTTTGATCACTCTTCATTGATTTTTCTCATCTCTCATGAGGAGAAAATAGTATCTACTTTATAGAGCTGTAGAAGAAATGAAATAAGAGATGAGGGTGTTTTAAAAGGACAAATATGTTATGAAAACAAAATATGTTTTGCAAAAGGTACTTAGTTTGAATTTTTTAAGTAGTCTTTTTTTGTTAAAATTGTATCTCCACACAAGAAGTAATGTTAACTCAACATTTTTTTAATACCAGTATCAAATGTTCTTCGTTTATGATGTCATGGTGCCAAATGAATTTAATCAAGATTTCCTTTGTTTTGATATTGTATAATTTAAAAAAAATTGAAATAATACACTTCCTGAAGCACATTAGTTCTTTTTTACAGTATAATTACCTTTGCTTTAATTCAATTCTAAGAGAATAGTCATTTTTACAAAATAGTTGCTCTTTATTGATTTCTCACTGTCATTTAGTAAGAGGAAAGTGATTTCGTAGAAAATTTATATCATCAACTTAATGATCTCTGCTCTTAATTGAAAACAAACTTAAAATATTCTCATGTAATAACTTCAAAATGGAGAAACTTACAAAATGCCAGATTTTATTTTCTAGCATCTTTTATAAACTCATATTTAGTTTACCAGAATTAATTAGGGTGACATCTGGTATTGTTGGTATTTTAATTTAGCAACTACTTGAATAATTTTATTTAAACATTTAGAAGTATAGCTCTGACCAGTTTCTCCATGTAGTACTATATGATTTTATTATTTTAATGTTTATTAATCATAAGTTCTAAAGGAGAGCAAAATAAAAAATGTGTTTGAATATTTTTAATTGTTAATGTATGACTGCAATTGTTAAAAGAAGGGGATAGTGTGATAATGTTTATTCTGTTCTGGAAAAACAAAATAAGTCTCTGAAGATTAAATTTAATCATGAACACTAATACACTAATAACCTTTCTATTGAAGACGTACCTGGAATTTCTGGCCTAGTTTTTTTTTTTTTTTTTTTTTTTTCTTTTGGAGTATCAAATAGCTACTGTAACCATTTTATACTGGTCATCAAATATCTTCATACGTAATATTTTAAAGCTTTTAGCACTATCATTTCAAAGCATATTTGATGAGCTATCGAGAATGCTTATATCCAGTTGTTCACTTGCAGACCTATCCAGTTCCAAAGTCTTCCTAGATAATTACTTCATAAGCTACGAATCCATTTCTTTATACATAATGTCTGACATAAAATATTTATGCAAACAGTTCTGGAATATTTCTCAATTTCATATTCAAAATACTAACCATAAGTAACTACTTGATGCTCTATTAATTAAATAAACTCAATCGTGATTCACTAACAAATTTCTTTTGCTCCGAGATTGAAAGATGTAACTAATATATTTTTAATGATTTGATTGGATTACTGGATGATTTATCATGAAATAAATAGTTGTGCTAATTTTTAAGTGCTTCTTTTTAACCAAGATAGTATAAATTGAGATGTGGAAAAATGATATTCAGACTCCTAAATTGAAAAATCTTATAGATTTGCATTCTCCTATATTCATTGTTATTTCTCAATAATCACAACTGATAATTTCTCAAAATTTTATTTTTTAAGTTTATAGTTAAAAAAAGTATTTATCCTCAGTGTGACCTCTGTTTACTTATAATTTTTTTTAGAAGCGTTTGTTTTAATGCCTAAACCCTAATTTACTCAGATGAGATGTGGATGCCTTTTAGAGCACCCAAAGCAAAACAAATTCCCTTTAATAGCTAATAAAGTAGCTACCATATTATAGTTCCAGCAAATTAAATCTATAAAATACACATTTATTGATTAAATTAATAAATATGTGAACATTATATTCAAATGTATTGTAACTCTCTGCTATGTAAGAATTATTCTCTCATAATGGTGTGTTTCATTTAAATTCCATTATAGACTTATTGTGAAAGAATACTTATAGATAGACTTATTCTTCCTGATTTCTGTGAATATCAGCCAAGCTCATCAGGATCGAGCTGTTTTTTATTAACTTTTCTGGACTGTTGCATTTTGTTAATTTTGAAAGCTATCTCTAAAATATTGCACTATTAAAAAACAATCTAGCCTTAGGAAGACCAGAAGTGAGTAAGCATGCATTTCAGATTTTTCAGTGTCAAATAGTGCCCAGTATATAACTATACTGTTACTTCATAGATCCATTTTATGTTCACTCTCACTAATCAAAAATATTTTCTTTAAAACCTTTCAGATGATGTCCATAAATATAAGCCAGTCTGGAAAAGAGTGATTAAATTAAATCAAAGAATAAATCTGGAGAGTAAAGCATGGGTTTATTCAAGTATCATACTAAAAATCACATATGTTTATGCAGGTTGAGTATAATTGTGTTTTGTGTAATGGCTTTGATATATATGTGCTTTTAATATGCATAAGTTTTTTTGTAACTGCTTTTAGATATTCAATTTAATACTGTGTGTAGAATCCATTTCTGTTATAACTAAAGTAAATATAGAACAAAAATTAATGAAATCAGGAAGTTCCTTGGATAGATAATATATTCAAGTGGCTTTCATGTCTTTACTGTGGTAACATTTCTGATGGTTTGAAAAATCAGTGCTGTAAATGTATACATAGAGAGATGGGAAGCTTTCTTTTTCAGAAGTGCCCACCTCTTAAATGCTAATAAACACATTCTAAATTTCCAGAAGAAAAATCATGAAAGGTTTAATAAATTATGTAGCAAATTTGCACAAAATACTATCTTAAGATAATAAATGCATGCTTTTCTCAACAGTTTATTATATGACACCAACCATATTAATATAGAGACCAAGTCTACCTTACTCAAAACATTTAAATTGAATGACTCTACTTGAGTTTATACTAATAGAATTTCTTATCATTCATCTAGACCAGTCACTAATATACAAAGATATAATGACAGTATATTTTATAAATGTAATACATAATCTTTTTAAGATTATACCAAGGAATAGTAAAGAAGAAGACTATAGGTCCAAAATTGAGTGATCTAGAATTTAAAAACTACCAATTATCAATTAACAATGGTAACAACTAGAAAGTCTATTTTTTGTTCCTAAATGCTAATATAACTCCCAAGGGAGCTTTTTAAACAGCTTGTTAATTTTCTTTAAAAACACTTTCTTGAATAAATAGTTATGATGGAATATATACTTCCAGATTTGTAAAATATGCCTGTTTCTACTAATCGAAGGTTTCAGCCTGTCATTGCAGTCACTCAAAGCCAATACTATTGTTTCTCCTAATGTGAACTAATAGAAGTGAATCCAGTCTTCTCTGTGAATTGAAACTTAAACCATATAGCTAAGCAAAAAGGATTCCTGAGGCATTTCTTAAATGAAAGTCACTATATTTTTCAGAATTAATTTTAAACCTTCTTTTTTGATTAAACTAATGTTTTAGGCATCTTTCTCAATTTTTTTTTTTTAAATTTCAGGATATTATGGGGGTACAAACTTTTAGTTACATGAATTGCTTTTATATAGCTTGAGTCAAAGTTATAAGTGTGTCCATCACCCAGATGGTATGCATTGTACCCTTTAGGTGTGCATTTACCCATCCCGTCCTCCCCACTTCCACCTGCTTGATTTCCGTTGAATTTTAACTACCATATGTACACATGAGTTTTGATCAATTAGTTCCAATTTAGTACTGAGTACATGTGGTATTTGTTTTTCCATTACTGTGATACTTCACTTAAAAGGATGGCCTCCATTTTCATCCACATTTTTACATAAGATATTAGTTCACCACTTTTTTATGGCTGAGTAGTACTCCATGATACACATATACCACATTTTATTAATCAACTCATGTATTGATGGACACTTGGGTTGTTTCCACATCTTTGCGATTGTGAATTGTGCTGCTATAAACATTAGAGTGCAGGTGTCTTCTTTTTCCCCTCTGGGTAGATACCTAGTAGTGGGATTGCTGGATCAAATAGTAGTTCTACTTTTAGTTCTTTGAGGTATCTCAATACTACTTTCCATAGAGGTTGTGCTATTAATAGTTTGCAGTCCTCCCCAACAGTGTATAAGTGTTCCTTTCTCTCTGCATCCATGCCAGCATCTGATGTTTTGGGACTTTTTGATAAAGGCCATTTTCACTAGAGTTAGGTGATGTCTCATGGTGGTTTTGATTTGCATTTCCCTGATGAGTGGAGTCATAGTTTATGGATTTACAAGCCTCCTCTCCTCCTAGCCTCCCCCTGCAAACCACACACACTTTTACAATACATTACTCTTTGTTTAAGAGCTTTTACATAAAGGACGTATATTTTGGCTAAAAAGTAAGAATAACTATGTTTGAATAGTAACATAACTATAGGGAAAATAATTCAGAGCATCTGTGTTTCCTTTTAAAGTGAACTCTGGCAGATTTTCCTTTGTATCTTTCTTTCATCCAGCCATGGCATGCAGAAATTTAACATATCTCTTGTTCAACCCATTTGAAAGACAAAAAGCAAAAAAATCACAATCGTGAATATAGGCCAAAATTAATGTGAAAGATCACTCATGTCATTATTGCTTTTTAAACCTGATATTTAATAAAATCAGTTCTGATTTATTCTTGAATCAGCAACTCTAATATAAACTTCTGTGATTATTAAAATATTTTGTTCTATTAAATAATCTTGAGTAATTAAGGTATACAAAAGTTTAATCTATTATCACACTATTCTTTCATCACAAAAGTGATAAAAATTTGACATGATTTACTATCTTTTTGATATAAATTTACATAAATCTAAGCTGAAGATGACCATTTGCTCAGCATTTGAAAACAGACAATCATTAACTGTTCATTAAAATTTATCTATTACCAGATTTTGGTTCCAAATAATAGTGATTCCTGTGATTATCATTCAGAAGATCATTTCTGACAAGTTCAGACAGCGTGATTTAAAAAAATTACCACATAATGTGTACATGGTATGTTGGATATAGCTAATATTCAATAGTCTCTATATGTCAGAGTAATATTCATTCTTTCTGTTTTATATAATAATTGTCTTCGAAATTTGGCTGGTTCTCTTTATATAAGGACTATCTTCAAAAGTATAGATTTTTAAAAAAATATTTACCTTGTATTTCATTTGAAATAGTATCTCATACACTATTGAGTTTGGAGAAAGTTTGGACTATTTTAGAAGTTAAATGAATATATTTACAAGAGTGAGCCTTGGAAATATCCAGTGCTCTCAAAATTGTAGATTTGAGAACAGTGATGGAAACAGAGGCTTATTGTGGGAAAAAAAGCTTAGTTAAACAAGCCAGAATATATTACCATACCAGGCATTGTAAGGCTAAGTACTGTGTAAAAATATGGGCTATCCCAGCCTCTCTGTCAACTGGGTAAGTTGTGCTAAGGTTCATTGCTAAGGAGGAATTGTTTAATTAGAAACACCCAGAGTTCTGACATGCTTTATTAGATGGTGGTTCACGAGGTATTGGAGAACAGCACATAAAGATTTAAATACTTGATGCTGGTCTGATTTGCTTTCTGTAGGTCACCTCTGTTTTGTTGTTAATTTTGGCTCTTTTTAAAAATATGTCTGATGAATTGTGAACATTGGGGTAAATTTTGAGAACATAGTCAGGAAAAGATATAACCATTGCTCATAAAATGCGTACGGGTTTTTGCTATTTGGAGTACATTTTGTTTTAATTAATCCAGTAAATCAAATTTAATGCTTGACCACTCGTTTTATTTTCACACATCTCCAATTTTGATATTGTAAATATAACTCTCTTGGAGAGAACAGGGTTGTCTAATTCTTTGCTATAGAGAAAAGTCAATAAATATTATTTTCTATGTAGAGTATTAATGGATAATTATTAAAAAGAAGGCCGGGCGTGGTGGCTCACGCCTGTAATCCTAGCACTCTGGGAGGCCGAGGCGGGTGGATCGCTCAAGGTCAGGAGTTCGAGACCAGCCTGAGCAAGAGCGAGACCCCATCTCTACTAAAAATAGAAAAAAATAATATGGACAACTAAAAATATATATATATATATAGAAAAATTAGCCGGGCATGGTGGCGCATGCCTGTAGTCCCAGCTACTCGGGAGGCTGAGGCAGGAGGATCGCTTGAGCCCAGGAGTTTGAGGTTGCTGTGAGCTAGGCTGACGCCACGGCACTCACTCTAGCCTGGGCAACAAAGTGAGACTCTGTCTGAAAAAAAAAAAAAAAAAAAAAAAAAGAAATGGAGGAACCAGGACTGAAAATAGTCCTGAAAATAGTAATAGCAATTCTCAGAGTGATGATTTAGTTGATATCTTATTGCGTTTTTTTCCCTAAAAGTGTTAGTTTCTTTTAAATGAAAATATTTAAAATGCTTTATTTTTTTAATTTTTGTAATTATAATTGATGAAAAATCGGATTAACATTATACGAATTTACAAATTTAATTTTCTTATTTCACCCATTTATTAATACATTTCATTTATTGAGTGCCTTCTACACGTGAGGATCTCTTGTTGGTGATACAGATACATCAGTGCATAAAACAGACACAAATTCTTGCCTCATGTTGCCTGAACTACAGTGGAATTATCCTGTGAATTGAATGACATCTATAACCAGGAAGAGGACAAGTTTAGGAGTCTACTAACAATATTTGTAACCACACACTCCTCAGTTAAAAAAGATTGAACATTTTCATTTTTTTACAAATGAATAAAAAGAAGCTGAAGATTATTATTTTGAAATTTTAAAAGTTTTCCCTATGGCTTAAATAATCAGGACCTCTTTTTAACTTTTTTTGAAAAAACGTTTACTGAACCTTTTTTGAAAGTTCCTTAAATGTATTAATGCCTTTGTCTGTAACTTTAGAAGACATACTCTTATTTATGCTTCCCAATAAAATAAGTTCTAATTAAAAATCTCTTTTCACCTTGTAGGCCTGGTTAACTGCAGGGTAAGGTTTGGTCCTGTTATAAAACAAGACATTTATCGTCCATTTGATTACCAAACTTCAAAATTTCTTAACTTTATCCTATTATTGAGTGTTGTTCTCAGATTATATTAGTAAGCCTTTATTCAGAACAGTATGAATGCCCTGGCTGAACAAGTGTTATACTTTAAGTTTTTATTCAGGATTATTACTAAAAACAAACAACAAAAAAAGCATTGCAATATTGAAACTAAGTCCACTGTCCATAAAGGCAAGGGCAAAATGTCAGTTATCTTTGTACTTGCATAGATTTTCACACAGTATGCGTTGAATACATTTTTTGAATTAACTATTTTTCTCAAATTTCCTTAAATTGACATTTACGTGACAAATTTATTTTAATAGCAAAAAATATTGTATTCTCTTCACAAACTAGCATGCTTTTTTATTACCAGACTATACCAGGAAAGGCAAAATTATATCGCTGGCCACAGTAACAATATTAAATCTTGGTATCTGCAAACATTATTTCTACTCCATTTCTGTAAATCCTGTTAATCTATATTTTAACCTGTTTTCTGTTTCACTGTTTTGGTAATGAAAATATTAATTATAATACATTTTCTGAAATTGTTAAAAATTATTGATGATGCTTGTTAAAGACTAAGGAAACAGACTTTATTCAAGGGGGGCTTGCTACAACTGGAGCTTGTAAGTAGAAGACAGATATTTGGCTCAGCTCTGAATATAATAAGGAAAAGTGAGAACTTACAGCCAAGCGGTAGGGTGGAAATCAGTGGATAGAAAATTACTAAGAGGAAACATAGGGGGTGAAGGGTGTCCTGGCTAAACTGACCTAACAGAATCCTTGGTGAAGACAGTCATGGCGGTCAGACATCACCGGGGGGATGGTGGAAGATGAGAAACCCAGTCAGATATCCAGGGGGATCATATATTGAGGGTGAGGATTCTGCTAAAAATGACTTAGCAGAATTCTTGCTAAAATTGGACAATGCAGAGCTGAACAACAGAAGCCCAAAAAGTAAGGGCTTATCTGAGTAAAGAAGGAAAAGCAGCCTGCCTGACTAGAGATGGGTCAAGGGAAAAAATCTACATCAAAGCACTCCTCAAATTTTACTTTAAAACTAGATTTTTCATTCCAAATATACTTTCTAAACATCTTTCATTTGAACTGTATTCTTTAGTGTCTGATGACTTTCCTTATGAATTAAACTTAATACAATCTGGATCTTACAAAGAAACTATGCTGTATGATCACTTATGTTGAAACATCGTGATATTTTATATTTATCAGATAACCCAGTAACTCTTGTACTTGGGCTTTTAAGAATAATTTTCCTTATGTGCTGCACAGAATTACGGAATGGAACTCACCTGCTCTTCATTTTTCTAATCAGTTCTACCGTTAGGTAGTAGCATTTAACTTCCTCTTTATTGGTAGGACAAGATTGTATTGACAGGATCAGGTAGGAGATTAGTTTCCTTCCCAGTATAGACTCCTCAGAGGAATACTCACCCTCATTAAGATGGGAAGACTTAAAGCTGTAATTCAGAGGCACTGTATTGCCTGATCAGCTAAAATAAATAAGGAGAAGGACTCTCTGGGACACAGGATTAGAAGAGTAAAATGACTAGAAGAATGCATTTCTAAAGTCAGCCTCAAACTGTACAATGTGATTAAAAAGAAGGAAACTCAGTTCTTTTGAGGAAAAAAGGGGTAAACAAAAAGAGAAGCGGAAAAGCACAATAACAACGCTTTACTCACAAATTCATATAATGGCAATCCCCTGCTGGAATAAGAAGATATAATAAAACAATCTATAATGTTGTTTAAAAAAAAAGTTTCAATTCAGTGGATGTTCCAAAAAGTTACCTTGTGCAAGATAGTATGTGAGGTGCCAAGGGCCATAGGGATTGCTAACAGGTAGTACCAGCCAGCAAATCTCGTAATCTGCTCATATGAACCAAGGTGTTGGAGAGGATAACAGCAGCATATTGTCAAATTTTAGAATATTCATGAATGGAAATCTATCCAGTCTATCCTTATTTTAATAATTTCCATCCTACCTTATTCAAAAGAATATAAGGTAGTTATTAATATTCAAGGACATTTATCTTTAACATTCAAAAGGAATTGCTAATTCACATAAATGTGCATCCATTTATTTTTGTACTTTAGATAAATTAATGTTTCTGTAATGCTTGGAGTTGAATGATACCGTTTTGCCTTAGAGGTTATCACTAAATTTTAGTTTGCTTTTCCTTTTCTTACAAATTTGTCTTACTTTTTGAAAGATGTATTTTTTCTTATAATCCTTAGACATATCCAGTGATAATTTGGATATCTAAATGTCAGAATGACTTTATTCCTATTTTTACATATTATTGTTTATTTCAACAGATGCACAAAGATAAAGCAATTATTTCTCGATACTCCTAGTGGAGTATAGAAAGAGAAAGACACAATCCTACCTATTTATATGGAAAATGGCCCACATTGTGTAAAGTAGGCAAGATTTTATATCTTGGTGAATTATTTGACATTTTTATATAATAAAATACCAAATTCTAATTCATTAGGCTATTTTAAAATTTAATACCTTTAAATAAACAATGTGTAGTTTAAGAAAGAATAATTTTAGGTCATTTGAAATCTAAAACTACAAATCATTATTACTAAAGTACTTCTATAAATTAGTAAATAATGAAATGCTTATTCTTTTATTAATCTGACTATAGACTATACACAGGTTATAAACATTCAAAAATAAAAATCCATATGCATATGCATGTAAGATAATGAATTTCATTATTCATTTAATATATATTTTTGAATATATTCATCAAATTTAATCCTTGAGTATTGACTGCTGTCATACAAAAGCAATGCTTTTAAAACTGTTTTTCTTATACTCAGGGATCTTTCCTGCTTAATTGTGTTATAATTTTTTCATCTGTAGTCCTAAGTTTTCATACTATTGTCCCTTAAAATAATACTTGTTAGAAATGACCCTTACATGCTTGTCACTATCTGCAATGTTTGAGAACATGAGGAAACTGACCTAATTAAAATTGTATGATTGAATTTAAGCAAAATATTACAAATCATTTCATTTCACTAAAATTTTATTATGTCTCGTATTGTGAGACACCAAGTCGGTTATATGTATCTTGAATGGTTTTTTTTTTTTTTTTTTTTTTTTTTAGTGGCACTATAAAGCAATTTATAATAAGATTGAGCAACGAAAACTGATTGGATTAATCTTGTAATTTCTCTGAAGAGGTAGATAAATTAAATCAGTTTGATTGACCATAGCTAGATTTTTCAACCCAATAAATAACACATATAATCAGGAAAACAACAGTTTTCTGGATTTTGAGTTTACAATACATATTTTAAAAGATATTAAATTAAATCACATTTAGTTGATTTAAACTATTACCTTCATTGAAAACATTAAATTATACAAAGCAGACATTCTATGAAAACTCATAATATGTAGTTACACAGATGGTTTGCTTATAATGGCCTAAGGTAATATTACTCCATTTTAATTTTTATTTCAATTTTAATTTCTATTTCTAATTTTTATTTTATTCAAAAGGGACAACAAAAATCCTAATAAATAACTTTCGACCTGCAGTCAGTCCTCAGTAGATTGTAGTGCGGTATAACAGGGAGAATGTAGTACTCAGTTTGGCTTCAAGACTGCTGCTCTTGAATCCTTGCTCGGCTGCATGTTTGTACACCTTGAACCTCAGTATTCTAAGCAAACAAATGGGGATAACAATGTAAGCCACACTTTGCTGCTGGTAGGTGAAAGAAGAAAATATTAGTAAAATGCTTGGAATATGAAAGGGCTCAATAAATGTTAATTTTGTTGTGAAGAAGAAATGGCACATGATTTTATCATCACTGTCTTTTTTTTTTCCCCTGTGGAGTTGGGAGGACTTTGTTCAAAGTTATCCCTAGTATATGACCTTCTGAAGGGGGAGAAACTGATATTCAATTACTGTTTCTATATTATGATTCTGTAAATTCAAGAGCAACAACACAATGTAACATGCATTGTGCTCCTCTGTTAGAAGAGGATTTATGTTTGACTCTTTGTTGACTAGGGTCTGTGTTTGACTTTCATATATAGTTTCTACCTTTAGAAACTATGAATATTAGAACATAAGTGACAAAGTTCTTAGTTTTCCACAGTTGTGCATGATCATAATAGTCTCTTATCATTGTGCTCAAAGCTAATAATTAATAAGGATGTGCTTATATCCTTGTCTTTAAAATGTTTTAATATTAAAAATATTTTGCTTTGATACTATCTGAACATGTCATTTATTTATTATGCTTACAATTTGGATATAAAAACCATTACTTCAAAACTCCATTTCCTCCTTTACTTCAAGTATCAAAGCAATTGTCATCTTGAAGCTTAGCTCAGATATAAACTTCTCTGTAGGTCTTTGTTTTTTCTTTCCATACAGAAGGAGTTTTCCTAATCTTTCCTGCCATATTATATTAATTATATATTAATTTAGTGCTTATTTAATCAATATTATTCATTCACTCTACCAATATTGATTAGGCAATTTTATTTCAGGTACTTTGGTAACTGTTTCATTGTCATTAAGGTAGGAACAATTACTTTCCTCCCAAAATTAATCTAACTGGGGGAAGGGAGACACTCAGAGAAACAGACCAAACATACAAACCAACGTATGCAGTGCAAATGTGCTATCATACAGGAGGAACAGGAGCATAAAGGATGACTAACCAGCCTTGAAGGGTCACAGAAAGCTTTATGGATGGAGTGACAATCTAGTCTAAAGTTTTAAGGATAGATCAAGGTAGGCGGGTGAAGAGGTCCAAGTAAAAATAATGATTCTGGCAGAATTACATAAGCAAAGATCCTGAGAGAGAGATAGTGAGGTGAATTTGAGATATACAATAAGTCTGAAGAGTAGTTGATATTTGGTTGATAATGGTGATGGCATCCACACATAGGGAAGATGTAGACGAAGGGTTAAGAAAGGGAAGATAATTTTATAAATTATTCTAAAGAGTTCTAATATTACCCAGAGCGGAAAGTGTGCAATGACATAATTGTGAGTAAGGGAATTACATATTTAGATTTAAATGTTTAGTAAGATAATTCTGACTGTAATGAAAAGAACAGGTTTAAGAGAGTCACATGGGTGTTTGGCAAACCAGTTATGAAGCTATTGCAGCAATCTCGTTTAGAGGTGATGGTGGTGGTGTTGGGGACAGAATGAGCCAGTCAAGTAAAGTGGGGGTGGAGAGAGAGTGATAGATTCGATTCTTAGGAGGAAGAATGCATACAACTTTTGAATGGATTGGATATGTGCAATGAATAAGAAGGTAGGTAAAAGTAGTGTGTAGGTTTAAAGATTTGAAGAGATGGAAATATCACATGGTGAGATAAGGAAACTAGAAACAAAAAAAGTTTTCTTCCCATTCTGTAATTCTTCAAGGGAAGTCCTCAAAGACTACTTTAGTGTAATTTTTGTGGAGCATCTTAGTTTAGTTATTATAACTCTCTTTAAAAGTTTCTTATAAACATAAGGATTTCAAGAGATCCCCCAAATTAATTTAAATTTGGATAGGGTTGATATTCCTACGTGTTAACAAACTTTTCTTTCAGAAAAATTTATTTCTGAACAGCAGTGGAAAAATGTACCCAAATCACAAGTAGAAGAAACAGAAATAATTAAAATCTAATTATTAGGTAGTAGTTACTGAGTAATATTTTTAAGTAGTTCTCTACACATAATTTAAGAAAACCTTTCCATCTTTCCATATGCTAACACAGGTAACTATGTGCAATGATGGATATGTCAATTTGTTCCACTATAGTAACCATATTGTATCATGTTTTATACCTTAAATATGCACAATATAGTTTATTTAAAGTATGAGGGGGTATGAAGACCATGAGACATCTTCAAAACATTTGATAAAGAAGACAATAAAAGTGTGGTTCTGGGTAATTACCTATTGAAACATTATAGAAGTTTAGAACAGGCCCTTAAATGCCATCTACGTCAATTTTATCCTACTTTTATAACACTTTATGTATTACAAAATCATGTGTTTGAGTACAAAGAGTTGGATTTAATTTTATGGTATATAATTGCATGATTTCATACCAGTATAAAATATGATTTAAAACACTTCATGTCCTTACCATATGCTAGACACTATTCTAGGTACTATGCAAATATTAACTCATTGAATTTTTGTAACAGACTGATGAGGTGATCTTCTACAACAATTGAAGATTTTGAGGCACAAAGGAAGTTCAATCACTTTCCAGAGATCAAACATCTACATGGTCGGGAGAGGGGCTGGGATTTTAACATAGGCAATCTGGCTCCAGAGTCCGATCTCTTGACCATTGTCTGTACTGCCTCTTGATGTTATAAACTTATTAGTTGTTGGATTTGGAGAAAATTTGACTTTGTTTTCAAAGAGCTGTTTTCCAAGTTACTAATTAGGAAGGATGGAATAAGTTTTGTTTGAATATTTTCAGTAACATTCTTGTTCACATTTATGTTTGGTAATAAGAGAGCTCTACTTAGGTGGTATTTCTCTGAGTTTGATTGAGTTAAAAGTAATTTCCTTTCAGATTAGATATGGAATATGGACTTAAAACAGGCAGTATGTTTGAATAATTTATTCTGCCTTTCTTTGTGAAATAAAAATAACTCATTGAAATTTAGAAAATATAATTTTTTGCAACAACCATGAAATTTTGCTAATCTGAATGTATACATGATCAGCAGAATAAAAATATGTGTGCTTAACAGAGATGAGCAATATTTATTAGTTATAGGGGGATTATACTTTACCAATACATATAAGAATAATTCTAAGTTTATAAATATGATAAACTATGTTCATGTGAAGACAAATGGTATAGTCCCAATATGAGAAAAACAGTATGTAAAAAAATGCTTATTTTTTCAGCAGATTTGAAAGTTATGAAGTTATGAGTTGAATCATTTGTCAGTGCTACATTTATATATATAATTGATGAAGGTCCAAAATCTCCTAACTCCTACTCCAAAATCTTTCTATTATATTATGTTATTCCTTTTTATGATAACTTTAAAATGTCTTCACTTGTAAGACTTCCTCTGTTGTTTACAATAGAGGGCATTTCTTAATTCTCATAGCGGACCAATTTATGATTGGGGCAAATTATATAATATGTGGGTAATGTCCTTTTAATTTTGTAATGGGTGAAACTGTGACTCTGATGATCTAGGTCACTCATTGTATCATTGTTTTGAGATAGTTTAGAGTTGCAAAATAATTGCTTTATATCTGTCATATAGGAATAGTTTAGGATTAAATTACAAATTGTAGTGTTATAGCTACAGAAGCAAGTTAAAACTATCAGATCCCTGTCCAAACACCAGAGAAATATGGTAGGTACTGTCATTGAAATATTTTACTCAATACTGTGAATTTTGATTTTTTTTCTTAAGAGATTTTGCTGACTAAAAACTTTCATAACTAAAACTTTCTCAGTCAGAATCTTTATGCTCTATAGTTCTATATGCTATGAATAATACTATTTGAAAAGAGTGATGAGGATGGAAAGTACAATTGAATTAAAATATTTTTAGAATTGTTTTGTGTAACATATAGACCTTGCATCAAGAGCTTGTATAAAGTTCCTTATACCATACCATAACGGGATTACATATCTTGTTATTTTATTTTAAAATGGTTATAATATAATGTATGCAGTTTCATAGTTTATGAATAATCTGCATTGTCTTAGTTTGTGTATATGAATTTTGCAGGTATGACTATTTATTTCATGAATAAACACAGATGCAAATTTAAATCTTCTAAAGGCCCTGGAAACAATTTAATTACGATTCTGTTTAAATAATCAGCGAAGCTGTTTGTCCCTAAGAGAATAATGGAAAAAAATACTTGGGCAAATGCACCAGTCCACACTCCCGCCTGCCCCCCACACATCTATCCGCCCATCGATTGGTCTCTTTGTCTATCATCTCTCTCTCTCTCTATCTCACTATCTAGATAGATAGGACAATATACACACACTTATTTTTATATATTTATATATTCTTAGACCTACATTTTTATTCCAAGTTTATCTAGATTATGGATATAACTACATGAATATCTTTAATTCATTTTTGCACCATTTATCTAAAATAATTATAAATTAACAAATATATTTAGTATCAAAATTAGCAATAAAATTTATGAAATATTTAAACATATTAAATATTTAGGTTGACTGTGTCCAATTTTTTTTTTTTTTTTTTGAGACAGAGTCTCATTCTGTTGCCCGGGCTAGAGTGCCGTGGCATCAGCCTAGCTCACAGCAACCTCAAACTCCTGGGCTCAAGCGATCCTCCTGCCTCAGCCTCTTGAGTAGCTGGGACTACAGGTGCTCACCACCACACCTAGCTAATTTTTTCTATTTTTAGTAGAGACAGGGGTCTCACTCTTGCTCAGGCTGGTCTTGAAGTCCTGAGGTCAAGTAATACTCCTGCCTCTGCCTCCCAGAGTGCTAGGATTACAGGCGTGAGCCACTGTGCCCAGCCCTCAAGGTGTCCAATTTTGTAAAACATTTAAGCAGAAAAAAGAATATTAGTTGAAACTTCTGATTCTTGCTCAGTAGGCTTTAGTAATCTGCTAGAGGACATTGTCACGACAAGGCCTGTTATGACTCAGGGCCTTATTTTCCATTAATGTAAAAAAGGAGCACAAAATATAAAAGAAACACACCTCTGAAAAATTTGTTTTGCATCTTATTTTCTTTTACTATCATCTAGTTTAAAATAATGATATTGGATTAAAATTTAGAAAATGACCCACCTCAGCCCCTTAACTGTTAGAAAAGAATCTTCCAAGGATTAACTAACTGCCTGTGTATTTTGTCTAGGTGTTGAGGGAAAGCTAAGAGAATGAAGGCTCTAAGTCCCCAGTGGAAGCATGATATGGCGGCGCAGAGCTGGTGCTGAATTGTTCTCTCTGATGGCTCTATGGGAGTGGATAGCACTGAGTCTTCATTGCTGGGTTTTAGCGGTTGCTGCTGTTTCGGATCAGCATGCCACAAGCCCCTTCGACTGGCTCCTCTCTGATAAGGGACCCTTCCACCGCTCACAGGAATACACAGATTTTGTGGACAGAAGCCGGCAGGGATTTAGCACAAGATACAAGATATACAGGTATGAAGCAAAGGGAAAGCAATTACAGCGATATCATCCTTGAAGGTTGTGTGTAAATAAGTTTCTCTAAGGGAAAGTTGCAGATGGGAAAGGGTTATTATTTGCCATGCACCAAAGCAATGTTTTCTTGCTATTTCAGAATATTTCTTGTAGATGTAATATATTGTGAAAAAAATAGATAATGGTGACCACTTGTGTATCACTCCCAAATTGTAGAATGCTAGTAAATGCCAGTGTACCTAGGAGGCTGAGTTTCTCACTTTAAATAGCCACAATTTAAAAATGAATTTGCTTAAATCACTTTTCCTTTCTACCTTATACCATGCCATGTTACCTTTTTTAGCCTAAATGACAATGCTATCTTCCACTAGTCACTGAGAAGTTGAGTCAGTCACCTTATCCCTTTTTAGCTTAAAGGTAATTGTGCATTCAGGAGCTAAAGGAAACAGCAATAAAATAAAACAAATAGCAGATAAACAGGACATGACAGAAAAGACCAAAGAAAAGGAGGAGGTTAAGATATATGACCTTTAACTTTTGTCACTCTTCTATATTTGAAATCTAAATACGTTACACAAAAAGAGTCATATATTAAATCCAACAAATGCTGCCTGCTGTCCTGAAGTCCAGGGAATCCACTGAATAGAGGAGTGTACAAGTGGTTGCCTGAATAGATTAGATTGTATTGATCTGTGCCATAAAGAATATTTTATGTAAAGTAATCATTTCAGTTTGATTCTTAGCGATAGAAGTTTATAATTTCCAGTTACTGGTTTAGCATTTATGTAGAGGCAAATTTTGTTTTGCATTTTTGTATGTCTGTATCTAGGTAGATATGGTTATATAAATATTTTATTTTATGTTCTATGTGCACCAGAGGGCACTATGCTTCAGGTCTGTATGTAGTCTTTCATACAACATCATAAGAAATTTATAAACCCTATCAGCAATGTATATTGCAGAAGAGACCGGATTTCCTGAACAAGTCGCATGAAACATCACACAATTATTGCTGTGTTTTTAAAATAAAAAAAAAAAAACAAGAAATTCCTTAGTCCAGGCAGCCAAAGCACTGTCACAAATCTAAAGAAGGACTTATTCTATTTAAAAACAAAATAAAATGAGAAATACTAAAGATTTTCTTTCTGAAATGCAGCAGAAACAGTCAGTATTTTATGATTCCTGGTTCATTCATTTTTATTTGTGTTTGTTGGTTTGGCCAGGTTTTCCTCACAGATTGGGTGAGGCTAGTTGAATTTAAGATTGTAAGAATGTCTTAGATTTTAGCATTCCGCAAGAGGATTTTTAACTGTCTGTCAAACAAACGGATGCCATGGCCTGTCTCCGAAATCTATTGGCGTCTCTATCTGGAGGTCTGAGGTGTTGTCGTGTGTGTTACTGTTGTGGTTTGGCTTATTGGTCAATCAGCTGTGAGTTGCAAACATGGCTTGACATGTTTTTAGAGGTTCAGGCTGAATGAAAGACATTATTTGGATCATGATAGTGAAAGGTAATGAAAGAAAAAAAAAACTTTGAGGATGGCTTGCAAGGCCCATACGTTCTGTTTAGTTCTTACGAGATTCTCTTCCTGAAGACCTTCATTAGCTCTGTGCTCCTCATTTTTCCAATCTCTTTACCTTTGTAGCTTGAATAACATAAATGGATAGTAAGTCTATTTACAAAAAATAGGTTGTGATGTTCCCTTTTATCCCTGAGCTAGGTTATAACTGCTTATGAAAACTTTATACATTTCTAATGATCCTATGATCACTGACAGTTACTATAAAATGAACAATATATACTTGATTGGTATGAAGTATCTGCAGAGTGAGATCATTAATTTTTTATGTCACATGTAGCTAAATTTTAAACAATTATGCTATATAATATTTCGCTTATGTTAAAATATAAATATATAATAACAATGTGATTTTACATTGAGGTATACATTTCAATGCATTTGCATTTAGTAATACATATTCTTACAGACATATGTATTGGTTCTATAATGATCCTGCTATGTTAAAAGCAAATTAAGAACATTTTAAAGTAAAGTGATATTCTACTACATTTAGGAAGAAAATTTTATCTATGTTATCAGAGGAGAAAACAACTACTTATTAAAGGCATCTATGAGACATTGAGAACTACATGATTTTACTTTCATAACAAAACATTAGGAGACGAAAGATTGGTAAAAAAAAATAATTGTCTACTCATTAGGATTTCTTTAGTCTTAGTAAATTAAGATATTGCATTTGTCCAATTATTATTTTCTTAAATATCAGAGAATGACATCTACCTATCTATCCAATATAATGGATCTAAATTCTTCCACAGGAAGTTAACCCTTATCTGTGAGAGGTTAGAAAATCTCAAAATCAGGGATTAGAATAGCTCTCTGTTTTTTTTTTATTGTTTATGTCTTTAGTATTTATTTTCAGAAAGTAATTATTAGAGACTTTATCTTTCATACATGTTTACTCTAATATACAGATTTGGTGACTATGTAAGATATAGAAAATTAATATTTTTTTCATATTTAAGTACTTGATTTATTATTTTATAAGATCATGTAATTTCCTAAAATGATCAGCCAACACCTTCATGTGGCATATTGCATTGACATTGTTTCTGAAAGGCATTTCTTATGAATGTAAAACATATTATGCCTGTTGAAATAATTAGGTCAAATCTCTTTCAGTTGTCTTTTTTCATTTCATCGCCTTGTCCAGCAACATATTTTTCTTTTCATCCCAAATGTTAGAACAGCAAGATCACAACAATCAAAGATTTCTAAGATCATAAGAAGGGCTCAGATTAAAAAAATCACCATCTTACTTTGAAAAAATATGTTTCTGTTAAGTAACGGGACTTATATTTGCATTTTTAAACTAATGCATATATGAAGTATTTTCAGGTTTTACTTCTGAAACTACATTATGACTTATAATAAAATATGATTAACTTATGGTAACAGAGTTTAATAGAACAGAGTTTAATTAGTTGACGCCTTGTGTTTGTGGTTATATTCTAGAAACATCCTCAGTCAGTAAGTCCACCAGTATATGTATAATTTTCTTTAGGCTGTGGAAATCCTCATTCTTGAAGTAAGTCACAGGAGCTCTAGACAAGGCACTCATTTTTACTTACTCAAACTTAGGTGTAGTTGTCTTGAAACAGATATGAATTCTAAGGTCATAAGCTGGTGATTTTCAATACCATGAAAGAAACATTTCACATATGTAAATCTTCATATACGATGACACAAAACAAAAGTCTTTTTTCCCCCGAACATCTATCATTCTTTGATCAACCACAGGCATAAGTGCATCATGGGAAAATGATGATTTTCTTACAATCTTTCAAAATAAAATATAATATAGCTATGTCATATCATTACAACTTAGCTTGCTCTCTCACAGCAATTTTGCAAAGAATGGTCCAAATTTGAGTGAGAACAGGAGACAATTGATGGTGTGCCTTCCTGGTCTTTAAAGTCATGTTCCCTGAAAAAAAAAAATTGTATTTAAAAAATGACATAGAAAGGAAAAGATAGCCTAGAAAAAGTTAAACAAATGTATAGTCACTTAGTATATGATAGGATTATATTATATTAGTGTGTGCAAAAGAGTAAACTTTTGAATAATAGTTCTTTAATATGAGTATCTGTATAAGAAAAGCAGAAATCAGATTCCTTCTTCATATAATGTACATGAATCTATTTTATATGGAATGAGGATCTAAATAAGAAAGGAAAAATATTAAGTTTCAAGAAGAAAATAGAGGAAAACATCTTCATGATATTGAGATATTGAAGGATTTCTTAAAACACAAGATATGAAGCATTAAAACACAAGTATTCTTCATCAGAAATAAGACCTGGACAGGTATTTATCGATATCATAAATAATATGAAATGACAAAGATGATAGCATTTATAAAGAGCTTCTTCATTTAAAAACATATACATTTTTACAATAAAAACTATGGGGATTCTGGTTTAAGATGTATTCTGAATAGTAATTCGTGACACAATCCCTTCAACTTTTGTACTAAAATACTATGAATTTGCAGGAGAGAAAATGAAAACTCATAACAACACAACATTATAGTTGATACATAACTTTTTTTGCCAGCATATGAGAGGAAATTTTAAATAAATAGTTGTAAGATTCAGTGATTAGCAAAGCATATTTTAGTGCTTAAGATAGAGCAAGCCTAATAGCCTGGCCAAAGGCGGCACTTTCCCTAAATATAGAAGAATATAGAAGGGGGCTTGACCATCAACTACTTACTCAGAAACCCAGAGTGAGTGCTTAGAGGAAACCGGCAGCTGTCTGTCTTTACAGCAGGATGCTGCTTTGCGATGCAGCCACAGTACAAAGGAGCTCTCTCGCCCACCATATTTGGTGATGGTACTATTCCCAAGGATAATATGGCTGGAAGGGAGTTGCCAAAAAAGGCTGCCCCATGCAATATTTGGGACATACTTATGCCAAAGATCATTTGTTGTTTAACTTAATTCTAATTTAACTCATTGCTATGCCTTTTTATTTGCTAAATCTGGCAGCCCTAGAAGGAAATATGCGAGTACTGATACTGATGATTATGTAACATTGACAAGCACTTTCAGAAGTAAATTAGGAGCAGAAAAAGGGAGAGCTCTGAATGCAGTTGATGTAGTTCTCATGGACTTTTTTATTTAGATGATTAGAGAAATGAATATCGGGTTAAATTCTGCCTCAGCTATGTACTGACAATCAAACCCAAACCAGTGCACCTCGGTGCCCTCTACAGCAAACTAAAGCGTGAATTGGAAACAGTTCACACACTCTGTCTCTCAGCAAAATCTATGTATTATTTTTATAATCTAAGTATTATCTTTATTTCACATGACATAAATAAAATAAAACAGTAATAGCACGTTTGCACTCACAGTATGTGGCAGTGGGACTGTCACATGCAGGGAGACCATGCTTACTGGAGGAAGAAAGGAATCAGTGTTTTAAAACGTCAGAACAAAAGAAATAGTTATCCTAAAGATATGGTGGGAGAGATTACCTCTCCATGATCCCTCCTCCGATACACATGCGCTAACATAAGCACACATGCAGACGTGGATACCGCAACAGGTTGTAGGAAATTGTGAGCTATGAAGTTCAATGTTTCTGATCTCAAAAGCAGAATGGGAGCATCAGAACAAATAGATAAGCATTAAAACAAAAATCACCTGCGGTTAATTCTTATATCTGCGTTTGTCTGTCTTTTGCAAAAGTTACTTGCAAATATTTCTTTAAAAATCATATCTAAGAATCTCTTATACTTCTTTGTGTTCGTGTATATTCAAACAAACATAAATTTTGTAATTACTTCTCTTCCCCTCACCACACCAGCTCTTTTCTATTTCTTGTATGTTATATTGAAGAGTCTGTAGTGGGAAGGAAGCTATTTATCCCAGTTGTTTGATTTACTCTAAACCATTCCATTATTCTGTTAGTATACTTTGCAGTGCAGTGATAAATTAAGGAGAGTATTATAAGTAGTGATTTTAAATAATAATCAGAATATATAAATAACCAATATTATTTGAATATTTTTATTCAACAGCTGTATTCATTGATCTCTAACTTTGAGATTAAACTATGTAAAAAAATTTTTAATTTTGTTATTTAATTCTAATTCACAACTGGAACATACATACGAATTTATACTTCAAATATCCGTCAGTTGACATTGAAAAAATTTTAGTCAGATATAATATAGAAATATTAATTAAAGAGTTTAGGATTTATAATCCACGTTCAGAAGAGACAGTTCTCAATGAGAATTGTATATAATCTCATTATTATGAATTTAAAAGATACATTTTTGTAATTATTAACGGAATTTATAAGTAATATGTTTTAGTTTAATAGTGTATTAATGTTTTGCTATTCAAATGAAAAAATGAACACGACTGCTAGTTCACATAATTATTTACAGAAGAGGAAATAACAATTATGATTTTTTGTCATTTAAATAAATACTTTATCTGATTATTTTTCTCTATCTAATTCCATTTCACCAAGCTTTCCAATTCTTCACTGTCATTATCTCTGTGGTCTTCTTCCAAGTAAAATTGTCAAAATTACTGTTGTTTTCTTTTGTTATCACTGTTCTGGGGCTTTTGTATTGTTGATATGTATTTTTTTTAATGGGCACCATTCCAAAAATTTAAAGTTTAAAACTAGAGGGAAAAAACTGAGTAATAATACTTCCTGGGTGGTTTTGTTGGCTTTTATTTTTTTTACAATATGGACATATTTGAATGAACTTTCAGGAGAAAAAGTCATTTACATTATGAGTTTTCTCACTGTAAGTTAAAAAATGTCCTAAAATGACATTTATTATGTCCTTTCTGTTTTTATATAAAAATAAAATAGCAATGCTAATTGCAATCTTTACAAAATTCTAGTTTTAAAAAATTAGCCATGAAATTTTTAGGGTATTATCTCTTTTATTTTAATAAAGTCTATGAATAAAAGTAGAAGATTAAACCCTAACTTTCAAATTGTACTTCCAAAGTTAAAGCTGAAATGTTTACTGAGTATTTATGGCTTATAATAAATGTTATTTATCCAATACCTCCAATTAGACAATTTTTTATAATGAGATCATTCTTTTATAGAAGTAGCAAGTTTTATAATTTTTGGAGATTAGTCTAGGAACTTTTCAATTTCCTCTTATTTTCAATAATTTTCAATCATAATTCCATAATATGCTCGAGCATATAAGAATTATCCAGTAAAATCCATTTGGCCTAGAGAAGAGTCTTACATTAATTAATTATTAATATTTATTGTCTCTCTTACTGAAGTGATAAATGATTATATATAGATGTTCAATAAATGTTTGTTGAAATATATTTGTACAAAGGATGTATATATATTCTTAAATATCCTCTTCACATATTTCTCCACATTTCCTAGTAAACAAAGGCAATGTGAAAAGTATACTATTGTACTCAACAAACTTAGGAAAATATTGATAAACCATTTTAGTATAAGTGTAAAAACTAATAACTCTGATTATAGGGAAAGGGAAATTTTGTATGATATTCAGTTTCTGTTAAGAATATTGAATGTTCTGTTGATAGTCAAGATGCAGAAGGATTCCACAATATTTGAAAGTAGTTCCATAAGTGTCTGAGTTTATTGTTAAGGCACCAATACCTCAAACTACAAAGAACATACATAAATGATTGCTTTTTGTGAGTCGGCTCCAGCTTTTTAATTTCCCTTTCTTTTCCCCATACGTGCAAGTTACTGATTCTTTGCACTTTTGAAACAGTTGAAAAGAGGCAAAGAGAATGGGCTGGCCTTTGCATATCCTTTTTATAGCAGGCATTTCCCTGGCTGCTCATTTAAATAGATATTAGCAGCTAACTAATTAAACTACCTCTCTTGTCAGACTGAAATTAGCAAAAGCTTACAAAAAATTAGTCAAGTCTCTGTTTTGCTGTGGCCTTGTGTGCTGCCTTATCTTAAAGACACACATAACTGTTTTCCCCAAATGAATACAAAATTAGATTAAATAAACACATCCCATCAAAATGTATAAAGTACTCTCTCACAAAGTGTAATCTTTCAAAACTTAACCATTACATGAAAAGTAAATTTTTAAAATGCAACACTAAATTTAACACTCATAATACTCATGCTAATTATAAAAAATGGGTAATAACTTTCTTTGAAATGATCTTTTTAGGAGTGAGAGCTTTTTTTTACGGAAAATCAAATATTTTAAAGATTGAAAATGACTTTAAAATTCATCTACTCAAACTAATGATGTTTAACTCATGCTACCTAATTCCCATATATAATATTACTGTCAAGTGATCACTTAGCCAGTGTTTAAATGTTTCAAATGACTGGGAACTCACATCTCAAGATAACTGGATCCACATATGAATACAGATGACTGTGAGGAATGTCTTCCTTGGGAAGAGCCTTAATCTGTGAGTTTGTATCTACTAAGCACTCTCCCAATTCTACCTTTTCCCTGTTTAATCAACAAATAGCACTCAAGCTTTGCATTAATTTATTGATGTAAATTAATTATTAATGTAAATTTTATTGAATAATATTTTTGTTCTATTGCATGCTCTTTCATGGCACAATTGGATTTTCCTGTTGCAGAGAGCATTGCAAGTGCCCTTATCTTATTTAAAGTAATACAAAAACATATTTGGCCCATTTGACGGATCAGTCAAGGATTTTCTTTTCTTTAATATTATAATCCAACATATCGGTTTATTTCAAATCTACACATTTGAAACGAATGTCTCCTATATATTCATTTGCATCACTGATAAAAATTTTAGCAAATAACAGTAAAAGTGTATCCCTCAATTTAGACAGGTTCAAAACCTGTTATGAGAAATTGCAAAACCCCAAAGCTTTGAAAATAAACCATTTGCTCTTAATACATTTGGCTTTGAAACCTGCCCTGAACTGGACATATGTGAGATTATTTATAGCATTTATTTTTGTACTTACTGCAAATATTCATATGCTATATTGCAATGATACCAATGTATTTGTTTATGGTTTGCTGCCTCAGATTCCACTGAAGTTATTACATAACGTATAATATGTATATCTTATTTCCCTCTAAAATGTCAAAAACTCTGAACTCTGAAACACATTTGACCTCAAGAGCTTCAGGTAAAGCACCATGGATCTTGCCCGTGACACAGGAACTGATATCTTGAGTTCTTTTTTTTCTCTATTTATTAGAGGAAACATAATTTACTGTTGATATTAGAGGAAGTGAATATTATATTTCTTAAATACTGATATTCTCCACATCTATTTTTGGCATCTTAACTACCAGCATCAGGCTCATACTGCAGTTTCTTACTTGGCACTGTTCACATGTTCAGCTTTATTGTTTAAGCTTTATGTTATTTGTCTTCTACTTCTGACCTCAATAGTACTTATTAGTTAGATCAAGACACAGCTCACATCTTTGTACTATTAACTCAGTCAACACACACACACACACACACACGTGCACACACAAATGCATACACTCACAGATCTTCTTATAAACAAATAATGAAACGGAATATCTCCTGCCTTGGAGTAAACTCTGATCATTTGTATTTTTTTAACACATGTCTTATTTGGTTAAATATAAAAAGTTCTTTGGCCATGCTTTTGTTATTTGAACTTCAAAATAAAACTAGAGATTCAAAGCAAATTAGGGTACTGGGGTTATATAGGAAACATTTTATATTAATATATCCAACTTTAGTTGGAATATTCTTCAATTTCCCTTTATTAAACTACTCGTGTGAGCATTATGCCTCCTTGAGCAACACTTTTTCTCTCCTAGGAAGAGAGGAAGATATGAGTGTAGGATGAATTACTTCTGCCTTTATGTCTGTTTGCCTGCACGGTTTCAGAGTCAAAAGGGAAGAAACATACTGGCCTGCACCCACTCTTCTCTTGAGTCATCTCCCACATACACATACAACTCTGAAAATGATAACACTGAATAGAGTAGACAAGAGGAGTAAATTCAAATCAGAAAGGACCTGTTTGATTCCTACTCTGTCACAGGCAACCAGGGAAAAAATGAATATAGAGAAACTTGAAAATACCAATGGAATTTCTCTCTGGAATCTGAAATTGGATCCTATGAAGGAGAACAAGTAACTCTCACAATAGGGCTGACATTAACTATCCTTTACTCTTTCTGTCGCTTAATGTACATTGATAGCTGAGAGGATATCACTGTTATGGCATCTTGAGAGAAAACATTTATTCTTCTTTGGTTAGTGCCCTGCTTCTCATTGTCAGGGATAACTATTTATCTTTGCGTTTTTGCCTGCTGCAGGACATATCTCAGACTAACTTGCTGTTCACAGACCATTTATGAAATTGGATTTAGTGTATATCAGCATTCCCTAAAAGGGAAATCATCCAGTAGCTTTCAATATGAAGGTATTTATGGATTTTATATGAAACAGGCTACAAGCTTAACTTAACAATGGGTTTCCATTGCTAAAATGTAAGTTTCAGTGAAGTCAGGAAGTTTTGAAAATGTTGTTGCTACAGAAATAAACACTTGTATGGTCTTTATGTTAGCATAGTTTACATATTGAGAGAGAGGTGATGAGACAAAGATATAAGAGAAAGAGATGAGAGAGAGAGAGAGAGAGAGAGAGACTTAATGTCTTAGGGTCATCTTATGTCTAAATAAGTGAATACAAGCCTAAAAATATATTTCAGATTCTCTTCTATATTGTTTGGTAATAAAAATATGATATTTTAGTTATTTATATAATTTTTGACCTAACATGAAAAGATTTCGTTTAATAATCTACATTGATCAAAGAGTTATTCTAGAATAACTTTTGGAATGGGAGGAGATCTTAGGGATTATTAATTTGGAAACTTTTCATTTACAGTTTTGATTTTACTATAAAATCTTAAGGAGTGAAGGTTATAATTTTGCAAAGTCACCTATAAATGAATATGACCCACTGATATTTTGAATTAGTTCTCTAATTCTGCTATTATACATAACTTATAAGGAAAAATTTGTAACAAATTCCAGTGGAGCATTATTTTTTGAAATATTCATTTTATAATCTACAAGTCTGTTAACATAAAAGTAAATGAATCAGTTGCATTTCATTGTATTTTTAAATAGCTAAACTGTATACCAAGAAATCATTAAACATTTTCAAAGATAAACATAAAAATTGTTTAAACAGATAAGGAATTGTTGACTTCCCCAAGTATTACCAAGCCAATCTGTTGATAAGACAAAGCTGATTTTATTCTTTTTTTTTTTTTTTTTTTTTGTTGAGACAGAGTCTCACTTTGTTGCCCAGGCTAGAGTGAGTGCCGTGGCGTCAGCTTAGCTCACAGCAACCTCAGACTCCTCGGCTTAAGCGATCCTACTGCCTCAGCCTCCCGAGTAGCTGGGACTACAGGCATGCGCCACCATGCCCGGCTAATTTTTTCTATATAGATTTTTAGTTGTCCATATAATGTCTTTCTATTTTTAGTAGAGACGAGGTCTCGTTCAGGCTGGTCTCGAACTCCTGACCTTGAGCGATCCACCCGCCTCGGCCTCCCAGAGTGCTAGGATTACAGGCGTGAGCCACCGCGCCCGGCCTGATTTTATTCTTATCACTCTACCTGAGTGCATCACTGTAACAGAGACTTAGTAGTGTTTCAGAGAGGAGAAGGGAAAATTGAAGCATTGAGATTTTACAGTTTGGTTAAAGGCGGATCTGTGAATGTGGGCAGTGTGAGGCTTGATTAGTATTTAATACAAATCCTGAATATGATAGTTTAGAATTACTGGAAAGAGCAAAGAAAGGATTTTGATTCCAGGGATTCGAAGAATTTTGGAAATAAACTATTATCTGAACATGATGCTTTCTGTTGAAGAATCTATAAGTCTATCAGAGAGCTTCTAAAATAAAGAATAAAGTTTTTTGAAACTTACTTTCCTGAGCAAAATTTCCTGGAATAATAAAGTTAGGTTGGTGAGGATGTTAATGTAGATAGTAAGCTATCTGCATGGAAATGGTCAGGTCTCACAACTCTGTGGTTTCACTGGAGATGAAAGAAAGTCCAGAAAGGTTAAATAAATTGTCCAAGGTCTTGTATGTACATGGTAGACAACACGACTAGAAGGCAGGCATTTTCACATATAATATGCCTTCTTGGCTTTCTGCTAAAGAAGCCCATTGAGGTCGCCTAAACTTTTTAATAAAAATGTGGTAGTATGAAAACCACCATAAAAAAGAAGCTACTTTAAACAATACTGATTATACAGAATGCTTTGAACAAAGCTCATATAGGTGAAGGTTTACTTTCATAAAATGGGTAGATACTATAAGCCTTCTATAACCTATATTGTAATTGCTTAATTATCAGACAGTATTACTCAAGACCATAGTAAATATACTCATATACTCCTAAGAGTAAATATAGTATTTATTATCATAGTTCCAGGATGTAGCACAAAGTCTTGTGTATAACATGCTCAATAAATACAGTAATAATACAATAAAAGCTTCCATCAGATGGCACTGAGTATCTGTAGTTCAGACCAGCTCATCTGCTTGTTTTCAGCCAGGGGCAATCGAGCCAACTGAGTTTCATGATTCCACTTGCTTGATAGACTTTTCAACTAAACATATTTTCTACATCTTATCATTTGCTATATTGTATGGGATAAATGATTCAGATAATTTTATTTAGGAACAGAAAATTGTATGTATGATCATTTTTAAAATGGACCATTATGTACTGTTATATGTCCCATATATTTGTCATTTGTAATCCAAAGACGTTGGATGACCGGAGGTTGCTTGGTGGCCATGATGTATGTTGCTTCACTGATATATCACATCACATCAATATATCACTGTAGCAAAATCGCACTTGTACCCCATGAATATATACAAATAAAAAATGGGGAAAAAAGATGGTAAGAGATGTACATTTGGATCTCCCTTTTGCTCTATTTTTGGATCTTATAATTTAGTTTGAGCAAGTTTATCCCCTAAGGTATTGCCAACTTTTTCTGAAGAAGACCACAGGATTGTTGGCCTTTCTAGGAAAGATTATTGACCACATACATTTTAGGATCCTTAGCTCTGGAATTGACTAACTATGGAATGGTGCAATTACATTAATCCTTCTCCCCTTGAACTTTGGCCAATCCACCTAAAATCTAACCAGAACAAAAAAATTAACTTCTTTGGACTTAATGATATTTTAATTCCCATTTGTCTATATCTAACTAGAGAAAATGATTTCCCCAAATCCATGCATGGGTTAAAAGATAATTTTAAAAAGAGAGTACAATCATAACTTTCCTGGAAATATAAAATAAACATGTACAAATATTTATTTAATCTGTTAATAAGGAACCATTATAAGAAGTTATAACTGGTTCAAAGGAGAATTCAATCAGGAGTGCTGAAATAAATTTACAAATAGATGCATAACTAGTTTATTCCATGGCAGGAAGGAAAGTTAATTGTCTCTCTACCTTACAAAAACTACAGGTTTGTGCTGACCTCTACAAATAATGATATTGCACTAAAAAGCACGGAGATAGTAACAAATTCTGAATTGGGGGAGGTCTGTGAGAATCATATGTCATTTAAAAATGTTTCATTTTAGTTGACAAAAATATAGATTATGATATTTTTGTGGGCTAGATGATCCAGAAGATTAAACATTAAAACAAAGTTAACAATAATTCCAAGCAATTTACCATAATAGTATTTTCTTCATCTGTTCATTTATTCCTATTTTTTGGTCTGCTGGATCTTCGGTTATCATTCTCATGAAGCTACCTGCTTCATGACAAAAAAGAGTTCTAGAATTCCCGACACAGTCCACTGATATAATCTGAAAGTTGTATAAGTGATTTCTATTCAGAAACCTTAGCCAAATGTCTATTTTTTAAGGTGTTGAAAGTTCGAAGTATGTACTTCAATCTTACTCCACAAGTCTCTGAGACTATTCTTTTTTGTTAAAGACACAAGTTCTGGCTTGTGGTTTATAGTACCTTCTTCAGGCAAACAACAGAATAAATGAAAACTATTTGTAGATGATAGAGATTTAAAATAGCTGCTGTTAATTCATTAGTGGTAACTTCCAAATGTGAAAGTTCTGATGAAGTTTCATAAAAAGAAAAATTCCACTGACAAGGAAATTTATTTTTGTGTCATGCAAATAATAGAGCCATTCCAAAAATCAACCAAAAAAACCCTTTGTTTTTGCTATTTTCTTTATCTGAAATAATCAAGAGTATAACAAAGTCTACACGAAACACAGAAAAGCATCCTGGATCTCTGCTATCCAGACAGATTACCTAGAAGGTATGAATATTCTTTACATTACCAGCAAAGGCATTATTTATTAAACAGGAAGAAGGTCCATTAAACTGAGCAAACTATGCAAATATTTAACACATTTCATAGATTTTCACTGTTGGTTATTATAAACCAAGTCAAATAAAATTCACCTTCCAAATTTTGATCTTCATTATGCTTATTCATATTCTGGAACTTTAGGACAAATCTTAGGGTTTCTGGGAGATCAAAGTTAATTACATAATAATACTAAGATGTTATTTACATTAATACAAAATGAATTCCTCTATATTTAAATGAATCCATAAATATTCATTTAAAAATTTCTCAGTTTTAATGTCTAGTACAGTTATTATTTATCAGTATGACCTAAATAGACATAAGCTCTTTGGGATTCTCAGTAAGTCCCAAAAGTGTAAAGGAGTCTCATGCTAAAAACAAAAAAAAAACCCTCATAAAACAAGAAAACCTAAAGAGCCATTAGTCTGGGTGAAACTAATTTTTCCTTGAAAAACAATAGCACATATATTGTGCTTCTCTGTCACTATTGCATCTAATGTAGTCTAAACTACTTGTATCAATTATAATTTTAATCAAAGTAACTTTTTTTGACAGAAGACTAGCATGTATATAATTGAAAACTTTCTGTTGTTCATGATCATTTTAGCAGAATAGAAATGGCTGTGAATGCATATAATTCAACTTCTAACAGAACCCATATCTCTTTTTCACCTTTATAAAGTGGCAAATATTAATGTGCTAATTAGCATGACCAAAACTTATAACCTTTATATAGTAAGCAATAAAAGTAAAACTACATATATGAGCAATTAGATTGATATTTAGTTATTTATTTGAAAATTGGCGTTCAGAAGACAATTGAACAAGGTAGCTAGGAATATTAGATAGAGGGGTAGATAGCAAAAAATAATTTCAGATTGTTACCATTGCTGTTAGGGAAATAAACTAGGAAAATTCAAAGAAGAAGCTGGGAAGAGAGGTAATAAAAATAGGGATAAGAATAGAAATGATAATAGCGAGTGGTGATATCTAGGAATAGGTGACATTGAACTGAGACCTGAAAAATGAGCTTGGGCCATATAAAAGCTGCAATGAAGGAAAAACACATTACAGGCAAAGGAAATTGCTGAATCACTCATCAAAGAAAGAACTTGGAAGCCTGAGAAAGACAAGAAGATGATGCTAGAAGAGGTTAGAAGACATCTGGAAATCATTAATAGATCATGAAGCCTTTGTATGGCAGAGTTAAGTTCAGGAATTATTCTGGATGCAAGGAAAGCCCACTGAAAGTTTGTGATCAGAGTATACTGGATGGATCTGACTTACTTCATACGAGGTTCCTTGGCAGCATGAAGAGAATGGATTAGGGAGCAAATAACAGCTGAAACAAGGAAAGCAGCTGTAAGATTTACCATAGTCTAGGGAGAGTAGGAGAAGATGTAGACAAGGGTAGTAATAGAATAAAAATTAAATGTTTTTACATTTTTTAGTTCTAATTTGGAACAATATCCCTAATTTCTCAGTCTATTAGGAGTTAACCAGTTAACAAAACAGCATATTCTAAAATGTTTGTTAGTCTATATTTTCTCTTCTTAATACAACATTTTATATTAATTATTAATAATCCAGATCATATAAGGTACCTATTTTCATAAAAATTAAAAGCAAACATTATAGACTGTGCTTATAATTAATATAATTGATTAACACAAACAAGTCATCTTTGCCACAGTCCCGAGTACCAGATGTGACCATTATCTGTGACTCTTTGGTGAGTTTCAGCTTATGGAAAGGTAATGGTAAACTGTAGCACATCTACTCTTTTCTTTGTTCTCATGGAAAATGCAGGAATTTCCACAGATAGAGTAAACTAGACCTCAGCTGAGAATCATAAAAACAGATTCATATTTCTATTTAGTCCTGTAGACCTGCGGTCCCCAACCCCGGCCAAGGACCGGCTGTTTTCCGTGGCCTGTTAGAAGTGGGCCGCAGAGCAGGAGCTGAGCAGGTGAGGGCGAAGCTTCATCCGTGTTTATAGCCGCTCCCCATCACTCGCCACCGCCGCTCTCCCCACAGCCCATCTGCGGAAAAATTGTCTTCCACCAAACTGGTCCCTGGTGCCAAAAAGGTTGGGGACCGCTGCTTTGGAGAAAGAAATTTTAGTTCAGTCCCATCTCTTTCAACCAGCAGAATTGTAAACAAAAGCACGGAGCTCTTATCTTGCTCAATAAGTGTCAGTCCTGAAAACCCATGCTGCTGCTTTGTAAAATTATAGACACTAAAAAACACATGCAGCCCTGGAACGTGGAAATTTCTGATGGATAGTGGGTTAAAACTTAATAAATCAAAATCATGGTTTTTACTTTCTTATGTGCACGGTATGGATTCTGAATATCATCAGTTTTGAATGGTTCAGAGGTGAGCAGAAAATTTTGGAACATAAGTTGTCAGCTTCATGTTATGGCTACTAAAATATCTTATTTCAGAAAAGGACAAATATGTCTCTAAATGGCAACTGGCAATCCCATTATTTTAAATTGCAGTAGAATTTCAGGACTTCAATGTTGTGTTTAAGACGTGATTTCTGCATTTTAAGTACGAAAACTATGTTTAGTGAAGCATAATTTGACTCATGTGAATGAAGGCAGTAATAAGGTATGTAGAGAAAGGCCATGTTTTATAAAAATGATTTAGGATTTACATATTTGTGCTTTGCAGTTTGGATTATTTCCAGTGCACCACTTTTCCTACTTATTTGTCTATTTGTACATGCTTTGTTACTGTGTTCTTCTGTTACTTTAAGTACAGTCCTCTTAATAGCATTTTTTGGTTCTTATTTTGAACTAAAATGAATGCCCATTAGGGGTCATGAGTTTATAAACAAATTATTATTTTTTTCCTTTCAATTATTTCAGTAATGCCGATAAGCTTTTGAATGACATTTAAGAAGAAAATGCATAATATTGCAGATTAATATTCATTTAATTTGCATTATCTGACAAAAAAAATACAGTCATGCAGTAGAAAATTCTTTTAAAAAGGTTTGGTTTATTTGTAGAGCTTGTGAGCATGGATGCATTCATTTTTCCTTGTGATTTTTTTACAAAAAAAGTGAACACATAAAGAAGCAAGGAAAAAAAAAAGAAAATGAAATCTTCATATTTTTCAGTTTAATAATTTATTAAAATAATTCTTTTTAAATAAGAAGCAATAACATTTACAAAATAAAATTCACAAATAAAATATTACCTTTTAAATTTGCATACAAATATTTGAGGGTAACCTGAATATATAGAAAATCAAATGCATTTAAAATCAGTTAATTAAACAATAGCCACACTAAATGTATTAGACAAAATTTTCATTAAATTTCCAGAATTATTTTTACTTAAAAAATGTTATGAGAATTTAGGAATGCACTGTAATTTTATACATGGTTCTGAAACTAATATTCTAGCTAGAGAGTTAATACATAATATGTCATAAATTGCCAATTTTCTGAGACCTTCTAGTAATTACTATATGATCCAACAGTTCTATGAAAAATACTATTACTCAGGAGTAACTTTTCTGAGAAAAAAATCTTATAAAATTATCATTCAAATAGGATAAACAGATTTGAGTTTACCGCACCATTATTTTGACTTCTTATAAATTATACATTGGAGTTGAACTGTCTCATTTTATAGATTGACTCCAACAGTGAGAAACACTGCAACTGAATTCTTGTTTCATAAAGCTAAATTATGGCTTTTTGTCAGTCTTTCAACATTCCACCCTGAGAAGAAATTGTGGTATTCCTTAATTGCTTTTGACGCTGATGATCTTTGAATGTCATTCAGAATTGGAAATTATTCCTTATAATAGTTGAAGTTGCAAAGTTAGGTAGGAGTAACTCACATACAATATTAAAATATATTTTGATTATACAGTTTAGCTGTGAGGTTCTGACTTATTCCCTGTGCCAGCATTCCTCCTGTCCCCAAAATTCAGGCCCTTTGAACTTTACCAGGTGGCTTATGCACACTCTGATCCTTGTATAAATCTCATTTCAATCCACAGAAATTTAGGTGGCATAGCCCAACATTTTAGGACTGAGGCTTTCCCTGCTATATTTTGCTAGTTCAACTTGAAGCTAATGTCTTAGTACCAGTAACTGAGATTCTACATTATTTCTAGAAATAACTAATAACTTATATAGCGGCAGTACTAACAACTAGCTGTCTGCCATGGTTTTCTGTTTTAGTCACAACATTGATTCATTCTCTCTGTCTCTCTCTCACCTGCCTCCTCTCTGTCTTTCTCTTAAATCCAACTGCTGTCAAAGTAGCTAATGAAGAGTTAAACCGACTGACTTGAGATGTTTGAAAATCTTTCCCCTCTGTGATTCACCTAACCTCTGATAAAAGTCAAATTTGAAGTAAACATCTCTATTTGATGATTAATGCTGATATCTTTATAAGGAAAAACAGATGAGATCAGATTAAAGTCAGGTTTTATTAGAAATTTCCTAACCTTCCAAATAAGAAAGTGCCTACAGATATAAAATATTTCTAAAATCACCTGTAACAAAGGTTATGTTTTAATTGTTATGTTCCTTAAGTATACCTTTAAGATTAAAATATACACTGGTAATGTAGCCCTTTAAAAACCAGGTAGACATGGTTAAAATTAATTATAAAATGTTTAGATTAAACTGATACAATTAAAATAATATTTATAACAAGTAATGAATATATTTACTACAAATTCAAACAGTGCAAAAGGGTATTTGTTGAAAAGTAAGATTGCATCCTTTGTTGAACCTCAACTCACTGGTTTCAGGGGAAACCATAAACCTATCATATTTGTGTAATGGTTGTATAGTTCCCACTGTATTTAAAAACTACCACTTATTAAAACATTTTTCTAGTGTTGTGTATTTAAATTCTTTGTAGTCCATACTGAAATGAGTATCTTTGCATGTATGTCTTTGTGCACATACACTGATATCTGTAGAATAAGTTCTTAAAAGTGGCCTTGTTAGATCAAAAGTTATGTGCATTAAAAATTTTGATATTACTCCAATGACCTTATAGGCTAACATGATTGTTTTTAAATATGTATGTCTTGATTATGAGTGAGTTTACAAAACTTATAGTTTCTTCTTAATATATGTTGATTGAATGAATATATGTAAAGTAGCTAAAGCAGTATCTAATTTATAGCCAATATTCAACATTTTTCTTCATTATTTTTAGCATGAGTTTAAAAAGGTTATTTTGAATAGATTGTTGTGATCTTGAATCTATGTTCTATGAGCTTTGATTTTAACAAACTGAAGGATCCACCTTAATGCTTTAAGATGTTCTTCAAAAAGTTTTCTTGGAAAATATTTCTGCAATAATATGTATTTAATATGTATTTTGTTTACCTTTATTATTATTTTTAATTGACACACAATAATTATATATATTTATATGGTACAGTGTGACATGTCAAAAATGTGTACAATGATCAAATCAGGGTAAGTAGCCTATCCATCACCTCAATGTTTATTATTTCTTTATACCGGAAACATTCAAAATAACATGAATTTTATTAAAAAAAAAAGAGTGAATAATTGGGAAATAGTCTATAAAAGTAATAAAGAAAACATTGATTATCTTTGAAAGAGCAGTTTTTGATGAGTGTTAAGAATGAGATACTAATTGCATGATGTTCAAAAATGAATAGAAAGAAGGCAGGAATTTCAGACAACCTTTACAAGAAGCTCTGCAGTGTCAAGAAGAAAAGAGAGTAAGAAAAGGCAAATACTTTTATTAACATTTTTCAGTGGAAAAAAACGTGAGTATATTTTTTAGTTGTGAAATATTAACAATGAAGATTAAGAGATAGAACTAGAAGACATCCTTTCTCTGAATAAAAACTACAAGAATTCTCATTCATAATATATTTTAGTGTCAATAGACAAATGAGTTTTCTATTGTTACTGTAACAAATGACCACAAACTTAGTGGCTTGAAACAAGACAATTTATTATTTTATAGTTCTGTATTCCAGATATCTAACATAGCTCCGAAGGCTCCTTTTCTTCTTAAAGCACCAAGAAATAATGTTTTCTTGCCCTTCACCTCCTTTCTTAAAAATTTGTCAGCAAATACTGTGCTTACTCATTAGTTCATGAATGATTATTAGTTTTAATGAGTCACAAGTACATCTTTTAAAAAGCAAACTTCTCTATGCATTTCAAATAAAGTTATTTTAGAAATCTGATTTAAACTCAACTATTTTACAAACATTATAGTCAAAATTGATTTTGCCTGTAAAATTTATATCTTCACTTCTACATGTAATCCTTCAATAGGGCTTATTTTTACTTCTCTCTTTAATATTAAGTGGGTGGACACAAACACAGGAAGTATTTTATAATAAAAGAGCTTGAAATTTAGAATCTTATATGCATATATACACAGACACATACATATGAAGGTAGAGTTCTTGTCTTATTTATTCCATCTAAAGTCAAAAGACAAAAAAGCACTCTGTCCAAGCAATAGAGAACATAATTTTATATCCACTATTTATTAATAGAAGTATATCTACTTTTGTACTCCCATGAAACTTAGAGGTATAGATGTGTTTTCAAAACTCATCTGAGAATTTTATTTTATATAATGGACAAAAATCCTTTGACTTCAAGGGTCTAACATTTTAGAGCTAGAGAAAAAGAGCAAACTAATAAGTAGCTCAAATATGAAGGTAACATACCTAAATGGTAGGAAATTAAAAATTTATAGCATATCGTCTTATGTTCCAGGCATAATTGGCTATTTTATATACATTGTCTCTTTTTATTCTCAAACTAATCACTGCCATACCTATTATTTAGGTACCCCCAAAAGATACACAGGAAAGCTAATAACTTGTTACAAAATAAGTTTCTAAGTGTTCATCCAGAATTCAAAATTATATCTCACATAACACTATTCACTACTTTTTAATTGATCAATTAATTGATACTTATAGGCATAATTGTTAACTAATGAAAACTATGAACAAAACAAAATGATTTAGTTGTCTATAATAGCTTGGTGTAAATATTTAAATCATAATAATTGTATAAGCCTACCATGAAAGACAACCAAATTTAATTTTTGGTGTATTTCCTTTCACAGCTGGAGCATCCCTAATCTAAAAATCTGTAAACCCGTGTGCTCCAAAATCTGAAATTTTTGACCACCACATAAAGATTAAAGGAAATGTTCCTTGGAGCATTTCAAATTTAGGATTTTCAGATTAGGGATGCTCAACTCTAATTATATTTAATAATTATACTATTTTAATTAAGTCCCACAGTCTCTCAGAAGGCATGAGAAAGAAGGATGAGAGAAACTCTATACTATATGAAATAAAATCACACATAAATTATATTATACATTTAATGCTTCCATAGCAACATTATATATATATATATATATATATATATATTTTTTTTTTTTTTTTAATTTTGTTAGTAGGAATGGGGAGTTGAAAAGTTGAGTCTGAGAATATTTTACTTCTTACCTCAGAAATGATTCTAAAAATTACACTCTGGCTTTAGATATCTATTTCCATTGCGTATTTCCAAGCTAAAGGACACATACAAACTTTCACAATCCTCAGATTGCATTGTAATATTGAAGATACGTGTGCTTCTTCATTTTTCAAGAGCATATGATAAATATCAATATAAAATTGCAGAACTTTCTTGCAACACTGACGTTATATATGCCAATGCATTTAAATTTTTGCTGATTAAAAATAAAATTCTGGGCTTTTCATTATTTATTAGCTTTTCATGAGTGTCAGATTTATTGGCTTCCTGTTGAAATGAATACCGTTGGAGAGGAAGCATTTTATTGCAATGATTTTGTTTGAGCCATTTACCTTTCAGAGAGGCACAAATCAACATTGTTTGCATCTAATGGTTATTGATTTGGAAATAATTCTAACAAGTATAGTTAAGGTCAAGCAAAGGTTTTGCCAACTTAGCTGTTGTACAACGTTATATGTTGCCTAAGCCTCTTTCCGTAGGAGTCATTTTACTTTATTTGGCTTACAGTTCATGTTTTCAGTAAGGGGTGAAATGGAAGCCTTTTTCGTAATATGCACTATTGCATTGTTAAATATGTTGATAGTGACTTGTAGTAGAAGGGATTGTCATTCCTTGAAAATTAGAAATTCACATTTCTTTGAAACAAGTGATTTGACATTTTCTTAGTTCTAGTACACTATGAGCTTTCTCCATTGTTGAAATAAATTGGCCACTGGAGACTGACTGAAGATATGAAAATGCTGTTCATTTATTATGAGGAGGTACACTATGCTTATTTTGAGACAAAATCTATGTATTTGCCAGCATAAGTCTGTTGAATTATTAAGTCATTGGTATTTCCATGGTACTATTAAATTATTTCGGTCTACAAATGATTCAATCTCTTTTTAACTCATCTACATCTTTTTTCATCTAACTTTTTAGTTATTTCTATGTAAATTGTTATATTACACTACTAATTCATAGATTTTATATCTTTTTTCTGTTCTTCAAACTATCCCATTGTTTCCTATTATCTGAAACTTTTTCCTTTACTTTTGTATTCTGAGATATCTTTCTCAACATTTCCCTCCATTTCTTACTAAAGTTATTTGAAGTGTCAGTTCTGTTTCTGTCTGTCTCCAATCTGATCTTTATTTTTTTTTTATTGCAGTTCTTGTTCCCTTGGAATTTCCTCTCTTCTTATCCATCTTCCCTTTAACTACATTTTGTTTTATCTCTCTGCCTCTCCTTACCTCCCAGCGTGTGCTGTTTCAAAGAGGCCATATTATCCTACATGCTTTTTTGCATACTATTGACACAACAGTGAAATTTTCTTCTGATGTTAGAAAGGAAAATACTTTCTAAAGGTGCTTTCTAAACGTAATATCCCTGAGACTTCTAGATTTAGTTTTCCATGATCTGTGGGATTTGTTTAGAGCCCCTCTATAATTGTTTCATGTGATCTAATCTTTAAGCTATAAAAGACTCAGTGCTTACAAAAAGATAAGAGACTTGCTGTTCACAATTTCTTTCTCATATGTACAGCAGGAAGGTAGTATGTTGGTAAGAATACCTACAACAAAGTTTCTATCACGTATTTCTCATTGGTGCAGAGTTGAGATGTTATACTAAGTCATTGCAGTGTCCTTTGATAATTTGAATTAAAATAATGCATGAATCTTTAAAGTCTCTATAATAACATATTACCAACAACAACCATCCTCAACTTTTCTTATGAGTATTGCCCTTCATACAAAGACTCTACCTTTCATTTAAAAATGTCCGTAAGTGGTTATCGAATGGCAGTGAAGAGGCACTACTTATGATCAGGAGTGACTAGAAAGCGGCAACCATTTTTATAGTTATGCTTGTGCTGGTCTCATTATTTTGACTATGTAACAACACATTTCAGGAAATAGCAAAGTAATATCCACAGCAGATTTAGAATAAATGTTAGAACTCAGAACACAGACAAGGTGTCTTTCATGGAAAGAGGCAGGAGAAATAGGATCTTAATCTATAGTAGGTTGGACTATATCCAAAAGTAGAATGCCCATATACCTACCTTAAAAAAGAAAAGAAATCTTCACTATGAGAGGGCACAGTGGAGGATTCCTTGAGCCCAGAAGTTTGAGACAATCCTGGGCAGCACAGCAAGACACCATCTCTACAAGAAATAAGAATAATTAGCAAGGCATAGTGGAATGTGCTTGTAGGCCTAGCTACTTTGGAGACTGAGGCAAGAGGATTGCTTGAACCCAGGAATTTGAGGCTGTAGTGAGCTATGATCGTGACACTGTATTCCAGCTTAGGTAACCTTGTCTCCAAAAAAAAAAAAAAAAAAGAGAGAGAAACAGAGAAATCTGGTGTGTAGAACTCCTACCAACAAAGAAGTGAAATGTAATATCATAATCAAAAATGGGAAGTCAATAGTCAATAAAAGAACAAGTTGTGAGCAACACTGAAAGTAGATTAACATAAAGTTACTTTATATTGTTCAAAACTGGATTATAGTGATACAAAGCTATAAAATCCCTTTGAGAGAAATACATGATGTAAAATAAAATGATGATAATCAAAAATAAAAATCCTGTGTCTAGCACCAGTGCCAGGAGGTGTGTGTGTATGAATCTTTAGGGGGTAGAGAAGTTAGGAGAAATGTGTGAAGTCAAAAGTTTGACAAATTCACTTGTGAACAGAAAAATATCAAGACAATATTTCGTTGCTTTGTAGTCATTTAATCTTTAAAAAATTTTTGAGTATGTTATATTGAATGTATAACTATAAAAATAAGGCAAAAAAATTGAAAGGATACACAATATTTTACTTGTCAAAGTGCTAAATATGTAAAGATACTATAATTTTTGACATGGTAGGAGTAATTGATCTGTCTGCTGTTAGTGCCATATTATTTATGGAGGAAAATATTTTACACTATTATATGATTATTTATTTATAATGTTTATTCATTATTTATTCTTTATTGAATGTTCAATTGTCTTTCTCCCATGTTAAGTAAATGAACATAGAAAATTCAAAGCAAAATAGTGGACTGGGCTGCCTCAGAAAGACTCTGCTCCACTCCTAAAGTATATAAATGTGTGGTGAATTTTTCATTGTTTTTGATAAATTAAAACAGAAAGCAGTGAATATGAAATGTTCAACTTCCAGAAATGAAGAGATAAACTCCGATACAAAGTATAGGGCTCATTTAGCCCTTTACAACTACATTTGGTGCTCTAATGCAATGGTCCCCACCCTTTTGGCACCAGGGACTGGTTTCATGGAAGACAATTTTTCCAAGGACGGGGGCAGAGGGTGGGTGGGGGAGGCAGAGATGGATGGTTTCTGGATGATTCAAATACATTACATTTCTTGTGCAGTCAAACCTCTCTGCTAATGATAATCTGTAAATGCAGCCACTCCCCAGCACTAGCATCACTGCCTCAGCTCCACCCCGGATCATCAGACATTAGATTCTCATAAGGAATGTGCAACCTGGATCCCTCAGTTGTGCAGTTTACAACAGGGTTCATGCTTCTATGAGAATCTAATGCTGCTGCTGATCTGACAGGAGGCGGAGCTCAGGCAGTGATGCAAGTCATGGGGAGCGGCTGTAAATACAGACGAAGCTTCGCTTGCTCACCGGCTGGCAGTTCACCTCCTTCTTTGTGGCCGGGTTCCTAACAGGCCACAGATGGTACTAGTCCTCTGCACCTGGGGGGTCGTGGATGTATTTCTAATAATTCCCCAGGGAGAAAAATACATGCTCAGATACCTCCCTAAACAGAACTGGAATGTACCTAAACATAAAGAACTGCTCATCTGAAAAAGCAGTATAAAGGATCGGGGGTCTAGAAAAATCACTCCCTTCTTTTCTACTAAGAAAGATCAATATGACCTTGCTGCCTGCCTAGGCCCAAAGGGACATCTGTCACTCTTCAAGAATCAGATTAAAAACTCTGGTTTTCCAAAGATATATTTTAATACACAGAACAATTTGAATAGTAAGAATATCTAGCATTTTAAGTTCATCTGTAAAAGGTACAAGTTTTGTAAGTGATATGATATGTCAAGAGAAGATTATAATATGAAAAAAACTATTTTAATTCAGTCAAAAATTACAAACATAAAATAAATGCTTAAAACTAAAAATATTTAACATCCTTTTTAGGTTTTGAATGAGGTTACAGACTTTACATTCACTTTTCCCCCTAACTTACTCTTCAAAAACAACTTCAGTTCTGATTTCTGGAAACTAGACTTAGTTATAAACCAGTGTGTGCTAGTTATGAGGGAAAATTACTTATAAATTCTAGAAACGTCGTAGCTGCTCTGATGATCAGCATGTTTCTGGTTACCTATCACATCAGAGAACATTTGTGGCAAATTCGCAGCATATGTCCTAAATGTGTCATTTCTCATGTTGTGTTCTCCTAGAGCAGGTGTCATTTTTCATAAAGAGCTGCTTTTATGATTTTTGAAGGTTTAAAAAAATTAATAATATGGGATTGAATTTTCTCATGTCTTTTCTGAGGAGCATAGAAAATCTGAGCAATATAATATACCAGGTCTAGATTATTTGATATATTCAAAATATGTCAATGATCTCAATTCTGAAAACGGCTAATCTCTAAGGAGAGTGAGTACGTATATATAAATATCACACCGGTGACTGCAGGCACAGTTTTAAATGCTTTAAGCATGGGCTTATTTAACCGTTGAATCACACTCTAAGTTGAGTACCACTAAAATTTCCACTCCATAGATTGGAAGGCTGACATATAAAATAGTTAAGTAATTTTCCCCAGGTCATACAACTATTAAGTAACAGAGCTGGGACATAAATCCAATCACCTGACAAGATGACAGGGTCACCTTGGAAAACATGGCTAGGAAAGGGACACTTTCTAGAAATGAGTGCTAGCTGGACAATTCACAAAGTAGCCAGAAAAAGAAACAGGATAAAATGGTTATAAAAATAGCACAGAGGCAGAAAAGAATGTAAGGAACAACCATGAAAGAAATGTGTATGAATAGTAAAAGTAGTACCTGGCAATCCAACACTTTAAACATTATGCTAAGCATTTCGTAATTATGACCACTTTGATTCTTTCAACACGTGTAGCTAATAAATTTTTCAGATAAGGAAATTGGAACTCAGTGAAGTTAAATCATTTGCCCAAGGATACAGAACTAATGAGTGGTAGTGCCTAAATTCAAATCCATATAACCATGCGGCCACTATATATCTAGAAAGGGTTCTCAGACTATTGCAACATTTTTTAAATAGAGTACAACAACAATTGTTTCCAAGCCTTAGATGCAGTAATATGTCTTGTAATTAATATCTCTTACTTTTAAAAACTTCAGAACTTTGGACCCAAAGTTAGTGGTTACAATTGGAGTAACTAACTAGTTTTTCTCTTGAAACTAGTTTGATTCATTCTGCATGTGGTTAAAGATTCAATTTAATCACAATTGTACTGATTTTTGTATTAATCTGGGACTTTATGCATATAAATAACACCTGATGTTTGCTAAAGTTTTAGAAACAACTTGCAAAAATTATTAAATCTTTTGTCCTTTATAGAACCATTTTGCACCCCAAATGACTGGGACATTTGCCTTCTAATGCAATTCTACATTTTATTAATATTACATTTAGGCAAATTAGACACATCTATTATATGGTAATATTATTTTCTTATTTTGATTATTGGCAAACTGAAGTTCGTCTATTTCTATAAGTAAATTATCAGTATATAATATGCCTAAGCAGACATTATTGAAAAAGAACTAAGCATATTAACATATTAACTATTTTAAAAGATGTTACTGCTTTCAATACTTTTCATGGAATGATCTTAAAAATCAAGATAAAATTGAGTAAATGAGAAAATCAAATATTTATATTGTTTCTCTTTCTAATTATGAAAATTAAAATATCTGTATCATGAACATAAAAATCAAAACAAGACATCTTAGGCATATATTTATAATATGTACATTCACCAAATTCATGCACAAAACTTATGTTCAAAGTTTTCATGTGTTATTAAATGATGTAGGCTGCAAAAACTTACAACTTTTATAATAAATGCTGTCATAAACAATATATATTTCCTTAAATTCAATACTGCATTTTCTGATTTAAATGAAGAATATATTGTTTTAGAGGTGATATACTTGAAGACATGAAAAAATGTGTGCATAAGTCTTAGAATCTTCACATTATTATTTGGGTATTTTAGGTGAATGTTCTAAAAAGTGTTACCTTTGCCAATCAAATAGGTATGTGTATAAAACAACCAAATTATGTATTAAGCTTGTTGAAGCAGATTTCTCTTTTATAATACTCGTGTTTTAACAATATTCGCATGATGCTTGCAGTGGATTCCTGTGATTTCTAACATTATTAGATGCAATATTTTAATATATATTATATTGTACATTGGTCTTAATGTGCTAGTGTTTCGCAAAACTACATTTCCATATTTTCTCTTTAAATTTCTAAGCAGCAAAATAAAATGGGTAGAAATTTATAGGTCATTCTAGCAAGCATATATGTATATATTGTTATACTGGAACCTTCTTTCTTCACTCTAATGATAAAATTACAAAATATGGTTTCCTAGTTACTAGCTTGTGGCCCTATATCTGCTTTTTATGGAAATGATTGTAATTTGCTTTTTCATTTGTTAATGCTTAGGATCTGCCTCATTTTCATAAGAAAACATGCCCCATGTGTGCAACAGCTATGCTACTTTTGTTCAGTTCTCTAACCCCAGCAGAGTGCCTGACCCTTTGCAGAAATTCAAAAAAGATTTTCAGAAACATTAATTGAATGACTAACTCGAAGAAATTTTGAAAACTTTCAAAGTAATCAACATTAAAAACAAACCACAATTTATTTGTTGAAAGATATAAATAGAATGATTAAATAGAAATGCTGAATTTTAATGACCTTGGAAATGCTAATGATACAATATTAAGCAAAAATAAGTGTAATAACATCGTTAATGAGGTTGGATTTCAACTAAATTTTCAAAATTATTTTAAAAGCCTGAATAGATAGATCCATGCAATAAAATGTTAAAAGTGCCTTATTTTAATCTGTGGGATAATGTGAGATTATTTTTCTGTTTCTTTATACTTTTGTACTTTCTGAATGTATTAGCATGTATTATTGCTCATATGCAAAATGGGAAACAAAAATAGAGTATAAATAACACATTATATTTTATGATTTACATTTATTTAGAACTGAATATCTTCCTTTTTAAAATTCAGTTTTATTTCAGTATGTTAGTGCAGTTTACAACCTGGATAAAAATGCATACTGCCCTCAAAGGGTTAAAAAATCCTCCTGATTATAAACTTTGATATTCTTAAATGCAATTATATTATAAATTTCTTTAGATCTTATTTGGGACATAGTTATTATAATTCCTTTCATAATATAGTATTTGAACATTTCTATTTTTAATCAATCATTAATTCATGTGTGTAGTTATTCAACCACTATTAATTGTGTTTTACAATGTGCTAGAGGAGATTCTAGTTCCTGGGATTCCAAAAATGGGAAAAGTCAAGATAAAAATGTCTTCCTTCATGGAATTTACATTCTAATCACAGTTCTATAGTAAATGAATTAATGAGTATACACAGATAGTGTTAAATTGTGATAAGTATTATGGGGAAAAAAAACAGAAAATGTGGACAGGCTGTGTATGTACTTGTATGATGGAGACAAGGTTTGTACTTTTAAGTGGATTTTTAGAAAATAACTCAGGAAGATTATACAGAAATTGAAGGATTTTTTTTTATCATACCTCTAATTTATTCTTCATGGAATTCTTCATAATAGATTTCCTTAAAATCAATTTTTTTTAAATCCATCAACACATAACAATCGATTAACAGTAAAAATACAGCTTTACTGTCTACTATCTACATAGTATAGCCTTACATTACCTACCCAAGTGTTTGTCACGTTGCTCATCCTTTGGGTCCAGCCACACCTGGAGCTTTGACTTGGGGGGACAGGCTGTACATGGGCAACGTATGTAACCTGAAATTCTGTATCCCCCATAATAAGATGGGAAAAAAAAAAAAGCCTTATACTCATTCGAAATGTCAAGATTCTACTTACAAATTTCTCCAAATGCATGAATACATCATTATAGCTTATTTTCTAAGATCGTGACCCATTATTTGCATGTGGACAACTATTTTTTATGTGAACAACAAAATAAAAACTATTAAAATTTTATTTCTCATGAGCATTTTGAAATAAATTTAAAACATACTTAAAGCACAATTTAAAAATCATAAAAATATGGCACACAGTTATGATAATATAAGGAAATATCAAATTTTGCAGAGCAGGCTATGAATAAAAAATGGAATGTCAAAACTTTTTTGTGTGAATCAGTTGAGAATACTAGAAGTTTTGAAAATAAAAAAATTTCACCAAGATTACAAATTTGGGCACAGTGATTTCAGGCCTTTTCAAATCCAATAATTAGGATATACCCTTTATATTGTGTGAAATTTAAAATGAACAAAATGATATTTATTTACATGGTCTACATTCTACACAGGTGACTCATTCCAAGAAATGGTGCTGATATTTGTATCATAAGATATGAATTACTTTTCATAAAACATTTCATTACCATGCATTACCATGGCCATAGAATCTTTTTTAATCTGACATATCATATATAATGGTTTAGTTTTATATACGATTAAATAAAATAATGTATAGATTCATTTCCAGTATCATTTTTAAAAAGATTGCCTGTTTAACAGTTCAAGAGTGGACTAAGCAATATCCCAAATGCCAGGATTTTCCTAAAAGCCTAGTTGCCCTTTATTCCACCTAAAATTGCAATAATTAAAAAAAATCTTGTTTAAATACCCTCTATTACTTCTGATGAATAAGATATTCTTTATTGTAACATTTTAATTGCAGCTAGTACACCAAATAAGAGTTTTATGATAAATGGGACAATTTGGGGGAATACGTATAAAGAATGTAGTGATCAGCAATTTATTGCTTTACAACATGAATAATTTTTCTAATTATAATCAGTGTTGGGTTAAAGGTTAGTGCAGTTGTCAGTAGAATAGTTAGTACCAATATGGTGTTTGTGTCATTCTTTTCATACTAAGTGAGAATCATGCAACTATTAGATTTGCTGAAGTCACAAGGGCAGGAAACTAACACCTCTGTACTCAAGAGTTTTCTCTGAACAAGCTTGTTCTGACCTCTTTCTGGTAACTGAGCTAGAAACTTTTAGATAGTGGAAAGGCCGAAATCCCACTGGAAACACCTTTTGCTAACATTCGCACTCAGGCGTAGCAATCTATAAAATCTCACCTGTCCTTGCCGTACCTGTAAATGAGATAGCTGATGTTACCTGGATAAGTGACAGGATTTGTGATGCCTCACTTTTCAAGAATGATAAGATTTTTACCAAAGACAACGTTGGTTTGAAGGATTTTCTACAATTGGAGGCTGAGAGTTATTTTTCTACACAGAAATTTGTCAAAACCTACTTCTGTACGGAAGTTATGTGGACAATTCATACACTACTTAGAAGTGATCTAGTTCTGAAACTGTGACCTTTTTTGTGAATTTTTTAAAAAGGAAAGAATGAACCAATTTGGTTAACTTAGGTTTACAAGCAGAGTGATAGTTAAACTTTTGATCTTAGCCACTCTTACGATGAAGGTGAAAAGTCTGACCAAACTGCATTTCCTTCCTGAACCAAATCTTTTCTTTTTCCCTGTGAGTAGTCAGTTATTGCATCTTTCCAAACTCTGATAATCTCCAACTCCTTGCACACATGTCAGGTACTCCTGTTAGAGGTGTACATTCAGCGATGGAAACACAGATTGCTCAGTGAGTGTGACACGCTAGGACAATTGGGAACATAATTGTGGTAAAATGATTGACAGAAAATACCAGCTCCATGGACTGGAGAATTCTTAGCAGTTATGTGTATCCATCATTGCTTCAAGACACTAACACATGCTCCTTCTTGAAGAGCTTTAGTTGTTCAGACATGACCACCTGCAAAACCATCTGTTTGCTTACTGAATCTTATTTAAGATTCATATACAGATTTGTTACAAAATGAATATACTTTGGCCCCCAAATTTGGTTTGCTTGCAAACATATTATACCAACACAGCTGATATTTGTATAACCTCTCAAGAGAAACAAATGCCAATGTCATTTGAAACCAGTCTGATTTCTCAATGATGTTGACATCATTGACTTGATTTTTTTTTTCTAATCAGGAAATATTTTTTTTCTACTAGTTAGCTTTGGTTGATATATGAATATTTTGCATTAAGTTTCTGTTTTGTTTTTTTTTTTTTTTTTTTTGGTGACCATATTTCTCTTACTAATAGTAGTTCCTTAGAAACCTATTATATGTGTGTGCGCGTGTGTGTGTCTTTATAAACATATATACATATGTGTGTATATATATATATATAATATGAATGTAACCATTAACATTGGGAACCACATAGAGAAAATATATGGAAAACTAAGTATGGAAGGTAAAGTTTTCCATTTTTATTCAATTAGTCTTAGCCATCATAAGTTGGTAAGCTACTTATGCAGCTTAGTTTTATTTTAAATATCGATTTATTAGAAGAAATAGTTTTAGAACCAAATTTAGGTGAACTAGGTATTTATTACTCAGCTTCAAACTCAATTATAAATGCTATTAAATTGATTTTTATATTGTAAACATGACCAATTAAACTTAAAATTTATATAAATTTTATATTTTGTACCCACGGAACTAAATAATTAACAGAGACATATTGGATTTACTGATTTTAACTATATTAATTGAATCAGAAATTAGTGGTCATGCAATGATTGATTTTTTTTGAAAAGTATCTTTATAGAGTTTTCAGATCAATTTTAACTTTTGTAAATATGCTGTCAAAGCATCCATCTTTGCCTTTTTCCCCATTGACATTAAAGGATTGCATGTAATTAGAGTTTTCTAATATTTGAAGTTTAACTAAAGAATGAATATTGATTTTAAGATTTGTTTTCTTCTCTGTTTTTCAGTTTCAAAATATTAAAAGAATACAAAAGTTTTTGTTACATAGATACCCTGTGTAATGCTTAAGTCAGGGCTTTTGGTGTGCCTGACACCAGAATGGTGTTCATTGCACTCAATAGCTATGTTTGTATCCCCCACCATGCCTCTCCCCTCCCCCTTTCTTAATTTTCAATGTCCTTTATATCTCTTGGTGTCCATGTGTACCATCAGTCCGGTGTGTCTTTATTCATTTTCTCCTTCAATGAACTTTCCAGTTCTGTTAATGTGATGTTGAAGTCCCTGGCAATTAAAATGCTACTGTTTATTTCTTTGCTTAGATCTGGTACAATTTGCTTTATGAATCTGGAAGCTCATATATTAGGTGCACATACATTTAGGATTGTTATTTCTTCTTATTGAATTTCTCTCTTTACTATTATACAATAATCATCTTTGTCTTTTTTTTAACATTATTGATTTAAAGTCTATTTTATCTGATATGAGAATGGCCACACCTGCTCACTTTTGGTTTTTCATTTGCATGGAATATTTTTTTTCCATCCTTTACCTGAGTCTGTGTGTGTTCATATAGCGTATATGTGTTTCTTGCAGACAGCAAATATTTGGATTGTGTTTTTTCATCCTTCCAGACAGTCTTTGTCTTTTGGCTGTGGCATTCAGACCACTCATGTTGAGTGTTAGTATTGATATGTGGGATGCTGTTCTGTTGATCATATTGGATGATACCTTAATATTTTGCTTTTCCTCTTGTGTTATTATTTCATATGAGCTGTGAGTTTTATCTTTTGGGTATTTTTATACTGGTGGTTATCTATTGTGCTGTTTCATGTTTATTGCACTTTTGAGCATTTCCTGTAGGGCAGGACTAATACTGACAAATTCCTTTAGTGCTTCCTTGTTTGGAAAAGTCTGTATTTCTCCATCTTTTATTAAAATTAGTTTTGCAGGACACTGAATTCTTGGCTAGCAGTTGTTCTGTTTAAGAAGACTAAAATTGGAGCCCCAATCCCTTCTGGCTTGTAAGGTCTCCAGTGAGAAGTCTCCTGTTAGTCTGATGATATTTTACTTTGTAAGTTAGTTGCTGCTTTTGTCTTGCAGCTTGCAGAATTTTCTCATCATTTTGACTTTGGTCAGGTTAATGACTATTTGTCTTGGAAATGTTCTATTTGCTATAAATCTTCCTGGTATTCAAGACCATCTCGTATCTAGATATCTGAATCTCTGGCAATAGCATGAAAGTTCTCCTCAATAATTCCTGTGAATAGGATTTCCATGCTATTTGCTTTTTGTTCTTCTCCTTACGGGATACCTATAATTCATGCATTGGTTTCATTTTACATAGTCCTATGTTTCTCTGAGTGAGTGTGCACTCTTCTTTATTCTTTTTATGCATTTCTCACTCTTTGAGTTAGCTCAAAGGCCTTGTCTTTAAGTTCTAAGATTCTTTGTTCTGCTTTGTTTAACCTCTTGTTGAAGCTTTTTGCTGTATTTTTTTCATTCCCTAAATGACTGTTTCATTTCTTTATGTTCTGTTACACATACTTTTTTATATTGCCTGTATCTTTAGCAAGTTTTTCATATTTTTCAATCATGTCTTGAATTTTTTTTTGGCTTTTTATTGTTGCTTTTCAACTTTCAATTCAATCCCATTCATCTTATTTTTCCATCCACATTCTGAATTTCATTCTGATAATTTGACAATTTCCTTTTTCATTGGGGTCCATTGCTATGGATCTATTCTGATCCTCTGGGGGTGTCAAACTAGCTTGTTTTATTCATTTTGGCAGAATTCTTTTACTGGTTCCTTCTCATCTGAAACCTCTCCTTTCATTTCAGGGCTGATAGGTTCATGGTGCACCTGCTCTCCTTTGCTGGGAACTCTCCTACTTAATGTGAAGGAGAAAAGGAGGAAAGGTCTCTAGATAGTGCTTTTGTGTCCTACTTCAGAGGATTGACCCAGCAGGAGAGGAGCACATACACTGAGAGCCTGTAACACAGCTGTTCTCCTGTGTTGTTGCATTATCCTGTGGTTGTCACAGTCCAAGCTGTTGCTGGGGGATAATCTTTTGGAGTGCCAGGTTGGTCTTCAGGCTGCTGTTGGAAGCTGGGTTGGGGGACTCAGTGAATCCCTCTCCATGGAGGTTGGTGGTATGAACTTGGCCACTACCTGGGCAAGTCATGGGACCCTGGCTGGGAACTGGATGCATCATGGGACTGCAGCCAGAAGAAAGAAAGTGCCTGCATTGGTCATGGGACCGTGGTGAGTACTTGGATGTATTACGGGAACTCAAACAGCAACATGGCAGGTTGCAGGAACTTTGTGAGCACCTGGACAAGTCTGGAGAGCCTTGGCTGGCACCTGGGTGAGTCACAAGACTACTCCTGGCAGCAGGGTGGCTTGTCCATCCACAGCAGCAGCCCCTCCCCCGGCTGGAGGGGCTGAGGAGGTGCACCATGACCCACCAGGGCATTGTGGTGGCTGAGGATCTCCCTCTGCCTAGGTCTGACTGTGGCTGCTGCTGTGGTGCCATCAAGATGGTGAGGTGGCAGCCACAGAGGCTGAGGGGCCAGTGGGCATCTGCTCTGCTTGGATACCTGGGAGGTGGCTGGCGGGGGGAGGATAGGGAGATGCACAGCACCCAGTCTCAGTGCACATGAGAGCATCACTCTATCCATTCCTTCCTTGGCCAGACAGATATAGTAGTGGGGATGCAGCCATAGTGGAGCCCACCGTTCTGCAGACGGGGGTCTCTGGGGCTGAGAGTGAAGAATGGCATCTGTTGTGGTGACCTGGAACCAGAGAAGCTTGTGGTTCCCAGCTGTGCTTCTCTCTGGTGTAATGCTACTGCGCAGTCTACAAGCAGCAACCTGATCAGGTCAGAGACCTGCTGTGGTGGTGGAGCCCCCTAGCTGCTCCAGTTGCAGTGTCCACTGGGGCAGTGGGAAGCCCGAGGAGCACATCCCTGTCCCTTCCCCATGTGTAGACAATTCCCCCAGGTACTTTCCAATCTTGTCAGTGAATCACCCCAGCTCTCTCTTTCCTACTTTGGGTGTCTCTAGTCACTTCTCTGATGAGTCACAATGCTGTCTGCAAGATAGTCCATCCTCAAGGGAACCTCCACCTGCAAGCTTTGATTCTCTCTTTAAGAGCTATGAGTGTAGGCTGCTTTCTAGTCTGCCATCTTCCCCTCCACCACCACTTTTTCTCTTAAATGAGCAAAATGATCTCTAGGTAATAAATGAGTACTTATATGGAAAATATAGGATAATTCTAATTTTTCATCAAAATTCTTTAGCATGAGGGACACAAAAACTTAGAAAGAATTATCTGCATAGTAAAGAAATTAATATGATTTAATTTCATTAGAAAATGAAAACTCTCAGAGGAACCATTTCATGAAGGATCCTCCATCAACATGTATTGCTTTGGGCTTGAGAATAATATAATAAGAATGTCAAAAGGACTATTTTTATTTTATCACAGCTAGGTTGTGAAGCCACAGGATAAAGAGGATCACAGTATTCTATCAACACCTTCTACAACCCCTCTCAAACTGATTCCTGACAAAGATGTACATAGAACTCTGTAACCTAAACTCAAGCTATTTTGTCATATTTTCATCTTTTGTGAATTTTTGCATAAAAATAGAAATACATTTAATTTTATCATGAAATTATAGCTAAAAGGATTTATTTTTCATCATTTTTCAATTGGCTACTTTTATTCACTTCTATGGGTTTTATTATGAAGATCAGAATAGAATATTTAAGACATGTTCAATACCATGCTGTTTTAGTTACTATAGCCTTGTAGTATAGTTTGAAGTCTGGTAATGTGATGCCTCCAGATTATAACTTTTTTTTCTTTTTTTTTTTTTTTTAAGATTTGCTTTGGCTATTCAGGTTCTTTTCTGGTTCCAAAAGAAGTGTAGAATTTCTTCTAGATCTATGAAATATGACGTTGGTATCTTGATGGGGATTACATTGACTCTGTAAATCACTTTGGGAAGTATAGACATTTTAATAATGTTGATTCTACTGACCCATGAACATGATATGTTTTTCCATTTGTTTGTGTCATCTGTGATTTCTTTCCTCAGTGTTTCATAGTTCTCTTTGTAAAGATTTTTCAACTTCTTGGTGAAAGTATATTCCTAGATATTTTATTTTCTTTGTAGCTATTGTGAATGATATTGAGTCTTTGATTTGACTCTCAACTTGACTGTTAATGATATCTAGATATGCTACTAATTTGTAACCTGGGACTATGCTGAATTTATTTATCAATTCCAGAAGTCTCTTGTTGGAGTCTTTGGGATTTTCTAGATGTAAGATCCTATCATCAGCAAAAAGCAATAGTTCGACTTCCTCTTTCCTGATTTTGATACCCTGTATTTTTTTCTCTTTCCTGATTTCTCTGGCTAGGACTTCCAGCAGTATGTTTAATAGAAGTGGTGACAGTGGGCATCCTCGCTTGTTGCAGTTCTTAGTAGGAATACTTTCAACTTTTTCCCATTCAGTATGATGTTGGTTGTGGGTTTGTCATATGTGCCTTTTATAATCTTGAGGTCTATTCTTTCTATGCCTACTTTGTTTAGGGTTTTTATCATGAAAGGGTGATGAATTTTGTTGAATGCTTTTTCTGCATCTATTGAGACAATCATATTGTCTTTGTTTTTGCTTCTGTTTATGTGGTGAATCACATTTATTGATTAACGTATTTTGAACCATCTTTGCATCTCTGGGATGAAGCCCACTTGGTCATGGTGAATAATTTTTGGATGTGATTTTGAATTCAGTTTGCTGGTATTTTATTGAAGATTTTTAATCTATATCCATAAGAGATATTGTCTGTAGTTTCCTTTTTTGCTGTGTCCTTTCCTGGCTTTGGTATCAAGGTGATATCAACTGGCTTCACAGAATGTGTTGGGGAGGATTCCCTCTTTCTCTATGTTATGGAATACTTTCTGCAGTATGGTTACCAGCTCTTCTTTGTAGGTCTGGTAAAATTCAGCTGTGAATCCATCTGGGCTGGGGATTTGTTGTTGTTGTTAGAAGTTTTTTTTTTTTTTTTTTTTTTTTGTTTTTTTTTTTGACTGCTTCAATCTCGTTGCTGGTCATTGGTCTGTTCAGGAGTTCTATTTCTTCCAGATTGAGTCTTGGGAAGTTGTGTGTTTCCAGGAATTTGTCCCTTTCCTCAATGTTGTCTAGTTTATGTGTGTAGAGATTTTCAGTTTTCATGGATGATATTTCGTATTTCTGTGGTATCAGTTGTAATATCTCCTTTTTCAATTCTGAGTGAGCTTATTTGGGTCCTTTCTCTTCTATTCCTGGTTAATCTAGCAAGAGGTCTATCAATTTTGTTTATCTTTTCAAAGAACCAACTTTTTCTTTCATTGATCCTTTGTATTGTGTTTTTTTTTTTTTTAATTTCCCATTTCATTTATTTCTGCTTTGACTTCAGTTATTTTTTTTTTCTTCTGCTGGTTTTGGGTTTAGTTTTCTCTTCCTTTTCTATTTGCTTGAGACATGTCATTAGATTGTTAATTTGTGATACTTTTGTCTTTTTGACATATTTAAGGCTCTGAATTTTCCCCTTCAGACTGTTTTGCTGAATCCTATAGATTTTGGTAGCTTGTGTCTCCTTTGTCCTTCAGTCTTTTGATTTCCATCTAATTTCATCATTGACCCGGTAACTGTTCAGAAGAATGTTGTTTAATTTCCATCACTTTGTATGGAACTGATTGTTCCTCTTGGAGTTGATTTCTAGTTTTAGTCCACTGTGGTTTGAGAAGATACATGGTATAATTTCTGCTTTTTTGAATTTGTTGAGATATGTTTTGTGACCTAAGATATGATCAATATTGGAGAATTTTCCATGAGCTGATGAGAGAATTTGCATATTCAATAAAAAAATAAAAATTTACTAAGAAATAAGAGGAAATTATGAAGATGTAAAATATAGAAGGAGAGCTTTTAATTATAGAGTAAATATTGTAGAAGTTTCAGGTGGGAGCAGGGAGGAGGGGATGGATATATTCAAACCTAATGGGTACGGTGTGCACCATCTGGGGGATGGACATGCTTGAAGTTCCGACTCGAGTTTACATATGCAATATATGTAACCTAAACATTTATACCCCCATAATGTGCTGAAATACAAAAAAATGCAATATGACACTGGCTAATATTTTAATTTATAAAAAGAATGAGAAAATAATTGCAAATAAGAGCAGGATAAAAATTTTTGCAACCTATTTCTACTTTGTCCCATTAGCCAGTTTTGTGTAGTGATTTTTTTTGATAACTATCTGTAATATTTAAAGATGGGTAATTTAAATTTTAAAATTTCATTATTGACAAGTTGTTTATCATAGTTCTTATTCAGGCTTTGCCTCAAGAAATTGCAATCTAATTAAGAATACACTAATGCACACATATAGTCCATAACCAATGAGTGTGTGTGGGTGATGTTTGACATTTTTGAAAAGTGTGATATAGCTAGTATGATGTTTTAGGATTATGCAAAGTATAGGGAACATTAAAAATCAAGGAGGCTCTGAATAGTAATATTAATATCTTGGAAAGAGAGAGATTTATAGCCAAAGCATATGATGATGAGAGTCTCTTGTAGGGTTTTTGTATTGGAGGTAATAGGGATGGAGAATAACAAATTTTCCACTTAGAAAAGAGGGAGAAACTGTAGCCCTGAGACTTTTAGATAGGGTACAAATGCATTGGGAGGTCAAGAGTAACAAGAACTATTGCAGCTGAAAATTTAGGAAGTAGGTATATTAAACTTTGGAACTAGATGCTCAACAGTTATTCACTTTAATTCTGTTTTGTTCCAAATGTGCACTTAATAATTTATTCTCTAAACTCATGGAGAAAACATCCGTTGTTTTTATACCATTTATGTGATCTGACTGCCTTTCCATGGGTCAGAACCAAGTTGAATAACAGCTATCATCTTGCTTTCTAAAAGAAGAAAACTATTTTTTGAGTTTCTATAAAAATGGCATGCCCCCTCAATATTTTGTCTCTCCCCCATTGTCTTCATATCATCAGATGTCATTTTTTATAGTGCAGGAGTAGAAGGTGCCTTATATCAGATTGAAATAACCTTTGCATTTATAACTAGAACAAGATTTTTTTATTCTATATTTTTGTAATGTTTGCTACTCAAACCCATCTGTTTTAACTTTAGAGAACGGCCAATTATTTAGCATTAAGTGAAAACCTTATGCTACAGGAAGGGCCAAATATGTTTCTATCAAATGTCAGTATAACTAAGACATATGTAATTTCTAAACAAATTCTTCCTGTCAAGTATTAAAATAGTAGCAAAAATATTGTATCAGTAATTTGTAGCCTTGATTTTTACATATCTATGTGTCAGGGAATAAGGTTAAAGAAATATTAATAGGTAACAAGCATATTGTGTTGATCAACACAATAAGAATTTTGCCAAATCCCTCAATATACACTCAGAGTAATACAAATGCACAAAATACGGATTTCTGTACTTGAGTTTTTTCAAGGAGAATGAAATTCAGTGATGTAATTTTGTTTTACTGCTTCCTTTTATGGCAACATGTCTTCTTTTAAAAGCCAATAAATAGGTTATATGTAAATTATTGTTCAAAAATTACCTCTTAAATGACTTTTATTTACTTTAATTTGTGATTTCATTTTGATAGATTTTTACTGTATTTCATAAAATTGTTTTTGTTCTCCACTTGAATCTAGGGCACTTTACACAATTCTGACGTGTGAGTTTCTTAGCAACAGGAAAAATGGGGAGCATCATGAAGCTAATTTTAGTTTCTGAAATAAGCATATCAAATAAACCCTGTATTTAATTTCCTACATATAACTTGGTTTAGGTACAACAATGAATCTAGAGAAAAAGGTAACCCCAATGGCTTTGATCTGGAAGAAAGCCCTACAGGTGTCTCTGCCTGCTGAGGTGTTTCATGTTAACAAGTACAGGTTATCACTGTGGCTAAAGCCTTCTTTTATGAAGTAAGATTGTCATTAACTGGAAAACTGTTTGGGACAGAAAAAATTTATGTTCTCTAAGCCTTGGTTTACCTATTTGCAAATGATAGATTATAATATTATCATTTAGATTACATGGGGTATATTTAGATCTGAATCATTTGCATCATTATTATTTATCTCAGATTTGTATCAGAGACTTCTAAATTCTCACAGCCATGGGTTGTCACAAAATCTGTGGATACCTACTCCACCATCAAAGTCTTCCGTGCTATGCTAATGTGCCCATGCTCGACTTCTGGTTTGCAATGTAATTCAACAGCTAAATTCCATGATTATTATTTGAGCACACACGATGTGCCAATAGGCACAGCAGTTATATCTGAAATAAATCAAATTTTCTTATTTCTTGGGGCTCCTGGGCAGGAAGTGGCAAGGGGCATATAACTAGTGTTAGTATCCAGCAGATATTTATTAATATGGCAACAGATTGAAAATTTGACAACTTAAAAATACAGAAGAAACAATTTGTGCATACTCAAAGCAGAGCTGAGAGCTATGTCTTAGCTTCGTGTATTGATAAATATTTACCTAATTTGGAGGTGTAGGAAATACAAGCAAAAGAATTTCAATGGCACAAATCTTTGAAGAGCTTCATTGTTCTCGGGACAACCTAATGGATTTATGTATTGAGTTAACCATTACTTAGTTAAGATTTCATATTTTGTGCTGTAAGTCAATGTAAACGACATTCACAATTGGATTTAACTCTAGGAACATATTGAAAGTGGCTGAGATGCAGTAGAATAAATGTCAAACAGGCATAGGTGATACATATAAAATGGAACATTAAAGATTTTTTGGATACTGAAATATATTGAGGTTTTCATTTATTTTATGTTCATATTCATCTGTTTAGTAATTCTTTAATTTAAAAAGTAGTGATTAAATTTAGATCAAAAATGTTCCTATTTTCTTGTTTTATATTTATCTGTACTTTGTTATTCATGCTTCATTAGAATTGAAGCCATTAAATATTAATCTTCAATTGTAATCTGCAATTAATCTACTAATTTGCAAATTAGTAGTGTTCAATCACACAGAATTTATTCTTGCTTTGTCATACTTCTTCAGTGTGTGGTCGCCTATTTAGAAACTATGTTTTTAATTCATATCCTGATTAGGCGTATTCCAGGTAGGCAGGTGCTTCATCCAGCAGATTTATCCACTTAACAAATGTATATTCTAGCAAATGTTATGTTAGGGGAGAACTGCTCAGCCAGGTGATACCAAAAAAAGTAGTGTCCTGTATAGATCCTATATAGATTCTTGGCAGGTAGATGTCCTTTTATCACAAAATCAAGATGAATTTTGAGTCAAGAAACTTAGATATAAATAAAATTAGATATAGATATAATTCTCCTCAATGTATATATGTAAGTCAAACAAATTGAATATTTTCAAACCAAGCATTTAAAATGGGGAATTAGTGTATTTATTGTGTATCATGGGAAAAGAAGAGAAACTACACAGTCTGTTTTAGTCTCAAGGCAGAGAAATCTTACCATGTCATCATTATTCCTAGAGGGATAAGATCGGCAACAAATACCATGACAGTGACTGTTCTTGGATCTTGATTTGAGTGCTTCTCAGAGCCATGTTTAGTCGTTAGCTCCACGGGTATGGAAAACACTGCCATTTGTCAACTGAATATCCATCTCTGTCTCTTTTCTGTCTTAATAACATTGTTCCCACTTATACATTTTCTGCCTCACTGCAGCAGCCAGTGAGATGTAAGTGGATAATGGTGAGTAAGCTCCTAAAAGAGCAAAAACTTAACTGGGAGTATCTTCCACTTTGCCTCTTTCCATTCTCCTAAAATGTTGGTCCAGCAGCTACCTTATGTCAATCTAATGCCCTTGGTGGCGAAGCCATGCACTAAGAATGGCAGAATAAAAAGAAGATACCTGTGTCTCTGGTGATTCCTAGAGTGGTTCCAACAGCCCTCAATGTCCTATCTTCAAATTAATTTTACATAAGAAAAAACTAACCTATAACATATAGAAGTCACTGAGCTAGGGTCTCTCGTATTAGCAGGGAAATATAATTCCCAACTGATACACAGAAAAAGCACAAGGATTATCCATTCACTCTCAAAGCTTGACTAATTATGTAAATAAGAAAACTGCACCAAAGTGGACATGCCACTTAACTGTGCTCAATACACTTGACTCAGGTAGAGAAAACTTTGACTATACAGCTATAGCCTAGATGCAAGAAGGATATTTTGCAGTATGGAGAAATATACATTATTTTTGTTTAAAATGAAAATAGAATTATTTTTATCAGAAAAATAATACCTGGCTATTGTGAAGATTTTAAAATTAAAAAAATACAAACCACCCATAATCCTAATTTTCATCTATTTAATAATTCCTGTTAACATATTTTTTTCAGATAATTATTTCATGTACTTTTTGGACATGAATTATTTATAAATTGACTTTCTTAATTAACCATATAACATAGAATTTTGGGGGTCAATGAATAGAGGCAGTATATTAGTTTCTTGTGACTGATGTAACATATTACCATAATCTTGGTGGATTATAACAATAGAAACATATTCTCTCATAGTGCTGGAAGCCAGATGTCCAAAATCAGTATCACTAGACTGAAATTAAGGTGTTGCCAGAGCTGTGCTACCTGAAGTGGTTCTATGGGAGAATCTATTACTTGATTATTCCAGTTTCTGGTGGCTTCCAGCATTTCTTGGCTTGTGGGCACAACATTCCAATCTCTGCCTACATGGTAACATTACCTTCTCTTCTATCTGCCTCTCTTATGAGGATACTCTGATTGGATTTACACCCCAGCTTGATAATCCAGGATAATCTCTCCACATCAGGATCCTTAATTTAATACCTACAAAGATATTTTTTTCTTATAAGGTAATTTTTACAGGTTCCAGAGATCAGGCCCTGATATCTTTGAGTGGCCTCTGTAGGTGACATCATCATTTTAAGTAGCTGCGTGATATTTTGCATGCGTATATAATGTCTAATTCTACCATTCCCCTAGGTTAGTCATGTAAGTCACTTTCACTTTTTAGTTAATATAAATGAAATAAACATACACTTCTTTCTTTTTACATAATTCTGAGAAATAGATTTGTTTTATCAAAGGATTTGAACACCAAAAATGCCAAAACACATTGTCAAAAAGATCTTTAAAAAAGTTATTACTGTACATTCAGCAGTGGGTAGACTTTGTAATTTTATTAATTTAATAGAGCAAAATATTTCATTCAATTTTTTCATCAGTAAAGTTGAATATATTTATTTATTTATTTATTTATTTTTTTGGAAGTTACCAATAGACATTTTTTAACTATTCTATGCGGTTGTTGAAATTTAACTTAATTGTAATACCACTTGCAATATCAAGTGTACTAATTCTCTTTTGTTTTACATATGTATACATATATAAATTTATGTTATATATATCATAAGTATCTTCTCTTAGTTTGTTCTTTGACATTGTCAACCATCTTTTATTTACTGTATATGATTTTTTATTTCCTTTACTACAAGATTATAGAAATAATCATCTATATTCTATATGACAATTAAAATATTCCACATATTTAGGTGTTTATCATCAAGTAATGTGGTAAACGAACCTCATCCCATCTCACAGTTTTCTCCCACACCTTATTAACTTTTTCTTTTTTTAGTTTTCTTTTTTTTTTTTTGAGACAGAGTCTCACTCTGTTGCCCAGGCTAGAGTGAGTGCCGTGGCGTCAGCCTAGCTCACAGCAACCTCAAACTCCTGGGCTCAAGCGATCCTCCTGTCTCAGCCTCCCCAGTAGCTGGGACTACAGGGATGTACCACCATGCTCGGCTAATTTTTTCCATATATATTTTTAGTTGGCCAGATAATTTCTATCTATTTTTAGTAGAGACAGGGTCTCGCTCTTGCTCAGGCTGGTCTTGAACTCCTGACCTCAAGCGATCCCCCCCGCCTCAGCCTCCCAGAGTGCTAGGATTACAGGCATGAGCCACCGCGCCCGGCCTTTTCTTCGTTTTCTGTTGGTTATTTTTTCGCTGAATTCTGCTCTTTCAGGTATCACAAAGTGAAGATGTTTGCTGGTGTTATTTCATCCATAATCAATCCTAGGTTTCCTGGATGAAGCAGGGGTGTGGGGAGCGTGTGGACACAGGGTAGGGGAAGTGGTGGCTTGGGGTGTGTGGGCAAAAAGAAATATGCTGGGGTCTCACAGTTCCAGGAACATAATTTCAGCCACAGATTATTTTCCTGAGCTCCGTTTCTCACATGCCTGGTCACTCTGTGAGCAAACTCACTCAGTGTTCCTGTGTCCCTTCAAGCATTTCGGTCTTAACTTCCTCTCGCTTCACTAAACTGGTTTTCAACACATTTGCTTTCCAAATTCCAAACTGTGTTTTGAAATGTATCTGGTCTCCTGTGCTTTTACTCTCTATCTTTCACCTTGCAAATTTATACCTTTTTTTAAAATTCTTACCATCATTTCAGTAAAATGTTGGCAGGGAGAAAAATAGACACTTGTTCAATAGTCTGTATTTCCCAAGGGCCTCCATTTAAAAGCAATCACTTCAGACAATTTTTTTCTTTCAATTTAAAAAATTATATTTAATAGGAGTAAAATTACACAAACCATTCCAAACATTACTAAATGTTGTCTGCTGGTATCACATTTGTAGACTGAGACAATTAGGAGAATCGTAGTTTGTACAGTGGCCTATTTCCTTTCTCTTGAATTCTTAGTGTTGCTTTTGCCTGTCTCGTTTAAGAAACGTTCACAAGCGTAAAGTTGCGAATTTATTCTTCCTATTATCTTCTAACATCTTTTTTTTTCACAATCAAGTGATGAGTGCATGTGATTGTTGCTGTGGTGTGAGGTAGTCACTCGATTCTTAATGAATATCCAGTTTTCCTGTATCAATTGATAAGATCATCTTTTCCTTTCTGCTTCCTAGTGCCAACTCTGACATATATCAAGGGCTTATTGCATGGTGTGTTTCTGGACTCTATATTCTGTGTTTGTGGTCCATACATCTATCCTTAAACCAATAATATGCCTACTTAATTACTAAAGAGCTTTAGTTACTAAGAAGTCTAGATATTTGGTAAGGGATATCTTCCCACCTGCTTCTTTATCAAAAGTTTCTTGGATTTTATGGATCTTTTGTCTTTCTACGAAATGTTAAAATGAGCTTTAAAGTGTCTTCAAGAAATCTGTTGGGACCGTAAGTGAAATTGCATTAAACCCATACTTCTTTTTGGGAGGAATTGACATCTTTGCAATATTGAGTTTTCTAGTTTATTCTAATTAGACTTCTGCCCCAACTATTTCACTGAAATAACTCGTTAAAGTCATCAAAAATTTTCCTTTTAATATATTAATACTCAATGGTTGCTTCTCTTCTTCTTTTTCCTTTACCCTTAGTGAAATTAGACTCTGTTAATAGACCTTCTTTCTTGAAATACTCCTTCACTTATTGTTTAGGACAATATATTCTATTGGCTTTTCTTTTAAAACTAGTTAATATTCTTTTCTTTTTCCTTATCCTGTTTCTGACCTCTAAACCTTGGAATTCTCTAGATATTTTTTCTATTTTTTTCTCTTTTATATTTTATGTATTTTCTCTATATTTTCTCTTTTATGTGCTCTATAGGTTATCTCAACCAATTTGAATATTACTGTATGCTCCTATATACTGATGATATCCAAAATTATAACTCAACCTGGAACTCTTCCCTAAGTGCCAAATATTTTCTTACATCTCTGATTATATTTGTAATGAACCCCTTAAACTTCACATGTTCATAACAGAGTGCTTGATTTCCTCTACTAAAGAAACAAAACAAAACAAAAATGCCTTGCCATTCAATTTCCATATCTTAGTGACAGCTAATACTATTTATCTAGTTGTTCAGATCAAGAATCTTACCATATCTGATCCACCAGCAAAGTAGTATGACCTTAACTTATATTCTATATCCAGGGCTTAACTACTCCCCCCACCATTTCCAACACTAATAACCTAGTCCTGGTCATCATCATTTCTCACTTCTTCAATCTATTCTCAACAGGTGGAGAAATCAGAAAGAAAGAATGAAATAACAAAAGAATGAAGAAGGGGAGGAAGAAGGGGAGGAAGAAAAGAAGGAAGGAAGGGAAGGGGGGAAGTAAGGAGGGGGAAGAAGAGAGAAAGTAAACAAGTCTTGCCATTTTCTGCTTAAAACATTCTAATAGTTTCCCTTACCTGGCTCAACATGGCTTATGAGATGTTGGCTCCTTCCTGCCTCCCTGGTCTCATTTTCTATCGCTCTCTCTCATGCAGTACTCTCCACCACAAAGGGCCAGACTTTTTTTTTCCTGGATATGCCCAGCTTATTCTTTTTTGGTTCTTTATAGAAGCGTTTCACTCTTTACTTCTTCAATTCTTCATACGATCTGCTTCTTCCCATAATTCTGGCAGACAACTGGTGCTCCATAAGAATGCATTGCGTGAATGATATTTAGTATAATTCTCGGTTTCTGTTTTCCTAAAGTGAGATACTCACATCAACTTTCTTTAGGAAATGCTTAGTTAAAGGGAGATTACTTGAAATGTTTTCTGTCAAGAATGATCAGTTTGTAAAATAGAATGCCAATGTTAATGAATCCCTGAAGGGTTTTTTCTTCCTGGTCTCAATTGTTCACTGCACAGAAAGCTAATGACTGAGACAAGATTGTCAAGGAAGAAAGGAAGTTCATTGTGGAGGATGTCAACCAGGAGGTGGGAGGACTGCCTCAAATCCACCTCCCTGACTGGTGGGATCAGGGGTTTTTCTAAAGGTGAAATGAATGATGCATGAAGTGTGGAGCATCATGGCATGTTTGTGGTGGACTGCAAGTCACACAAGGGCAGTGAGAACTCATACTGGCATATTCATCGCATGATCAAAAAATGGCAGATAAGCCCCTCCCAGGATGGAGATTTTCGTGGTATGATGAGTTATGGGTTAACATTGGTCATCCTTTTGGCCTTGTGCTCATGCAGGTTGTGGGATGTAGGTTGTTGAAGCAGGTCCCTGGGCAAGCTTTGTGGTGGAATGCCACTTATCTTGACTTCTCTGGACAATTGGGGAGTGCAAGGCCTTGTGATTATCTTGTTACTGTGATTATCTTGTTACTGCAAGAAGGGTCTATCACTTCTGGAAAACAATTAAAAAGTGAAGGGATAAATGAAAATGAAAATTACAAAGTTCTGATCAGCAAATCTTACTGGCCTGGAAACTTGAAACATAAAAGAACTTCAAAAGGGTGTTTTTGCTCATGGAACTGGTTACACCAATTTCACTTTTTGAAAAAATTTTACTCTTTTTTTAAAAATATGTAATATATGCAAAATCACTTGGTCAAGAAAAAAGAAGCTAAAATATAATACTTTAATTTTGAAGGACATACCGATCTAGAAATTCAAAGACAGTGTATTTTATGCTTTTCTATAAACTATGTGTGTTCATAGTTATATTGTTTAATCTATAGACATTCATGTTATCTTAAAAAAGAGTAGAATAAATGCAATAATGCTCTTCCATTTATTAGTTTCTCAACCTCAGCACTACATCGTCTATACTATCAGCCAGATAGACAGTGATTTTGTCTGAAGTACTGATTTTGTCTAAATAATTTCTTCAGGCCTCTTCTAGTACTGATATTTTACCATTTTAGCCCATATGGTTGATAGTTTAACAATAGGAGGTGGATAGACTATCCAGTGCTGTTGTGATGGTCAAAATCTGCAGAAGCTGCCAAATACCCTCTGGAGGGCAAAATCCTCTCAGTTGAAAACCAAGGATCTAATGCATATGCTAGACAAGGAGTGAAGGTATATGGCTTTTAAAAATAAAATGGAAAAGTAAAAGTAAAAAAAAAACAAATAAGTTCCATTGACCTATGAATTTTGAAATAATGTTATATTAATTTATTTCTAGTATTTCGTATGTGAAGTTCTTCAAATAAGAGCTTTTTAGAGCCAAAAGAGACTTTCATTTAGAGAGTATAGTGCAACTCTTATTTTAAAGGTTAAGAAATGTAAACAACAGACATAAAATGTTTTGTACATTATCCATAATCGTATTGAGAACTATTTTTTTAAAAAATAATTTACATCCCATATCATTGAAAAAAGCAATTTCATTTATAAAAATAAAAAATGTAAAAAACATATGGACATTGGAAATAAAACACATTGCAATGAAGAGGATCCTAATATATCAAGAACTAACATAATTGTATGATTAAACTTTCCAGTTTAGTTTGCAAAGTCCTCTCTGCCAAGGTACTAAATTCCCATCTAATGAAAGAACTTCAGGGGTTCACATTATACTGACTTTTTGGTTTTTATTAACATATTCTAAAAAAATTGTTGCATGTATCTGTATCAAATATTTTTTTATTTTATTATGCACAATATTTGCTCTGAATAAAAACAAAAGTCATAACATTTAAAACATTGCATAAATTTTCAAGAAGTTACATTAATGTTTCTTTTTCAGGTATCAAACTTTAAATAAATTAAAGTTTAAATGCTTTGAATAAATAAATTTTGTGGTACATAAACCTTTTTTTCTTGAATATCAATTCTTTCTGCCAGAATTTAACAAAGAACTGAATAACAGCAGTGCCTTTCAGTATAAACTTTCTGGAGAGATCTTGGAGAGCCAGTAGCATTTACTGGGTTTATGAGGATTCAATATTTTAGATGTTGGGTGTACTGCAGATGGGTTTGATGATCCATTATGTAAGGTTGTAAACCAGAATTTTATTGATTTTATTGATGTCCACTTAAAACCTCCTGTGAGCGTGTCCCCCAAAGTTCCCTGGCAGAATTAAAGCAGGATATATACTTTTCCTCAATAAATTCCCTTGCTACTGTTTTGAGACATTTTCTATACTGATCACAGAGATTCTGATCAAAAAACACTGTGCTACTATATAACACAAATCATATTATACTACTATTTCTGCTAAGCCTGAATTTTCCTTCCACTTCAAGAGTCAGAACTATGTGAATGAGTCTCCTGACAGATCAGATTTCAATCTCAAGTGATATAAAATAGAAGGCATTTTAGTTCGGCTTTCCCTTACTTATTTTTCAAGAATTTGATACGGCTTTGAGATGAGCTGGGATACATTCTGTCCTGCTGTGACATAGATCCAGTTAATATGTTAGACTGAAATATTGTGAGATCAGTTGTAATCTGGCATCTGACTTGACCAAGGAAGAGCTGCAATAATGTTAATGTGAAACCTTAGATTTTGTACTGATCTCCCCTTCACTTTTAATGCCTTAATTAAAGTGGATTGGCTATTAAAGGTAACTAAATTAATTACTAAATGGAACTGTTTTGTAAATTTTGTATGAACTTTGGAAACATCTGCCAGAGCCAATTAGTTTGGATTTAGTAGAGTTGACATGTAACACTTTTCCCCCTCTAACAGAAATTAGACAAGAGCACCTATAGCTTTTTTGAAGGAAACTCCTGGTTCATGATAATAAAACTGTTTTCTCAGCATACAGGATGTTTTCCTATTTTAAATTAAGTGGACATATATCACAGCAGGAGAGAATGTATCCCGGTTCATCTAAAAGTTGTTTCAAGTTCTTGAAAAATAAGTAAGAGAAAAGCCGAACTAAAATGCACTCTAGCTTGTATCACTTGTGAGATTCATGCAGAGAGTTCTGACTCTTGTAGTGGTATGAAAATACAGGGTAGACAGAAATAGTATAACGTGATTTGTATTTAGCTTATATATCATGGTCCATAGCATACTAAAGATGATGATGGATAAATGATTCCTGTGAAGCTTCTTGTGTGATACTTTGCTGATTTCTCAGCTAAAGAATCAAAGTAGCCAGCGGAACAGTTGTGCCTAAAAACTGGTAGCACAGAGAACCAGAGACAGAGCTGAGATAGCTGTACATCCAATAACCTGTAACTGTTTATATTTTGACTTCTGTACCTGTACATAATGCTAGCAAGTAACAATTTTACAGCACGGAATAGGTTATACTTTACAAAACCTGTTTCAATCTAATCTAGTTAGACTGAAGAAATTCATGTCTCTTTCTAAAGTAGATCATGACTTGGAAAGCATACTTAAAATGTACAAATGAAGAAATTGGAAAATCAGTCTGCCTCAACATCATAGATCATCAAATATTTGTTGAATATTACTAAGCACCGTGTATCACTCTGCTCAAGTAACATGATGAAAAGGACACATTGATCTGTCTGACTAATCTTCAGTCTTATTGCTGAATATATTTGGATTAATCTTGTTACTTGTCTGTGCTCACACAGTGACTGCAGCATATCCAGCCTGGTAAGGGATGATTGCAGATGAAATCTCCAAATCCACTGCTAGAATCCCAAGAGCTTACATTGGAGGAAAAAACAATGCTATTGCACACTTTTGCTTTATTTTAGAATGTTAGATCTGGCAATTCCTTTCCTTAAGTTTGAATTCATTTTCTGACTGTGCCTTGTGTGCTAATGTGATACTGCGCTAATTTATATGGTAAGCCTCCAAGCTCCGTTCTCTGTGATCTTGCAGTATCCTTAGAGCTCAAAACTGCTCATCATTATTCACGCTGAAACATGATGTGCCATGTTTCTGATTCTTTGAAAATATTTCTTATTACTACAAACTAAGAAAATGTGATATAATTAATCCTAAGATTTGGAAACTGTTGATGCAGGGCATGGATGTGCTTTCTAACCACTTTGATAAATTGAAGAACACTTGCTTCCTTTTTGATTCATTTATTTATATATTATACATTTTGTTTTCTGTATTAGAAATTAACTAATTTCTGCAAGGGAATTTTAAAAGTCTTTGTGGGGAATTATTTCATAACAAGTATTCATTTGTAATTTTTATTTTTTATTTATTTCATCTTATTATGGGGGATACAAAAGTTCAGGTTACATACGTTGCCCATGTACCACCTGTCCCCCCAAGTTAAATTAACACCATTTTGAAAACTAGGGAACGGTTTTTGAAACTCTCCTGTAGAGTAAAACTCACTACTGTGGAGAAAGAGAGACACCAGAAAACCTAGAAGGAAACTTGGCTTTAATAAACGCCATCATAAAAGCTGTGTGTATTATTGGCCAAGACACAATCTTTCTGTGCCTTAACTTGCACACCCTTAAAATTGGGTTAATAATTTATCCTCTTTCGCAAACTCACAGGGCTTTTGAAGGACTAAATCACATAATATATATGAAAGAGCCTGGAAAACTATAAAGCAAATTTTAAATGTAAGGTAATAATATTGTTAACTGTTTTCCCCCATTGGCTAAAAGTCTCCTTTGTTGCTATGCAAATATTAACATAGTCTTAGGAATTGCCATTCTTCTCTAAGCAAAGAGAAGTAAATATGTCAATAAATAACAACATGCTTTATGAAGTTGTGAAACAACAATCACATATTTTTATCTGGGTTTCATTTTTCCCTTTAAGCAAAATTATTCTAGAAAGTATATCTTTTTATTGAATTCCAGTCCGAGGTTATAGGTTTTCTTCAATAGACTCATTTTACTTCCTTTAGTAATAACTATTCAAATATGTCACATTTTGCTATGGTGTTAATACTATTATTAATTTTGTTTTGCTGCAAACTAAAATGATTTTCCACTGGAATTATTGTTTGCAAAACCACAGAGACTGCAAAATAACAACTGATTTGGTTTACAGAGCATGAATTTCAGGGTCAGAGTTCAGTGTTGAAATAATGTTTATGCCTTTTCTCCTGATCAGATTTGATCCTCTGCAAAATTACAGGAAGTTCCATTATCACTATCTCTTAGGGCTTTTGTTAAAGATTAAATGAGATAAGGTAGGTACATTAGATAACACACTGTAGGTTCCAAAGTCCACATAATCTCTTAAGAAACTCTGCTTAAAATACACATTGCTCTCTGAGCTAAGGACTTCTTCTTCCCATAATTTCCATTTTATCTTGGAAGCATTTATCAAATTACTTCAGGGAATGAAAAAGTTGCCACAGAATTAGTGTGTGTAGTGATCTGAAGTGTAAAATTGAAGAAATTAAAATCAAATATCCAGAGAATTTGAAGAGAACCCCACAACATGGAAGAAATTCAAAATACTCACTACTTTCCAATTTATCTACGGAGTCACTCCTTCATTCTTGATTCTTTTGAGAAAGTATAGTATTTATTTATATTCTCATCCATCAGTATGTTGATTCATTCCTCCTGCAATCATTAAATCATTCATGTACTCAGGTGGTATTCAGACAAAGGCTGTACATGCCCTGTTCTGTGCTAGGCAGTGTAGCTAGAATAAAATCATTTGACTCCTATATCTTTATTTGATCTAACATAACATGATTTTGCCACCTTTTCTCCCCATGCATGGCTTTGTCAGGTGTTTTGATTGGATTCATTTTGTATTCACCCTCTTAGAAAATTGAAACCTGACCTGAGGCTACACAACTGCTTCAGCTTGGCCTTGGGAATTCAAGTTTTTCACTCAGTAGAATTTAAGGGGTTAACTGAATGCAAATTGAACAATCTTTCTTATTTAAGCCAGAGCATCATAATTTGACACATACCAAGTTTGACTATAGGATGTTCATTTCGTTTCTTTATGCTCGTATTTCCCTAAGCCAATACAATATTGAATGTTTCAAATTTTTTGTATAATTTGTTGGTTCAGAATATCATACTTTCCAGACAGAAAAATGTTTTGATAATAGAAAAAAAAACGCTAATCTTTAAAACAAATGTGTGCACACTTTTGAAGAAGTTATGGCAAAAAATTTCACTTTATTATTTTGCAAATATGGTGCCTTTTTTTAAAGTAGAAGTTTCAAACTTTTTTTTTTTTTTTTGGCTTGTTTTACAGAATGGTCAAACTTGAGTATTGAACTTGATATATTTTTGTTGAGTGAGTATAAAGTTTAATTTTCATTTCTTATTAAGTTCAGCAGCAGTGTATAAACCTTGGACATTTTCATCTGTTTTTTGAATAGACTGGGTGGTTTTAAGGGCAAAGCATTCTCCTCTGGAGACATCTTCTAAGAGATTTTCACACAGAGCCTGAAAGAAAATTTTTTAAAGTAAATTGTGTTTCTAAAATTGATAGTTGCTATTAAGTACGAAGATGATGCAACTAATTTTAATTTACAATAAGAGCTCTTATAGCCAATAATATTTGAATGTTCATGTATCTAAAAGTCTTTCAGTTGATGAATATATGAATATATTAATTGTATAAATTTCTATAATTTTAAAAATGTCCTAAACTTTCACAGATAAAACAAGAAATAACTATGTTGTTTTTAAACATAAAAAAATGTTTTAATTAAATTTCTTTAAGTCAAAACTCCCTTTTGAGGGATAATATACCACAGAAGTTAAGCTTTGTTGATATACTTACCCACGTACATGATATCAGTAACCATCTCGGAATGTTTCATGTGGCTTTATTCACAAGAAGAAAAGGTACTCTTATTCTTCTAATGATAATTGTAGTAATGTATTTTTACTCTTAACTGTCAGGTTAGATTGTACATGTTACACTAGTAAGAAACAAATCTGCCTACTGCAATGTAATGAAGTATATATGGTAAGTATATGTATGTTTCTTTTAGTTTGGTGAAGAATAGGAATGTCTTTGAATTGAAAACATGGATGAATAACATAACTTCAAATTTTTTTTTTTTTTTTTTTGAGACAGAGTCTCACTCTGTTGCCCAGGCTAGAGTGAGTGCCGTGGCGTCAGCCTAGCTCACAGCAACCTCAAACTCCTGAGCTCAAGCGATCCTCCTGTCTCAGCCTCCCGAGTAGCTGGGACTACAGGCATGCACCACCATGCCCGGCTAATTTTTTCTATATATATTTTTTAGCTGTCCATATAATTTCTTTCTATTTTTAGTAGAGATGGGGTCTCGCTCTTGCTCAGGCTGGTCTCGAACTTCTGAGCTCAAACGATCCGCCCACCTCGGCCTCCCAGAGTGCTAGGATTACAGGCGTGAGCCACCGTGCCCGGCCAACTTCAAATTTTTATTGCAAAGAAGTTTGCATTAACATTAATGAAAATTTATAAGAGTAAAAATTTATTTTTAAAATATAGCATTATATTGGCAACTATGTATATAACTGGTTCACTAGTTTTGATAGAAATAATTGGTCGTTTTTTTATTAAGTTTGTGTACATTTGACTATCATAGCAGAAATCTTGACTCACAGTGGTTCACATCAGCGCCTCTTAGACTTCGTTGTGTTCAAGAGTGTCCTGGAGAGCGTGTTCTGCCCACATGCACCCATAGGCATCCTTCCAAGTTTCTGATTCAGTAGGTTTCAGGTGTGGCCAGTTTGCATTTTTATTAAGCTCCTTGGTGATGGTCATTTTACTAGCTCATGAGTAGAAGCTCTGGCTTAAACAAAAAGACATATTAAACAGTCTGAAGTTTGGGCATGCTCCAAGACATAATCAAACTCTGAGTCTTGTCTTTATTTTCTTTCTTCATGTTTTTCTGCTCTGCGTTATACCCAGCATATGTTGTATTTTTCCTCAGGCAGACTTCCCTCGGGGCCACAATATAACTACAGGCGGCAACTCAGGCAAAATTTTTGCTTGTTCACATTCAGCAAAAGAGAGAGAAAGCTCTGCCTAAATCATGAATACAAGGTCTTTTCATAGGTCTGATTATACCAAAAGAGGTCATGCACCTAACTGAACAAATTATAGTTGCCAGGGTAGAGCATGATCTGCTTGTCTTAAGCCAATGCTTCTGAACCAACGTCACTGATGAAAGGATTAGAATCACCTTTGAGAGGTTCATATTAATCAGGATTTATTTATGGAACTTTGGAGAAGATCTGCATTTCCTGACTCATATGAGCTGCACGGCATGGGGTAGACAAGTGGCCATAGTGTTCAGCTAGCATGGTGGAATGAGATGGATAGTGCTTCTAGGTGACAACTGCAACTTTCAAATATTAACTGAGATGTGTTTACACAAAAACTAATCAATAAAAAAATGGAAGAAAACAGATACAACCAGTCACATGTAAGTGGTTTATAGACAAAATCTGACTAAAGGTATTGAGTAGTTTTTGAAATAAATAGAAATTTCCTTGAATTCAATCTCCTATCACAGTTGTTTTGTGCAACGCACAGCATCCAGTCTCTTTTGTCAACAAATACTGATTGAGCCAGTGAATGAATTTTTTGAAGAAGGTGAAGAGAGAAGTGAGAAGAGAAAGAGAGCTGTGGCTTAAGGACCAAAGGGTTGAAAGTGAGGGAGCTGCTGTCATTGGGCTGCATAAATGTAATCTCCCTGCTTAAATAAATTGGAGCTTCAGTAGATTCATCTGTAAGGCAGGCAGATGCCCTCAGACATGCTTTAAAGTCTAAAAGGGAATGCCCTTAATTGTAGCTTTGTTTCTCATCCCAGAAAGCTAATAGAATGAAATTCCGATTAGGTAGACAGGAGGGGGAGGCCCTTTATAGTAAGAAAGACCTTAAAATTTTCATACCTCGGTAGAAGACAGTCTCAATAGTTTCAATATGTGGTTCCACACAGGCAAATACTGTGTGACACGTATTTCTATTCCTGTTTCACCGGTACCTGTGTGTACCAAGAGACTGGTAATGAATAGAAAAGTACAACATACACATTTAAAATTTTTTAGCTGTTAAAAACCTCTGGGAGATTTTAAATGAGAACTATTTATGTACTTTATAAAGATATACTTCAATTTCATGCCCAAGTAGTGTCACTTTCATTTTTAGCTTGAAGCCATTGTAACTTGATGAAAAGACACAGAGGATCACAAATTAGCTCCCCTGGGAAGATTTTCTATTTTAGTCAGGTACTTTGGTAACTCAAAAAAAAAAAAAAAAGTATTAGAATTTTTGGTAAACACTTTCTGTCTTTCCCTTCAAAGGATACTACTGGTGATTTTCATTTGTTTGGGGGGATATTTGTTTTTCATATGAGTGTGTTTTTAATTAAAAATATTAATGACATCTTTATTCACACAAATCTAGCATGCTTTAAGAGTGTTTCAGAATTTAGCTTATGCTGTTTTTACATTTGTTTACAAAGTGTTCTGTCTGTTACGTTCCAAAGGCATCAACAAGGTAAATTAAAATCAATTCCATTCACAAAGAATCTGTAAGCTCTGGAGGAAACACATGAAAATAGACATCAACAATGCAGCTTGCTCAGTAATAGACCTGTAACTACTCAATGTGAAAGGGGAAAATAGGTATCCGAGGAACGGCTTTTTGAAAAAGTTTAGTTTTTTTATTTTTTATTTTATTTATTTTTTTTTTATTGTTGTAGTTGTTGTTTTTTGAGACACAGTCTTGCTCTGTTGACCAGGCTGGCATGTTGTAATGCAATTATATTAAATAGCTCACTGCAGCCTCGAAATCTTGGGCTCAAGTGATCCTCCTGCCTCAGTTTCCCAAGTAGCTAGAACTATATGTGCGCACCATCAAGCCTGACTTGCAACAATTTAATGTTAAAGGGGGAGTAAATTTAAGTAAGAAGGGTGGAGAATTTGGCAGCAGAGGACACCAAGGAAGAGGGAACAACATTCTATTTATGTGATTACCCTAATTTTCTCACCTGTTAATACAATATGACTAATACCTATGTCATAAGTGTTATGAAATTAAAATATAAACATAAAACACTGCACTTAGCATATAGCAGATGCTCAATAAATATGAGCTATTTTTATTTTTACTGTATTTTATATTTACTGTATTTCAGATTATTGGAGGAAATTTTCTTGTAATAAACCTAGTTATCTTGGATAGCCTTTTAAAATTAGATTTCCATATGCATGTATTTACTTAAAAGGTGGGATTATAATCCAAAAGAGTCAAATCCTTGACTCAAGGGATAAACCTAGTACTACCTTAATTTCTTCACATAAAAAGTTTACATGAGAAACTCCAGTTTGGATAAGAATTACTTGTGTTTATTTCTGGGCCCTGATGAATCTGATTTTGTTGTTCTTGTCCATGCCTAACAATGTGGATTTTTATTAAGTATTTCAGGGGATTGTGGACCATACTTCAAGAAGTACTGACACTCAGTGGATTTTGTTTCATTTTTAGCCCAAGTTCCTGCATTGATCTGGAAAGGGAAACATTATATCTATCATGAATTATTTCATGGATGCCATTCAAAAGGACAATATGATAGAAACTAGACTTTCTAGAATCACTTGATGCAGATCTATAAAATGTATGTTCGTTATAATTTTAGCATCGTACTTAGTACATGAGACATACATTCATCTGTAAGAAGTAATCCCCCTGTAAAATTAGGATCCCATTTCTATTACCCATACTTTTTCATCACCCCTCCTACACAGTCAAATGTTCAGTGCAAACCATACTTAAATATACAATCAATTCCCTGCTAATCAGATATGGATTATCAGGGAACATTTTAAAACGAACAGTTTATCCCCTTTATAAACAAATTTGTGGTCTTTTCTGTTCTTCATTACTAAAGGAAGCTGTACAGCTCCTGTGTGCTCAAGAAAAATAAATTAATGTTAATGTTAACTCTAATGGAGCATTAATTATAGGATAATTTGGCTACCCTTTAAAATCATGTAATGCATCACAAAATAAAAATAAATCACTTTGAGTTGTTTGATATTATATGTTATTTTTAAAGCTACAGCTTGCGGCTTAAAAAAAAAAAATACTTCCTTTAACATATGCCCCAGGTAAATTTACTATACAAAAATAAAATGTGCCCTGAGCAAGATATTAATCCTATGGTATCACTTTAACAAAATTTGACAGATTCATATATTCATTTTCTTTTCTGAGAAAAAGATTGTAGAAATCTTCTCATACATAAAAAGAATGATTCAGAAAAAAGTCAATTAGTTTTGATGTATTGTTATTCAAGTATTAAATTTCTTTACCCTGTGATCTTCAATGAAATACATTTTCTTAGTAAATTGTGAGAATTTTAATAATTAAATTCACTTAATTAACTTACTCGTATGGATAATCAATTATAGCCTCAATTCAATTCCCATATTCAAGTTCCAAAAGAATATTCAGTTGTGTTTCTTGGACAAGAAGACAGACAAAATTGAAGTTTCATAAAATTTTCAACTTGCTGATTTGGGCAATATAAAATCTAGAATATAATTAGATCAAAGAACGTCACTACATTCTCAGTGTGGGGAGAATTAGGACATGGAGTGAAGGAAGTGTAAAGTATGCAACACATTGTTTCTAGACCAGGGAGTGAGGAATAAATAAGGTAGGGAGGGTAGGGAGAAAGTTAGAAATGTAGATATAGCTATAGAAAGTTGGAGAACACTGCAAGCCAGAAAGACACATTTCACTGGTTCCTGGGGAAGGCTGCAAGCCTGTCAAAGAATGCTCACATGTGAACAATTCCAGTAAGGCCTGGGAGGCTTGGTGACACTATAACATGCTTAGATATACCTGTGGCATTGTTCTTGATTCCCTATGGCTTGCAAGTGGTATGCGAGGGGCCAAAAGTAACCACTTGCCATGTTGGTAAAAATGACTGCAGGGGGGTAAGGCGTGGACTGGCAGAAGTTCAGAATCAAATGAGGAGGCCAAAGTTGATCTATACCTTGAGTCCAGAGGTAGAAGGTAAGAACCATATTCTCCAGTGAGAAGTTACAAAACCAATTGAACCTTAATCCTCAGTAGCAAACACAGCAGCCACTGCCTACTGGATCGTCCTCTACCCTCCACCTCCAGGTGGTTATGGAAGTCATACATCTCCTTTGTCTTCAACAGGCATGAATAAAATGGAGAAATGGAAAAGCTTTATGCTTACAGCGTCAGGAGATACACCTAAAGGGAAATGTTAAGTACTGAAAAGGACTGTGCTGACTAGACCGCACATCAATTTAGTTGCTCCTTCCCTCCCTGTATCCAATTTAGCAGATGAGAACATTTAAGAAGACATGATCAGTTTAGTAAAAAACTTAACGTAGAAATCAATTCACTACTTTTACTATATATATAGTCTGTGTTTACCTCTCTGCTTTTGGTGTTTTCAGAAGTTATATTCAAATATTCTTAAAATCGTAATGTAAAAGAAAATGCAACTTATGTAGGAAAAATTGGCAACCACATTAGAACTAGGTGGATGGGTTTCTGTAATTGATGATGGGTAAGTTCATTGTTTTTCAGTAAATCAATAGATAGCTTGTTTTTGAAGATTTAGTAAGAAGAGGTATTCAGACCTACACTGGCGGGTCCACATTCCAGGAGGAGATGAAGAACTAGACCAGGAATTACAGCGTTGGCTACAGTGCTTGAGAATGACAGTGTTTTGCTTTATGTGACATACATATGCATTGTAAATTGTGTGCCTTTCTTATTAAAATATTACAATTTAATTTAATTCAAATAAAACTAAAAGCTGGTAATTCTCACTTGGTGGAAGACATTATTCCCTTTAGATATAAAGTTGGCTGTAGATTTCGATCCCAGTGTTACTGATATACCAGCTGTTTGACATTAAGCAATTCATTGAACTTTATTATCACCTGTGTTTTCCACCTACAAAATGGCACTAGTATCACTTGCTTTCTAAGTTTGTTAGGAGGATGCATAATGAACACGGAGAACCCTGTATCATATCTGGTGCATTGTTAGCGCTCCAGAAATCTCGTCTACTTATTTATTTATTATTAATAAATATCTATCTATTTATCTATCTATGTATTTTTACCATTTCTTTTATATTGTAATGAAAAGGATCTGGAAAGATGTTGCAAGGAACATACTATGGCTTTGAAAAAATATTAAGAAGGAAAACAAATGACGTTCCTTTCTTTATTATGAACGACTTAAGAGTCAATAACTTCGGAGGTTCTAGAGAGGAAATTCCTACACCTGAATAAAGATTAGGTAAGAACTGTCGATAAAAAACTGATTTGAAGAGTGTAGGCAGTATCTTTTTTATGGAGACAGAGATTGAAGCTGAATGAACATAGGCTTTGTAATCAAATCTACAGTTACCAAAAACACTAGCGAGATATAATTAAATAAAAGAATGTTTCTTAATTTAATTATATATCTTATAAAATTCAATTGTATATTATAAAATAATATGTTTCTCAATATTTCTTAATTGTTAATTGGATAGCTATTTGTTAAATACTAAGAATAAAGACTGAGCGCTAAGGTTGAAAGCAATGATGTATTTAATTGAAATATTTAATTGAAATACATTAGAAAAACTGAATAAACTGTTTAATAGTTTTAATAAAGAATTTAATTGTCTAAAAAGCACAGTTAAGTGGAAGGGTTTTTTTTTTTTTTTTTAATTTTTCCCCTCCATTAAAGCTCTAGTTTTTTCTATAGTTAGCCATGGTTATGGAAGCTTTGCCATTTTCAAACCATAATGCATGACAAATAGATTCTCAATACATGTTTTTCTTTACATTAAGCATTTGAATTCAGAAAAAAACTATACATAAATTAAAATTGCATCTTCTCCTACTATCTTCTTAGTTATTGTCTAGTAAAATCATGCATTTACAGGAGCAATTCAAAATGTACTTTTGATTAATTTTTAGTGATGGAAGCATGAATAACTAATAACCTTAGGCAAAATGATAAGAGAAATAAGTAACTGATTGAATGCAAACCTTTAATATGCAAGACACATCCTTACCGCAAACGTCACTACATACTTTGATCTTATAAACTCTTGTCTATTAAAAGTACTATGTACAAGATTCCCTTAGTGGATTTACCAAATATCCGCTTGAAAAATAACACTGTAAACACAGTACAAAGATACCTCCTTGAAATGGCAAAATTCTGCACGCATTCAGAGGTCTTTTCCTTTCCAAAAAGCAAATGATACTTGGGGAGTAAGCACTGCATACTCCCCAGAGACTTAATCCTATAATTTAGGTGGATGTCCATAGAGTGTATTTTATAAGAAAATGAATCTTTATATAAAATAAATATTTCAATAAACAATTTATATATAAATGGTAAATAATAGTAAGCAGAGAATATAATATTTGGAAAAAGAAATATAGATAGCAAAATACAATTTCTTCTTCCTCTTAATTAAATTTGTTTCTAAATTTTGTTATGTTTTAATTTTAATATCTCTGCCTGTAGTAAGAGACATATGGTATTTTAACTATTTTATAAGAAGAGAATCCCTGAGACTACTATTTGAAATATGCTGATCCAAGAAAGCAGCACAGTTCGCAGTAATACAAATTTAGAAGTTTTGCTTTTTGGGGGGCATATGTCCTGCATATCTCTAGAGAAAAGAGAATTAGTCATTTAAAAAACAGTGAAGGAAACCCATTACCAGCCGAAATCAGTGTTATTGGAAATGATGTTTAAATTGTGCCATGTTTAATAATTCCATTTTTATTAAAAAAGGAAATTATACTTTGTTCTGAGAACTCATTAAATACTCCATAATAATAGCACTAAATAATCATAAGTAAAGGAGACAGAAATATTTTAAAGTATTATAAAATGTTGGCCGGGCGTGGTGGCTCACGCCTGTAATCCTAGCACTCTGGGAGGCCGAGGTGGGCGGATCGTTTGAGCTCAGGAGTTCAAGACCAGCCTGAGCAAGAGCGAGACCCCATCTCTACTAAAAATAGAAAGAAATGATATGGACAGCTAAAAATATATATTAAAAAAAAAAAAATTAGCCGGGCATGGTGGTGCATGCCTGTAGTCCCAGCTACTCGGGAGGCTGAGGCAGGAGGATCCCTTGAGCTCAGGAGTTTGAGGTTGCTGTGAGCTAGGCTGACGCCACGGCACTCACTCTAGCCTGGGCAACAGAGTGAGACTCTGTCTCAAAAAAAAAAAAAAAAAAAAAAAAGTATTATAAAATGTTATAGGAGTAAAGACTTGACACTTTTTAAAATCATGTACATATTCCCTGTTTAATTTGTTACTTCGAATCAAGCTCCAAACTAATTAAGATGGGCAATTTACCTACAATACTTCACTTACTTAACTGATAAGAAATTCAAAATGCAGTATGGTTTACGTGAAATATTTTATATGGATTAAAGTTGAGTGTAACAGAATGAAATACTTGCCATTTTGTAATTGCTCCAGCAAAATAGTTTTAAAGCAGTGGGAAATTTTTAAATAAAATACCTAAACCATGTTTCCTCTACATATTTCTTACTTCCTTGGCTTAGCTTTAGGGCATGTGGATACATTAAAACACTTCTTAAAACTGAAATTCTGCAGTGAATGCACAAAACTAGCCATAACATCCATTTTAGCATAATCAAATGCAAATGTTAGCAACCATTTTCAGAGTAATACATGCACTCAAGGTTTTTCAGCATGCTCTTAGATTTAATAGTCTGAGATGAGAGCTATATATAAGAAAATGAATCAAAAATGTATTTTGGATTTCTCCTTTAAATGCATGATTTTACAAGTCAATTAAAAAGGGAGTACAGAAAATGCTGTTATATGCCTGAAGTTTTCTAATGTCCATTGCTTTATTTAAAAATACGTTTATTAAGAATCTGCTTTCTGTGCATTGTTGTTATGTGCATCACAGAAATAGATTACACAGAGACTTTTATCAAAGGTTCTATTCATGTGTATGATGAAAAGCAAGTTGATATATCAGCAAGGTTTGTGCTAAAGTATAAAAATAATAAAAGTTGCGTGCTAATTAATACATGCTATTATGTTCCTCCCCTCCCTTATGGAGGTCTTTTTCCCTTAAGACCTGGTCTTATCTTAGCATCTCTTTTAGAATCCTATCAAAGACAGGCCATTATCATCAGTAAGTTGGGCTGGCATAAGTAATACCTGATTCCTGATCGTGAGAGTATTTCTTTTTTTTTTTTTTTTGTTGAGACAGAGTCTCACTTTGTGGCCCAGGCTAGAGTGAGTGCCGTGGCGTCAGCTTAGCTCACAGCAACCTCAAACTCCTCGGCTTAAGCGATCCTACTGCCTCAGCCTCCCGAGTAGCTGGGACTACAGGCATGCACCACCATGCCCGGCTAATTTTTTCTATATAGATTTTTAGGTGTCCATATAATGTCTTTCTATTTTTAGTAGAGACGGGGTCTCGCTCTTGCTCAGCCTGGTCTCGAACTCCTGACCTTGAGCGATCCACCCGCCTCGGCCTCCCAGAGTGCTAGGATTACAGGCATGAGCCACCGCGCCCGGCCTGAGAGTATTTCTTAATCAACCTACCTCTGCTTATTAATGCTTTGGCAGACACTATAAATATGAGCATGTATATAAATGCATGCATGCACATGCATACTTATAAATACATGCTTAACATGCTTTATACATATATAATGTTTGTCAGAGTGCCTCACTTAATGTTCAAGTAAATATTAGAAATAAAACAAAATTGAAATCATGTACCAGACACATTTTTCTAATATTATAATTTATAAAAGTTTCAGGTATTGAAAAGTATACTTAGATCCTTGACAAAACAGCATTCAAATGGATGGCTTTTTATTCTGATATTGCCCATTCCCAATCTTGTGATTCACATTTGGCCACAGCTAACAAGGAAAGTATAGTAAATATTGTGAATATAGCAAGGAACTTAAAATAATTAAATATTACACTAGCATTTTAATATATTAATAGCTTCTAAATGATGGTACAAAAATAAGATTACAAAATTTAGGTTAAAGATAATATCACTTACTTTTTTTCCAAGCCCCAATTTATTTATATTTATTTTTTGTATTTAGAAATAAGCTTTTTTTTTTCTCTACAATGTACCTAGTTGTTTATAGGATGTCAGTGGAGCTCAATAAGGCTCTGCTGGGGGATGGAGGTTTTAAATTATTCATTCTGACTCTTACTGACAAAATATAGAAAATGTGAAAGTAAAAAAGAAATGAGAACTATTAAAAGTTAGGCCGGGCGCGGTGGCTCACGCCTGTAATCCTAGCACTCTGGGAGGCCGAGGCAGGCAGATGGTTTGAGCTCAAGAGTTTGAGACAAGCCTGAGCAAGAGAGAGACCCTGTCTCTACTAAAAATAGAAAGAAATTATTTGGACAGCTAAAAAAATATATATATAAAAAAAAATTAGCTGGGCATAGTGGCTCATGCCTGTAGCCCCAGCTACTAGGGAGGCTGAGGCAGAAGGATCGTTTGACCCCAGGAATTTGAGGTTGCTGTGAGCTATGAGGATGCCACGGCACTCTAGCCTGGGCAACAGAGTGAGACTACTCTGTCTCAAAAAAAAAAAAAAAAAAAAAGTTGGTAGTATCTTACTTCTTCTTTTAAATAACTCTTATATTAGGAAAGACCTAAAGTGACCATTCATCGAAAACATAATATAATATATCATAATTAAGAGATGCAGACTGCTTGAGAGTTCTAGTTACACTGCAATTTAGCTGAGTAACCACAGTCAAGATATCTCACTTTTCTTAGTGTCAGTTTTTTTTTTTTTTTTTTCTATTTTTGTCAATACTCTGGGAATAATAATAGTATCTACCTCATGGAAATGTGAGAATTAAGAGATAAACTCTTTATATACAATTTAGTTCCTGGCTCCCATAAGGGAACTGCAGATTTCAGATGCTATTATCATCATCTATATTATTGGCATTATTAGGAATGTAACAGTCCAGTCTGGCATAATTTACTAAGATTTTTATTATTTTAATTTCATGTTTGTATTATGAAATAGACTATGCAGATCACAAGGTACTTTTAAAGCCTATTTTAAAGGGAGTATTAACCACCAGACATCAAAATATTTTTGAAGCTAATCTCCAGAAGAATCTTTTAATTACATAGTTTAGGGTGTTTGACCAAGCTAATTCCTTGTTCCATTTTTAACTTCATACAATTTGCTGTGCTAACCAAGTAAAATGGTAAAGCATGAAAAATTAGGGTTATGCACACATTTATATTCTCAGTAAAATATTGTGGAGCTAAAGAGGATGGCTTTTAAAAACTTATTAAATAGTAGTGTCTGTCGCCCTTCAGGTATTGAGTGTAAAGTGATGAAGTAAACCATAATGCTGGAAGAAGTGATGGAGACAGGCATGTTTTGGTCTCCATCAGTGATGCTAATAACCTGGCCTACCTTGTTCTGTCACATCAGCAGGTTCAATTTAACTTACAGTATAGTTACTGCTCAATCATTTCCTATGTGTAGATCACCTCAGGAGCTCTAGTTCCTGGGAAAAAAGGGACTGAAGAAAAATTTCTATATTTTACACTCCCTAAGAAATCTATATAGATTTTTAAAAAGTCAATTTGATCTTTCCACGTATCTCTTAAAAAGAGCTATTTTAAAATCTGTTGTTTTACACAAAATATAATTTTTGTTTGTTTTCTAATAGTTCATCTACAATCAGACATCTATCATGATGGCAATTTGCTATTGGTGATCCTGGGGACATAAATGATCTTTCCAATCAAGTGAGAACGATGCTCAGTAGAGACTAGGGATGCTATACCAGCAAAGGGAATCCAATATGTATTTTATCAGGTGCTAACTATGAGGCACTATACAGTTTTAGAAATGAGTAACCCACATCCTCATACTTCTAGAAGCTGTTCTCTATAAGATTGTACCTTGTCTGGTTTCCACACATTCAGAAGCAGGAAAGCAGCAGGGGTCCCAGAGCTCCTGATAATCAAAGGGTGATAAGGGCGCCTCAAAGTGTCTGGTGCTCCAGAAAAAATCACCTCTCCCAGACCCCACAGATCCACCAGCAGGAATGAAGGGGATCAGGAGGCTCCTTCTGCCCCAGGTCAGACCAGCTTTCCCCATGACTGGGGTGAAAGTGGGACACCCTGAATCCTACAGGTCCCTTCCCTCCTGCTCAGGACCATATCCTTTCAGATCTCCAGGATTTCTCTAAAAGAATACTCCAATCACATTTAATTTTCTTATTACATTAATTACTACAAAGGTCCAGGACTCTCAGGTGCCTCATATGCCAAACATCAATCCCCCTAATTGCCAAATATTCTTTGACTGGACTTCTGGGATTCACGATCACTTATTAGCATAATTTCTCTAAACTGAACCTTTCCTCTATATACGCCATTCAGCTTCTTGCACCGAAGGCTACTCTGTTCTGAGAACACTGCTTCTCCTGTGGCCTTCACCAGTGGGTTAGTTTCTCTTCCAGAAGCTTCATACTAATTCCACTGGGCCAGGAGGTGGGCTAGGTGACCTTCTTTCTCCTCTCTCCTGCATTGGTAAAACTCCCTCAGATTTGAATGTTATTATATTTAGAGTCCCTCTCCTAGGCTCCCCACTTGTTCCTTGAGGATTGTAGTTGCCCCTTCACTGTCTGTCTCAGCAATATTGTTTCTCTCATAATCCTTGATGAGTTATATACTCATATGGAAGGTTCTTCTAATACCCAGGCCTCTCATTTCCATGACTTCTTCAATAATCCAGGGATGAAGGTTTCTCTCTCTCTCTTTTTTTTTTTTTTTTTTAATCCAGGCATCCACACCATGGTCAGATCACAGACATCGTCATTACCAGCATCTATAATTGCCTCATAATTTCAATTTCAAGTAGCCCACCTTTGATCTACCCACTTTAATCTTTCTGGAGATCAGAATCCAGAATCTAGCACCTTTCTATCTCTTCAAAGCTCTCACATTTACCACCCCATTCTATTTCTTTTTTTTTATGATGAATATAGTATTATCTTATTGTGGGCAGGGGTGGAAATGATGAAATTAGAAAAGATTTCCCTCAAGGTCTACCTACTGCAGTTGTTCACTTGGTCTCTTCTCTCCTACCTTCTCAGGGTTACTGCTCCAGCATTTGTCCTCTTCTGTATCAAGGGGGATCGTTTCCCGTCTCTACAACAACATTCTGATCAGTGTACAAACATGATATTGTTTCTCTTGTCCCATTACTGCCTACTTTTCTGCACTTTTGGATGGTAAATCTCATCAAAAGAAATTGTAGTACATTTCATTTCTACTTCTTTAATTTTCCCCTGTGTCTACCCCAGTCAGAGTTTTGGCTCAACACACCCACGCCATTGATTTTGTTCTTATGAAGATCAGCAAGAATTTTCATGTGGCTAAAATCAACAGTCAATTGATTCATGTTAGTTCCAATAGAAATATCTTTTTCCATTTATTGAGGCCTTATTAATGCTTCAAAGAAAAGGAAATGATCAAATGTGCCAAATGATATGCTTCAAGCTTATCATTTCATTTTCCAATATCACCCAGAAGACTGAAAAATATGTCTCCCAGAATATGAAATACAGTTTTTCACTTCAGTGTGATTGAGCCAAGTTAGATCACATGTATATATCCCTTGATACTAGTCCTTTGGACATATTGTCCACAAGTTAGTGAACCTAAATTTTGGTTTCCAAAGCAAGCATTTGCAATGGAATATAATGATTTTTTTTTAACAAAATCTGTTTTTGAGAGTAGGAGACAAGTATTTTATTTTTCTTCTTTTTTTGCCATTTATAAGTCATATGTTGTATGATTGGATATTTGATGAAAATCAGGATTCTATTGGGAAGAAGAAATGGCATATAGAGGGAATGAAAGCATGGAAGGGAGTGATCACTAGTAGTTTTAGATCAAATGTTGGACACTCACAAATTTTGCAACCAATAAACTGTAAAATTTAATGTAATAGTTGTATTTTTAATATATGTTTTCAAATTTTTCTTCATTTTATGCTAAACATAATTTTGCCTGTTGTATGATTTTTTTTTCTGTCTAGAATGTCCTTCTACCTCCAGTTTGCCTTATACTTACTCCACGCTTTACATAATTCATTCAGCACCTATTTAAGCAATTGCTAAGTATCTATTTCTGTGCCTAATGCCCTACTAAGCTTAATAAATCAGCTAGAACCTGCCCAGTGCTTCACTTCAGGGAAGCCTTCCCTATCTCCTTGTATATAATCTCATGATTCCTGTGTATCTTCATAGCACAGTTGCATGATTATCATTATTCACGTATATATAATTACACCTTTGATGAATTCTCCCGCCAGACTCTCAGGTTAGTAGTTGGTCAGCTCTTAATATAATTATATACATAATTATATATGTACATATAATTAATGTCCACACATACATGTGGAAGCTGAGTTTAAAAAAAAAATACTACTCTGACCATTGTGTTGAGAATTGACTGATGTGGGGCAAAACCCAAAGCAGGGAATCCAATCTTTGCATTTATCCAGGTGAGAAATGAAAGACTGATTAATTTTTAAAGTGTAATAGACTTCCAAAGAGAGATGTCCAGAAAGTGGCTAGGTATTCCAGAATAAAGTTCAGCAAAGAAATTCCTACTGAAGACACAGATTTGTCATAATCACAAAGATGGCACTTAAAGCCATGGTGCTGGATGAGATCATCAAGGAAGTTAGTGTCAACAGAGGAAAACAAAAAACAAAAAGGTTAAGACTGAGCATTACCACACTCCAATACTTAAATAAACAAATGAAACTTGGAAAAATAAGCCAGTAAAATAGGATAACCAGGAGAACATGGTGTCATGGAACCCAAGCTCACCTAACATACATAGACCCTTCAAGAATACTTATGCGCTTCAAATTACAGACCCGTCCTCATTCTTAACTTTCTTATTATGGTCTCTAGCTTTCATTGCCCTTCCTAAATTTTAGTACACAAAATTAATCAGTGTTCCAAATTCATTTTGACAGTGTAGAGTACAGTGGGCCTGTCAATTCCCATGATAACCACATTGTAACTCTATTAATGTTGCCTAGGATTAAATTAGCTTCTGCTAGCTTGTCATATTAGTTTCTTTGATTAACTGAATATCCCAAGATCTTTGGCACATGAACTGTTTTCAAGCCAAGTTTCCTCCACCCTTTAACTTTTGTTATTGATTTCTAGAAATTACATCCAGAAATTTGCATTTATCCTTATTAAATGTCATCATTTGGCTTCAGCTGATGTTGCCTTTCAAATTTATTCTGATTCCTGATTCAGCAATCAGATATAATAATGATGGTTTTAACCAGATGTCTTTCATCTGCAAACCTGAGAAGCATATGTTATTAATAATCAATGGCCTATTCCAATTCATCAATAACAGTGATCAGAAGAGATGAGGTCTGTGGTAATCTATTAGAAACCTTTATCCAGGACAACACTGATTCACAGCTAAAAAATGGTATTTCTTGTTGATGGTACAGGTGTTGGCAAAGCATTTTAAAAATCAAAACGATAAGTCCTGATTTTTCCTCACTTTAAAATAATAACAATGTTTATAGTAGTAAAATCAGAAAATAAAGACATAATAAAAGCATTTTACCCCATCGTGTAGTTAAGAAATAGCTAGCTATTATTGACCCATATGAGTGAAAAGCCCTTTATTGGATAGCCATTCAATCCTTAATGTAAGTCTATTAACTAGATATTATTGATATCCCCATCTTATAGAAATGGAGGCTTAGGCTTAGAGAAGTTAAAGTAACTCTCCAGTTACTCATCAAAACCCAAAAGATGAAGTTGATGTATCACACCAGGCATCTGACTCAAGAGCTGGTGAGCTTATTCAACGTGCAATACTGACACTTTACAAAATTAGTCTCTCCAAGAAATTCACTACAAAGTTAAATTCATAAGTAATCTCACTACTATAAAATAATTACTATAAATATTTCAATGATATATTTGACATTTTAATATGCTTCTTTGTGTAGACATTTAAAAAATAAAATTTGTCTTACTACAGTGGTCCTCAACCTTTTTGGCACCAGGGACCAGTTTCATGGAAGACAACTTTTCTGCTGGGGGTTGGGAGAAGGCAGAGCCCAAGCAGTGATGCGAGGGGTGGGGAGTGGCAGTAAAGGCTGTAAACACACATGAAGCTTTGCCCACTGCGTTGAGGCCTGGTTCCTAAGTTCCATGGAAGGCATAGAGTTGGGGGATGGATTAAGTAAAAGAATGCCAGAAAAAAAACATAGAATAGTGCTTGGTAAACAGTAAAAATTATTATTTTTATACTTATATTTGTACAAATTGTCTCTCTCTCGTTTTTCTTTTTTAATTGAGATAGGTTTCCGCTGTGTTTCCCAGGCTAGAGTGCTGTGTTGTAATCATGGTTCACTCCAACCTCAAACTCCTAAGCTCAAGCAATCCTCCTACTTTAGCCTCCCCCAAAACTGGGACTTACAGGCTGGGCCATGGGGCCTGGCTAAATATTTGTAATTTTGTAGAAACAGGGTCTCGCTGTTGCCCTGACTGGTCTTGGCCTCAAGCAATTCTCCAGCTTAGGCCTCCCAAAGTGCTGGGACTACAGCTGTGAACCACCACACCTGGCCTGTGTCATTATTTCTATAGACTAAGCTCCCAAAAGTAATATCTTGAAAATTTATATTTTTGTAATTTTCTACATTTTGGTAGATATGTGAAATATCTCTCTACAAATATTTCAGTAGATTCTATTAAAACTGTACAAGAACAAAGCACATTTAACTACAATGATGTAGATCAGAGTTTTCATTACTAAAATAGGAAATTAATTACAGTTCGATTTTCCTAGAAAAGGAATTTACCCTAGGTTTTCCTTTTGCAAAAATGAAATGAAATTTTCTTTCTCTTCTTTCATAAAAAACTTACAAGAATAGATTTGCTTTAGATCCAGTTTTGATATCTACATATACTTTTACTAATAAAAGTCTCAAAACTAAAAGTTTAAGGAAAAAGAAAGTAATGGTAAAGCAATGAAAAAGGAGTTAGAAGAGCCACAAGTTTCTCATTATTAAAATACTGTGGAATTAAGATATTTACATCTTTTTACATACAAATGAGGTGATCATTTTAGTGCTGAAGGGATATGTATGTTTCAAGAGTCTCTGGCCCCTGAAGATTATGGAAACCAATACGCCTGTGCCCTTCCTAAAGGAGAGGTATATTATTGATTACACGAGAACCAAGAGTTTAATTCACTGGAAAGTTAGCGGCCTGCAAACCAGCACTGATAGAAAGCGTGTTTAAGGGGAAGAACAAGTGAGTTGTTGCCCATAAACTAACACTTCATTATTAACCTAAAGAAAATGTATGTGCTTATAAAGGTATGTTTAATATCAAAGTCACCTTTGTTTGTTTCCCCACACATGGAAAAGATTAGCCATTTGCTAATGTTTTCCATTATCTGTGGATCATTTATTTACCAAAAATGACAAAAGAGAACTATCAATGTCAATATTTTCCAGTGTGTGATTGTGTACATTCTGCTTCCGTCCTTCTTTGTTTCAAATCTCCCCTGAATGTTGTTTAGTTATCAGTCCACAAATAACTTTCACATTTGCTATGGGAAGTGTTTATATTTTATTTCATATATTACCTCCATACATTAAAAAAGGAATTTCCTGTTCTTCATAAACAATAACAATGATGCTATGTTGAAACTCCAATTAAAATTGCAATACTGCCTGGAACTATGGAGTTATTAAGTAACAAGAGGGCTTCAGTCTTAGGTTGGGTTTTGTTTTTAATCATACAAAATATACAAGAGAAGCAATGTAAAAAATTTGTTCATTTTTGGAAATAAAATTTTGTTTTGTAAATCACTATATAATAGAAAAGCATTAAAGTGTGATAATTAGATTAACAGCAAGGAGCCTGGACTTACATTGCCTTAGATTTGAATCTTGGCCACATTATTAAATGGATGCGTGATGTTACTTAACTGCTCTGTGTTTCAATTTCCTTATCTATAAAATGGGATAACTATAATAACTATCTTACAAGGTTATTGTAATGCTTACATAAGTTAATTCATGCTAAGTGCTTAGAATAACAAGTAACACCCAATAATCACTTAATAATCAATAACATTCATTATCATATAATCCTGTACAATATGGGAGAATGTGAAAACAGTTGCTTATAAAAATCAATAATATTTAATATCTGCATGATACTGAATAATTTCAGAAATAATTTTCATAAACATCATGTTGTATAATCCTCTGAAATCAGTAGTATTTTCACTATATAGGTCAAATAAAATAAAGCTTGGAAAGATTGAGTAACTTTACCAGGTTAAATATCTTGTAAAATGGCAAATAGGACTTCTTATTTTAAATTTATTTCACTATTAATGCTTCATTTTGCATATTAACAAAAATGATTTACTCTCTAACACTATGAAATACATGCTAAACATACTAACAGATATGAATCTCATATGACTGACACATAGCTCATTAATTTCTGGAAACTTTTAGGGAGTCAATGTAAAAATATCTAGAACTTAACAGTTCTTGCTAGGTGGGAGATAGCTACACTGATCACATTCTCTTACAAGGAAAATGTGCTGTTGGAACTTAATTATGATAGTTTTTTGCTTCTGTGTGTGCTCATAATTACCAAATGCAAAATCGTTACAATCTAAAGGTGGCAAATAATGTCTTCCATGAATCATAAGTCAGGTTTTATTGTTATCTTAAAACTATAAAAGGAAATTAAGGTTCTTCTTACTCTAATGGCTCACTGAAAAAATTAAAAAAACAAGGGGCATTAGTTTGTTAATGACTTCATACAAAGCACCCAGTTAGATATTTTCCTGATCAAAAAGAGATGCATGAAGACGAAAATACACCAGGAATGGATGAGCGCCAGTATGCTAATTTCAAGGGCCTCCTTTCATATCCTGGTCCCACCTGCACCACTGAGAAGACACAAATCAATACAGTATCTATTCTGGGTTGTCAATTTGCCAAACCAAAGTGGTGAAAGCACTTGAGGAAATTTAAAATGAGGCTGGGTCTACATGGTTGCAGTGAATTGAAATGACTGCAGCGTTTGCTCTTCCCGCGTTGGTTTTGAGTGGTCCATTTGCATGGCTTGGACCTCAAGGCTCCTAACTAGGCACATTTACTTGAATCTTATAAACTGGACAGACTTATTAGAAGCGACCTTTGGCTAATTCACTGGCTGCTAATTTTGTGAAAGAAAATACATAACGAGAGGAAATTTTTAATGTTTGAAAGCAATTTAAATTCATTGGAAGGGTATTTGAATTGTCAGATAAAGGACAACTTTGAATAGCATGTTCTGAAAGGACAAAACGTTTAATAAATATGTACTTTGCTTTGGCATTTGCCAAAGGTAGGCGTCCTTTCCTCAGGAAGATTAAGGAATGACTGCCCCATTCCCCTCTCCTTTAAATAAATTAAAGTTTGGCTCAGTGTGATCTTTGCAAAAATTTATAGTTTGGAATTTTCTGAACTTTTTACACTACTTAGCTCAAGTATGGATTTGCTAAGACTCATTAAATGAGTTCGCATTTCTAATTTTCTCGGCAGCTATTGAATATGCATTTGGAACCAGAAACAGTGTTTTCATTTGTGATGGTGTATTTGGAGGAAGAATGTAAATCCCAGTTGTGTGACAAGGAAGGATGTGACAGGATTTCCAAGTATGAAGCAATCAGGAAAAGTTGGGAGAATTAAAAAAACAAAAATCTCAAGTCTGTTTAGAAGTGTGTATGTGCATCTTATTTTTCTTCTTTTGATTTTGATATTTCATGTCACAGAAAAGAGTAAATGAAAATGGAAGTTTCATTGTAATGCAAATTTTTAGACTTTTCAGAAGTAATAAAATATTGTATTTTAATACAAAACTGCTAATCGTGAGAGAAAATGTATTGCCACACATGTTCTCTCCAAGGATATGTAAATGGTCATATGCAATATATGTATTCATGTTTTATATGTATACATATATTTTTCTGCCACTGATTATTCATGCCTTTGTAACTAAAATTCTATATATCTTGAGCCTTACCTAGAGGATTTAATCTTAATATAAAACTTTCTGACATATAAATTGCTGTGTAAAATCTGAAGAAGTTAATTTCCACAAATTATCTGTATAAAAAGGAAAAGAATATTGAAATAGTCTTGGAAATAAGCAAAGATCCATATGCCTAGGACATACAAGATATCCTTGTGTGTAGAATGAAATTGAGCTGTAACATGAATGAGAACTGGCTGACGGATTTAATGAAAAATGTACTATTCACTGTCACTCATTTACGTTATTATTATTTGATATACAATGAATCACTGGCAGGAGTTTATGAATATTTTTATATGATTTAGGCTAAAAGGAAAGATGGCTAAAGGGAAAACTCAAGGTCATTGGTATACATGCATATAACCAATGATCGTATTAAAGATCTAATTAAAGATCTAACAAAGTGAGACATTAATGTCTGAAAATGGAAATAAGACATAAATATATGCTTACATTTCTTCATTTTATTTCCCTTTAAAATTGTGAATGGGAGTCGTCCCCCATTATAAAAAGAATGTGGATGCTGCTCCTGAACCCAGGGCTGGCTCAGCAGGTCACTGTGAGTAGTCAGGCCAGGTGACACCTGCTCCCCGAGAAACTGTCCTGCCGCAGGTGCTGAGAATGAGGCACAGACCATCACTGCTTTATTTATTTATTTATTTATTTTTGGTGGAATAAAAGGTCGAGGAGGCAGAGTATTGACAAAGTGAGAAACTAGGGCCAACACTGTTTTTTTTTAAAATAATAAATTTAATAAAGCAAATAAACAAATGTAAGCCTCCTTTTCCAAGGGGGGCGTGGCTAGACAGGCGACCTGATATCATGGGGTCGGGCAGAGGCAGTGCTAGTGCCCGGTTCAGAGTCCAGCGTTACCCCGACTTGACCACTTAGCAGTGCAACCGTGAATAACTGATCAAATGTTTTTAAGGCTCACATCTCTCATTGGTAAAAAAAAAAAAAAAAAAAAAAAAGTGACTAACTAGACTTAACCTCCTTACCTTATAGGTTTGTAAATGTCATAATCAAGAGGATAAAAATATATTATGTATGAGAGATAGAGTGGTGTGATAGAAATGAGCCAGACTTTAACACCGACTCCTCTATTTACTAATTTTGAAGCTCAAACAAGTTGCTTTTTCTCTATGATGATAAAAGTTCTGTTATCTGTAAAGTGAGTAAACAATAACACCTACCATTAGGAGTTGTCAATATTATTGACATGGGACATCCACAAACCCTTAAGTCCACCCTACCTCTAAATTTACTTGTATCTTGCTTAATACATTTTCTTCTTAATTCAGTTTGAATTGGGGATACTTTTACTGATCATAACTGATCTGTTACCCTCATTTAAATTATTTCCTCGCCTCAAACCTCAGTCCTACTATATCTTTTCTTCTGAAACTTAAACGTCTCTCTGTGGAATCTCATTCAATTCCATAGTGTTTAATGTAAGTATTTTCTGATATAGATATATAAAATTTATCTCTTCAGTCCAGATTTCTCTCTAGAAGTTAATTATAATATCCATCTACTTTGTTGACATATTCCTTTGGATAGTAAATGGCTATCTTAAAATTAATACATTGAAAATGGAAGTTTTGATATTTTTCCAAATATTTTACCCCCTTCCCTATTCTCTCACCATCACTCAGTTGCTTGTCCAATATTAAAATGTGCAGATCATTCCCAATACTCAGCTTTCCCTCATTAACCACTTTTGATCCATTAACAAAGATGTTAAAGTTTACAATATATATATTTTCCTCCATACCCATACCCCAAGCTCAGCCTAAGATATCATCATATTTGACCTCCTCTATTATTACAGGAATACAACAGGACTGAGTAAATTCACTTCAGAGCAGCAAGAGTCACTTCTCAGGAATGTAAATTGGATCACATCAATACCTCAAATAAAAATATTCACTGATTTTTCTGTTGTTATTGGAATAAAATCTAAATCCCTTTTCATGCCCTACAAATTTCTTCATGAACTGGCTCTTTCCATCTCTCTAAGCTTTGCTTACATCATTCTTCCCTTCCGTACTATCTTCCAGCTACCTTAGCCTCCAAGCACTCTTTCCAGGCCTGCTTATTTGTTTATTTCATCCAGAACTTTCTTTCCTGGCTTTCTTTATTCCTGTCTCATTCTTACCTTTTAAGTCAGCACTTAAATGTCAATGTTTTTTCGTTACTCTATCTAAAAGGGAATCCCCTAGTTACTCTCTATTTTAAAGTATTTTGCTGGGTTTCTTTTTCTTTCATAGCAGTAATCTCAAGCTGTAATTACTTTGTTATTGTATTTTTCTATTTGATTATTGTTTTTACCTTGTCTCCCTCCCTAGAATGTAAGTTCCACAAGGGAAATGTCTCAATCAGACATTTGTACAGCTATACTCATTCCCATTGCCAAGAACAGCAGTAGTCTTCAGTAAATACTTGTTTAATGAATAGATGTCTTTGAGTTTTTTGTTTGTTTGTTTGGTTGGTTGGCTCTTTTTAAAAATCATATAGTAAGAATCTGAAGGTGGATATTCTGATTGTGGTACAGTGGCTTGGCAGGAAGTTACTGTCTTTTGCCATATTGTTTTCAGGAAGTTGGCTTTTGTATTCAAACTTGTCTTTGTCAAGAACTATGAAGGGTCTGGGATTTACTATGCTTGCAAAATAAATAGTTAACCTGCCACAGCTTCATAAATGTTAGCAGAAGACATGAGTTTCCTGGGCCAGATGTTTGCATTGGTTCCCCTTGCCCAGCAAGTCCTACAGGGGCCGTGCACACAGCTCAGAAGGAGGCTGCACACACACTCGGTTTGTGTTACAGCTGAGGAATCCCAAGCTAGGAAATCTCAAATTCTATAAGGGGACTGTTAGCAAATCTGCCCAACTTTTGCACTGGAGTGAGCCATTCTTTATTACCTTGGTCAGAAAATATATTTGCCTTCAGCCCTAAGAAAGACATTATTTCCATATTTTAAGACAATTTGCCACACAATCATCCTTCAAAAGATAATCTAGAACAAAAACTTTCACAAGAAGAATAGATACACCATAGAGAATTGCCTCTCAACAGTCTAATGTTGCAAGAGGGCTGTTGTAGCTTCCAAATCATGTCTTCACACAACTCTGTTCAGATGAAAAAAAAAAAAAAAAGAGGATTCTTTTTTCCTGTAACATTTTTTTTTTTTTTTCTATCAGTGATGGAAATCTTTCCTAGAGTTGGCAGGAGACTTTCTACTGAGACTCTTAGACACAATTGGATCACATATTTACCTCTAGACAATGTTCTAGGAGGAAGGGAATTCCCATGTTTGCTTTAGCTTTGTTTTAGGTTTTGAAATCAAGCAGTGTGAGACCTCCAAATTTGTTCTTCTTTTTTAAGATGGCTTTGATATTTGGTTCCTTCAGATTCCATATGAATTCAAGGCTGGGTTTTTCCATTGTCTTCAAAAATGCTTTTGGGATTTTGACAAGGATGCATTGAATCTATATATTGTTTAGAGTAGTATTGCCACTTTTAAAAGATTACATCTTTCAATTCATGAATATGGGATGTTTTCCACTTATTTAGAAATTAAAGAAGTTTAATTTATTTGAGCAATGCTTTGTACTCTTTTGATTTAATGGTTATTTTTTTTCATTTTTTATTTCAGAGTATTATAGGGGTAAAAATACTTTGGTTACATAAATTGCCTTGGCACCACCTGACAAGCCAGCCCATCCCCCAGGCATCGTGGAACGCATCCATTAGGTGTGGATTTACCCATCCCCTCCTCCCCTCTCCCACCTGCCCAACACCCTGTAAATGATACTTCCCATATGTGTACATCAGTGTTGATCAGTTAGTACCAATTTGATGGTGAGTACATGTGGCACTTCTTTTTCCATTCTTGTGATACTTCAGAAGAATAGGTTCCAGTTCTATCCAGAGTAATACAATAGGTGTTTGTTATTTATTTATTTATTTATTTATTTTTTGTGTGTGTGTGGCTGAGTAGGACTCCATGGTATACATATACCACATTTTATTAATCCACTCATGAATTGATGGACACTTGGGTTGTTTCCACATCTTTGCAATTGGGAATTATCCTGCTATAAACATTCTAGTGCAGATGTCTTTTTTATAGAATTTTTTTTTTTCCTTTGTTTACACACCCAGTAGTGGGTTGCTGGATCAAATGGTAGTTCTACTTTTAGCTCTTTGAGGTATTTGCATTACTACTTTCCACAGAGGTTGTACTAGTTTATAGTCCCACCAGCAGTGTTTGAGTGTTCCTATCTCTCCTCATCCATGCCAACATTTGTTGTTTTGAGACTTTTCGATAAAAGCCATCATTACTGGAATTAAGTGATATCTCATTGTGGTTTTGATTTGCATTTCCCTGATGATTAGAGATGTTGAGCATTTTTCCATGTGTTTGTTGGCCATTAGTCTCTCTTCTGAAAAGGTTCTGTTCATGTCCTTTTTCTACTTTTTAATGGGGTTGTTTGATTTTTTTCTTGCTAATTTTTCTGAGTTCTATATAGATTCTACTTATCAGCCTTTCACTGAATGTATAGCATGCAAATATTTTCTACCATTCTATAGGTTGTCTATTCCCTCTAGTGATAGTTTCTTTGGCTGTATAAGAAGCTTTTTAATTTGATTAGGTCCCATTTATTTATTTTGTACTTTTCAATGTAAAAATCTTATGCCTCTTTGGATAAATTTATTTCTTAGTATTTTTTGATACTATTGTAATTGTAATTTTTAAATTTTATTTTTGTATTGTTCATTGCTAGTGTATAGAAACACAATTGACTTCTCTGTGTTGAGTTTGAGTTCTGTGTTTTGCTGAATTTGTTCATTAGCTCTAACAGTTGGTATGTATGTATGTGCATGTATGTGTATATATTTTAGGGTTTTATCCATATAAGATAATTTCTTCTGCTAATTCAGATAGTTTTCCTTCTTCTTTTCCAATTTGGATGCTATTCATTTCTTTTTCAAGCTTAAGTGCTCTGGCTAGAAATTCCAGTATGATGCTGAGCAGAAGTGGTGAAAGCAGGCATACTTGTTTTAGTTCTGATTTTAGGGAGAAAACTTTCAATGTTTCACCACTAAGTATTAGGTTATGTTGATATATTTTTTTAAGGCTACTTGTATTGGTGTCTGGATAATAGTCTGGAGGGATTAAAGGGGGTGTTCTAATCATGAAGGAATTACAGTCTCTGTTGAGGTGGTGGTTTGGGACAGAAAACAAGTAGATAGGCTAGTGATGTGCTTGGATATATCTAGCATAGGATTTCTGGCACACACAGGGTAGTGGTCTGGCATGGGCTTTAAAAGTGCTCTGTCCAATGCAGTAGCCATTAGCCACAGACGGATATTGAAAATTAAATTAAAATTAAATAAAATTAAAAATTCAGTTCCTGGTTTATTCTACTCACTTTTCATGCCTTCAGTAGCCACATGTGGCTAGCAACTACCAAATTACAGAACAGATATGTAGGACTAGTCCATAATTGTAAAAAATTCCACTGGACAGCACTGGTCCAGAGCCTGCCTGTGCATTCGCCTCAGTCGGTCTTCCCTTCTCATGTCTAAGAAAAATAAAATTATTTAAAACACTGTAAACATTAGCTTTTAAAAAGATATATTTATTTTACTAATGTAACATACTTAATTAACATAAATGCAAGTTAGATTCATTTGGTTATGTCAAAAGTTCAACAAAATGCATCCATTATAAATGAATATTCATGACAGTCTTTTGGGGGAGAGAATGCTGTCTAATGTTTAAGAAATTATGCTATAATATCAGACTTTATGTTTGTATTCCAGTTCAAAACAAATTGATAAATATTTGTAATCTGTTACTTCACCGATACAATGAGGATATGATATTTTTGACTGCTTGCATTTTTATGAGAATGAAACAAAGCTTATAGCACAGTGTCTACCACATTTAACATGATTACTGAACCAAAAAGAGATATCTATGCAAACCAGTTTTAAGTGAGTAGACAAATAGATAGATGATAACATGATTTCACTTTACAGCTCTGATTTATGTATACTTGCATCAAATTCTGATTAAATTTCACAGATTTAAAATTGAATTTGTTAAATGTGCATTCCTTCAAATGTACTGAATATTATAGATATGATGCTATTTCTAGAAAACATTTAATGAAAACAGTGAATGAGTGAAAAAATCTCAGAACATACCAAAGTAAGCAGTTACTTAGCCTGTTTATGTCTTGTTTCTCAGCCACCTGCTACTAGGTTAAAAGAAGCAATATTCATAAATTATGCATATTAAACATTTCAGGGGCAGAATTAGTTGTGTAGTTATACTTATTTGTGGTCTTGGAAAGTTGTGAGAGCCTTAAAATTTAAAGGTATCCATAGTTATCAGAAGGGTTCTTTTTGGCTAAGTAAATTTAAAAAATATTTTTGTTATCATAAAAGTCAATGATAGACATTGTACCTGATGAAATTATGATGGTGATTATATTTTATTTTAAACTTAGAATGTCAAAGAAGGTAATTAAAATTTTCATTATAGAAAATGGAAAGAAAAAATCGCTAACATATTTATTTACTTTTATGTCCTTAAAATGGCAATGTTTTTGATATAAAATATTTCAGCAGAACTTTTTGAAATTATTCTCTGATAATTGTGGGACAGAAAATTGAAATGATTTTTCTAATGAATTTCCATACATGTTTATGAACAAATGTAATTAAGTTAGCAAGAAAAATTGTTTCTTCAAAATCCAGCTATATGATGTGATGAACTTATTATTCAACTTACTTAACTGTTGTTCATATGTTTTGGCCATTATCTATTGGTTTTTTTCTTGTTTATATGTGGAGATCTTTATAAATGAGATATGCTAACCTTTTTAACTGTAACATGAATTACATTTTCATAGTTTGCTATGCCTATTCATTTGATTATAATAATTGGGAGGAGTGGTTAGGCATATATTTAGTATTTCTATTTATGTGCAATAGAAATAAATATTTTCTTTTGTGATTTGCACATTTTGAAGCACAGATAAAACAGCTTTTCCCATTCCATGGTCATTAATGACTCAGCCATGTCTTTTACACTATTGTATATACACATACACACACAGATGTATACAAATATGTACATAAATATGCAAATACATACATGTATGTGTGCATGCATATCTGTAATCCATTTGCATTTTATCTTAGTGTGGAAGGTATTGAACCCACTCCTTTATTTCCAAAATTACTACCCACGATACCATCTATTTAAGATTTCATTCTACCTAATTTTTTAAAATTTAGAAATATTAAAGGGGTATAAATATTTTTGTTACATGGATACTTTGTATAATGCTTAAGCCAGGGCTTTTAATGTGCTCATCACCAGAGGAGGGTTCTTTGTCCTGATAGGCAAGTTTTTACCCCTCACCCACACCCACCCTCCACCCTTCGTGATTTCCAATGTCCTTTGCATCTCTTTGTGCCCACATGTGCCCATCATTTAGCTCCCACTTATTAGTGAGTACATACAGTGTGTGTTTTTCAGTTCCTGAGATACTTCACTCAAGGTAATGGTGTCCAGTTCTACCCAAGTTGCTGCAAATGACATTGTTTCATTCCTTTTTATGACTGAGTAGTACACACACACACACACACACACACCACATTTTCTTTATTCATTCATGAATTGATGGACCCTTAGTTTAATTCCACATTTTTGCAATTGTGAATTGCGTTGCAGTAAAAATTCGAGTGGAGGTGTCTTTTTGATAAAATGACTTCTTTTCCTTCAAGTCGATAAATTTGCAGTCCCACCAACAGTGTATAAGTGTTCCTTTCTCTTTGCATCCATGCCAGCATCTATTGTTTTTTGACTTTTTTTTTTTTTTGGTGAAAACATCTAGTACCATATTAGATAGTAAAGGTAATTATAGTACTTCCATGTTCTTTACTTAGCAATAATCCCTTTCATATTAGCCCATGTCATATATATGGTTTTTGCTCTGGAAAAAATATATATATATTCATAAAATGTGTATATTATATACAGTTGATTCTTATTCTTCATATTTCTTATGTTCTATAAAGCCACCACAAACAGTAAATTAGCAAATACTGTACCATTGTTCCTAGGGGTAATATGTGGATATATATGTCTGTGTACACATATCTCATATAGATTATGATCTTAAATCCTAAAACAATTAATCTAGGTAGATTATTTTCTTTATTTTACAAAAGAGAAAATGACTTTTGGAAGTGTTAAGTGACTTGCTTGAGACCACTCCACTAACCGTGCCAGCTTTAGGATTCACACTCTGCGCAGTTGGCCCCAAAGTGGAGCTTCTTGAGCTACATCCCCTGCCTCTTATCGTCTCCATCCTGTGGTGATCCCTGCATGAGAGCTGAATCAAGAAGACAGAGTAATGCCTTGTTGGCACTAACCTGGGAACATGTGCATTGGGCAACCCAAAGTGTTCACTGCTGTGTGCGTGTGCCTGTCCCCAGATGGCTGCCAAAAGGCCCCAAGTATTGATTTTGGATGTACAACTATATTTTAGCCAGTCAGAAAAACCTCAAATACAGAATCTGCAAATAATGAGAATCATGGGTATAAGGAATTATTTTCCTATTTCTATTTTATTCAGTGATTTTTGAAACAATAATTGTTGTTGAGTTTTGATAAATTCTTTGTAGTGGCCAAGGACAATAAGATTCGAATGTTCTTTTCAGTGTATTAATAACTTAGGTTATATTAATAAATTTTCTAATATTCTATATACCTCCCTGCTTTCTTAGAATATATCCTTCTTCATAATAACACAATATTCTTTAAATAGGGTCCTGGAATTTGTTCTTTAATATTTTATTTAGATTTTTAATTGATATAACAATAGAACTTGGTCTGTGAAATATTTTTGCAATATTTTGTTTTTTTAATTTATTTACACTGTGTCATAAAAAGTATTTGGATGAAAATCTATTCTCTGGAATAGTTTAAATGGCATATAGAATTATCTGTTCTTTACTCCAGTTTGTTTTTATGTAATTCATGTTTTTAAAAACTGAAATTACCTTATAAACAATTAGTAAAGAGGAGGATTATGACAATATAATGTTGTAGTCAAATTGGGTCAGGCACAGTCTTTTTTGCTCATATAGGGTATACACCACTAAATAATAATCTTGAAAGGAAAGGATATTGACACAGACCTGAATTCCCTTCTTGTTACAGAGCACTTTCTTGTTTGCCTTCCAGCTGGTATTAATACATGTCTTGATCTTATTATAGTCAGAACCTTTCTGGAACTATATGGAGCTATGACCCAAGCATCACAAAGCTGCCATTTCTGTCTCTAGCCAGCCAGCTGATGTGCACCATCCATCAGTAAACACCTTAGGTAAGCAAAGAAGGACTTTCAGACAGGGAAGTTCATTGTAGGATACAGTGGAGTATCTGTATCAGTGGAGTATCTCTATTACTGAAGTATCCATCAGTGGAAATGGTCACTCACTTTGAGCTTGGTTCAAGAGGCTGGCAGAGGCGATGTGGGCAGAATGGAAGATGAGACTGAATGACATCTGCATTCCCTTCCAGCCTCTCAGGTTCAGTGATTCCTTAATGTCTGTGGGGTATGAATTTCTAGGGTGCCCCGTCTGAGCCTCTTGGACCTGCAATCTCTTACTTTTCCCCTCTGTGACTCAGACAAGTGGCTTCTGATGCTATAGATGCCTCTTTATTATTATTATTATTATTTCAGCATATTGTGGGGGTAAAAAAGTTTAGGTTATGTATATTGCCCTTGCCCCCTTACCCCCTCGAGTCAGAGCTTCAAACTTGTCCATCCCCTAGACAGTGCACATCGCACTCATTGTGTATGTATACACCCATCCCCTCTCCCCCACACATCTGCAGACACCTGATTAATGTTATTCCTGAATGTGCTCTTAGGTGATGACCAGTGAAACCAATTTGATGGTGAGTACATGTGGTGCTTATTTTTGCATTCTTGGGATACTTCACTTAGTAGAATGGGTTCCAGCTCTAATCATCCTTAGTCATAGATCTGTAAGTACCAGAAGCCATTGGAGAAGCAACCAAGTACTCAATCTCTGCCATTGTTTTATTATTTCAAAAGATTAAGGGGGTACAAATGTTTTAGGTTACATGAGTCGTTTTTATAATGCTCGAGTCGAGTCCTGGCTATAGGTGTGCCTGTCACCCAAATAATGTTCACAGTACCCATTAGGTTGGCTTGTTGCCCCACTGTCCTCCCCCTCAATTGCAAAGATGTGGAATCAGCCCAAATGCCCATGAATTCATGAGTGGATTAATGCCATGGAGTACTACTCAGCCATTAAAAAGGTGAATTAATACCTTTTGCAACAACCTGTGGCATTTTAATCTTTCAGACACTAATGTTGCCGTGCATGCCTGACATGGGGTAGCACACAGCCCATATTCCAAAGCAGTGATGTGTGAGTGGCCTATGGCCCTCTGAGGGCCTTCAAAAGCTAGGCCCCCATACCAGATGCCCCTGGATTAAAATAGTTATCAATAATATTGTTAAATGTCTGCACTACCCAACACAATGTATAGATTCAATGCAATCTTTATGAAAATTCCAGTGACATTTTTCACAGAAGTAAAAAAAAATATTAAAATTCATGGGAAACCATAAAAGATACAAAATAGTCAAGTAATCTTGAATAAAAAAGAGCAAAGCTGGAGGCATCACACTACCTGACTTCAAAATACATTGTAAGGCTATAATAATCAAGACAGCATGGTACTGGCCTAAGAACACACACATCAACCAATGGAACAGAAAAGAGAGCCCAGAAATAAACCCACACATATACAGTCAGTTGATATTTGACAATGGTGGCAAGAACACACAATGGGGAAAGGACAATCTCTTCAATAAATGGTGTTGGTAAAATGGATTATCCACACGCTGCAGAATGAAATTGTAACCTTATCTCAAATTATAAACAGATATAAATTCAAAATATATTAAAGACTTGAACATAGACCTGAAACTATAAAGCTAATATAGGAAAACCTAGGGGAAAACCTCTACAACATGGTCTGTGTAATTATTTTTTGGATATGTCCCAAAAAGCACAGGAAACAAAAGCAAAAATAGGCAAGTGGGATTGCATCAAACCAAATTGCTTTTGCAGAGCAAAGGAAACAATGAACAGAGTGAGGAGACTACCTGTGAATTGGGAGAAAAATATTTGCAAACCATACATCTGAGGCTAACATGCAAAATATATAAGGAACTCAACTCAATAGCAAGAAAACAAATAATTCAATAAAAAATGGGCAAAACATTTGAATAGATATTTCTCTAAAGAAGACATACAAATGACCAATAACTCTATTAAAAAATGCTCAATATTACTAAGCATTAGGGAATTGCAAGTTGAAACCACTTGAGCTATCATCTTGCTCTTGGCAGAAGGTATATTGTCAAAAAGATGAAAGATACGTGTTGGTAAGGACGTAGAGAAAAGGGAACCCCCTACGTTTGACTCGTGCTCTCAATGTCAGAGTAGCTGTGAAGGTGAGCGTCTGGTTCCAGCTCTCCGGCAGGAGGCAGAGGCTTCACTCTGAGGGCCCCACCTGACCTCAGCCAGGCCGGCCTCTCACTCCCCCCAAACAACCTCTAACCTATTTTCTCCATGAGCCCCATTATTTTTAAACACAATTTTGCTTTGTGATGGCTTTATAAAAATGCAAATGTAGAGACTTCTGTTTTGAATAGTAATTCCCTATGAATCCACTACTGTGTTTTTTTTTTTTTTTTTTCAGGGTAGTTTTTTTTTTCCCCACAAAAATATTTCTAATTACTTAATGGTTTGTTTAGAATTATATCTCCGCCTGGAGACAGTTTTGATAAATTAGATTTTTCTGAAAAATTATCCTTTTATCTAGCTTTTCAAATTTATTTATATGAGTTGTGTACGTTGGTTTCCTAAATTTTTTAAAAATTATTTTCTTGTTTCTATGGTCATTTCCTTCTTGCTTATATTTTCTCTTTTTTCCTTGATTAGGTTAACCAATGGTTTATCTAATTGATTTATTTATTGTTAAAGAATCAGCTTAGGAAAGTGTGTGTGTATGTGTGTATGCATGCATATATTAATTCAAATACTGTGAAAATGTTAGGGGGATTGGGACGGCTTGGAATCATTTCTGCAGCATCTTCCTTTCTTCCCACCATACTTCTCTAGTCTCTTCAATGAGATGGTCAAGGGACTCGTGGTACATTTGGGCAGGACAAGGAGTATGAGACTAGAAATGAACTAAGCAAAGAAATCTTCAGTGACAAACTCCAGAATGAGCTAAAAATATTTCATAAATCAGATTATTCACAAAAGTGCAAAAGCATACTTACTCAGGTTCCATTTTAGTGATGAGTAGTAATTATTAATTATTAATTCAAAGATTACCATAAAATCATAACATGTGTAATATTATAAAGCATTACATTGGAATTTAGAGCTGAAAATTTTGCAGATGTTCTGGTAAGTTCATAATTCATGTGAAACTTGTCCTGGCCTAAAAATTTTTCAAGTAAGCTAGTTACAGAAAGTACATAAATACTTTACCTTTTAAAAACTACAAGAACACATTTTTTTTTTTCTTTTAAGTCTATGCAAGCTGGTGTGGCTGATCTCAAAGTATTTTAGGAAATAAATTATCTTTTTGTAAAGATGTTTTGTCATTAGATACTCAGAAATTGTATATTTAATAATAGTTTAAATATTTTGATATTCTAAAAATTTTAACCTATTGGCTTATGAGACATTTTCTATGATTTTTAAAGAATATCCTTTTTTAACCCAAATTATTGTTTGAATTGTAAAACCTGATTTCTTCCCTCAATTTAAAGGTTAATAATTTTACTAATTCTGGTTTTGAAAAATGAGATTTTCAGTATTAAGTAGAATTATTTGACATGTTTCAATTGTTGTCTCAAACCTGATAAAAAGCAATTTATCATAATAATATATTATCATTAGTTGTATCACAGCTCTATACAGATTATCCTATGATACTGAAATATGGTGCCATTTTCCTCATTATGAAAACATAGCAAAAATATGCATTTCAATCCCAGCATATTAAACCCTTAACTCAGATGTATATCTCTTCTTTATCAACAGTATAAATATTTTTATAAATGAGAACACTGACTTGAGAAAAAGTACCAACAGAAAAAACTTCTAATCATTTGATGTGATCCTTTCTCATCTTACCCGCAGCTTCTCTGGACAAGCCATTTTTATGTCTAGGTGCTTCAAGACACACTGGCCACAATCCTTTATTGCTCAGGGCAATTGTATGTGTTACTTCATGGGAAAGCCATTATTTCTCTTTTTCTAGTTACCTTCTTTCTATGTTTTACAGATCCACCTGAATTTCTTCAAAGGAGCTTTCTCTCGCATTCTCTCTCTCTACATATTAATATATTATCTCTCTGACTTTCATAGTACCCTTTGTACCATTTATAATATTTTTACTATGAATATTAATTTTATAATATCATAATATTTAATATTCATCTCCCATGAAAAAATGTAAGCTTCATGAGGGCAGAGAGTCTCTCTGGTTTGTTCCACTTTGTATCCTTAGCACTTGGCAAAGTAAAGGCAGAGAAGGCAATGGAATCCATGCATAAATGACTGGGTATGTAAATGAATGGATGAATGGCTGAAAGCGTTTCTCACATAATTGCCTACACTTCACTCAGTGTGGTCACTTGTTTTCACAGCGGGGAGGTAGCCTCAGTTTCTATTGTGGTGTGGGGCTACTACATTTTCAGGAATCATGCAGAAGTTGGATTTCTTTGATATCTTTTAAAAAATAGTATTTTTTCAAGTTGATAACTAGCAAAAGCAGAAATAATTTTGCAATTAGGGTCTTTTAGTGATTTAATGTTCCACAAGGCAGCTTTGATTTTGGTGAAATACATAAGCAACCTGTCACCCCAAGTCACCTTTGTTTTTAGTGAGGGAAAGATCTGGTGGTCAACTGATTCCAGGCCAAATTTAATTCTCATCAGTCCATAGAGTCTTCAGTCAGTTCGTTCAGGGCAATTCCACATGCAGGCAAACTAATTTGTTTGAGATAGTCCCTTTGTCACTCAGTTTCTCCTTCCTTTCTCTCTTCTTTCAAATCCTCTCTTTTGATTTAGTTGAATTGGTAATCCAATTCCAGCTTTTAAACTTTACAATAAAAGATATTAGCAATGACAGTTTTGCAAGAATTATTACAATTTATTTTATGTGTTTAAATACATTATATTGTAATTTGTTTAAGATAGCTCAATATGTATTAGAGTTACCCAACCTCTACTGGAAGAATTGTTTATTAGATTATTATCATTTATTGCAATTTTATATAAAATATATTAAGTATTTAACATAGCTTGTTATAAGTTACCATCATAACTGTTACAAGGCATAACAGTTATATTTTGATCAGTTACATTTATTTTCACAGAGCAAGACTCTTCCATGGTCTTCTGGTTCTTAGCTTTTTGATTGACACATTTCTGTCTCCTTCCTGTGCTCCCCAATCTCTATCTCATAGTCTAATCCTTTCATAATATGGAGACTGAAAAAACTAACTTCTTACCAGATACATTTCTTTATATTGTATAAAATAAAATATTCAGACCATACATTCAAGCATTATTTCAAACTTGATACCAGGGCAGACTCTTGAAATAGGTCAATTCAAATTTGTACTTACTATAGACATCTATAGAAAGAAAAGTCATAAAATGCCCATATAAAAACTCAGAAAGAGAAGAAAAGCCCCTGAGATTATTAGACTATTGACTGACAGCAAAGTGGAAGGGGGATTAGTTTCCCAGAATAAGTCTGAATACCATTAAAAGTTTATCTTGAAATTGCTTAAACATTTTATCAGAAATGGTAATTGCTTCCAAGAAGGAGACTGTGAATTATATCCCACATAAAATTGTACACCGAATTTGGGATATCATCTTATCTTCACATTTTTTTTTTCTGTAGACATCTCAAAGACTGCATTTCCGTATTTTAATTTATTTTCTCCCCTCCATCACCCAAATCTGTACCTTCTCCTGTATTCTCATTCAAAATTGTAGCCTATCATTCACGTGGACATCCTAGGTAGAAATCTGATAGTCATTCTGGATAATTTCCTTTCTGTCATCATCCTCTATATGCAAATCATCTTCACATCTGGCATTTGAACTCCTAATTATGTTTAATGCATTCATTTCTTCTTCATCTCTTCTACTGCTGCTCCAGACTGAGCTCTCTGCCTCTGTCGCCCAAGCAACCACAGTAGCCTCTTACATGATGGCAGCAACAGTGTCTTATCTAACCCTAAACTGCAGCCAGAGCAACTTTGCACGCCTGAAACCTGACCTGTCACAATCCTGCTTACAGTCATTCAGAGGATTCCTGTAACTCGCATAATAAAATCCAAGCTCCTTAAAAAGCTTGAAATCAGAAGATTCTTGAAACTTCTATCTCATATCTTGCCTCTTCTAGTTATGGTCTCTAAAAATGTGGTAGGTTTCTATGGCTATCTAATGAATGATCACCAGGTTATTTGTGTAAAACAACAAACGCTTATTATTCCTGTGGGTCAGAGGTCTGGGCATGAGTGAACTGGGTCCTCTGCTCAGATTATCACAAGCTTGGAATCCAGGTGTCGGCTGAACTATACATTCCTTTCTGGAGCTCAGAGTCCTCTCTCAAGCTCACGTAGTGGTTAGTGTTCAGTTTCTTGCAGTTGCAGGACCAAGGTTTCATTGTGTTGCTGGATGTTGGCCAGGGGCTGCTCTCAGCTCCTTCAGGCCCTTCTCCGTTTCCTGTCATGTGACCTTCCCCATAGGTTGTCCCACGTTTCAATCCGTCTTCCTTCAGGGAGGACCCAGACTCCGCCATGTGCTTCGCTTGTTAGTTCGGGTCTACCCAGCTAATCTCAAAGTCAACTGATTAATAACCTAGTTATATCAGTGATATCTCATCACGTTTACAGTTCTTTCTGGAATAAAGGGAGAAAATGGGAAATCTTGGAGACTGTATAGAATTCTGCCCATCATAGACATCAACTAGTTTGGATTTTCTGTGAATATGCATGCTTTTGCTTATGTTATTTCTCCCGAAAAGAAATCCCTTCCCAGCATTTTGCTTCTGGTTAATTCTTAATCACCATTTGAGATTTATCTTAGGCATAATATCCTCCCGAATATATGCTTTTCCTTAAATCCCAGGATCAGCCGAGTTTTCCTCTACGTGCTGTTATAGTATTCTATACATGTATGTCCCCCAGCATGAGTCCTATTAACTTAAGACTGTGTTTATTAGTTTATATTTCAAGGGTAATGTATTAGTGAGCTTGTACTGCCATAAAATAATACTATAGACCAGGTGGCTAAAAGCACAGATATTTATCTTCTCATAGTTCTTCAGAAGTATGGGAGTCTGAGATCAGGGTACCAGCATGATCAGTTTCCAGTGAGGCCTTTCCTCCTGGCTCCCAGGCACCTGTCATCCTACTGTGTGCTCACGTGGCCCTTTCTTTGTGTGGCAGCAAGAGAGAGAACAAGTTCTCTCCTGTTGACCAATCCCATCATGAAGGCTGCACCCTCATGACCTCATCTAACCCTAGTTACTTCTGTAAGGCCTTGTCTCAAAATACAAAATTCTTGAAGGTTAAGCCTCCAACGTAGAGTTTGGAGGGAACACAATCATTTAGTTCATACCAGGTAGTGATGGCAATTTCTTTGTTTTTGTAATACTAGTGTCTAGTAAAATTTGAGATATAATAGATAAACAATATTTTTAACTGAACTAGTCTTACAGGGCAAAACCTAATATATTTAACTTCCTTCTTTCTTAGTGTCAATTATCCAACCACTTGCGTCTTCCTATTAGCTCCATCTAGATATTATTTTTTTGTCATATTCTCTAATTTTGCATCTTTTGCTCTAATATTGCTTCATACCCTTCTGAGTAATTTAGTCCCTCAACTTTACCCTTATGTCACTTCATTGCCTAATTATTGCACAAAAAATATTCTGTATTCATTAACCTGGTCTGGCACCAGAGCTCCAGAGAGATAGAGAAATACTGAGGTATTTTAATTGCAATGTTATAAGGTAGCAACCTAAAATAGAAAGATATAAATGTTCTACTGTGGGGATTGGGCATGATAATTGTATGTTTACAATAGAGTGTCCACTGAAAATGATGTTGTAGAAAATAAGGACATAGGATAATAATCATGCTAAAATATTAAAAGAACAATTGATCTAAAGGAACAATATATTTTTATTGTATATTTATCTGTTTTCCTATCTGCTCCCATCCCTGCCACTCACACTCTATGATTCTTGATGCATGTGACCTATTTCATCTTTGCATCCCTGGGACCTAACAGATTGCTGACACATAAACACTGAAAAATATTTATTACTTTGACTTAACTGGCTGAAACTAAATGAGAGAGATGTAAATGTGAAAATACAGTGAGTTACACAAAGATACACACTTATTGCCATATGTTAGTGTGTAGTATTTAATGTCAAATATCTTATAATAATTTTAGAGCAAGATTAAAACTATCAGTAGAATTGGAAAAAGAAATTCACTTTTGGAAATGGAAGGAATTCAGCTATTTACTGGTTCTTCCTAAGTGTAAGCACTTTTATTTTAAAATCTCTCTCAACCTGTTGTGCCTATAATATTATCCTAATTTTATTAAGTGGGCCATATTTGTTGCTAATTTTAGTTCTTTGACCCTTTTTCTTACTCATGATCTGTGCATAGACTTTCAGAACATAAGTGTGTTTTGGTAGACCTCTACACCTCTCTGAAGGTAAACAATCCTTTAAGAGCCTACAGCTCTAACAGTCAGAAGTGGCTAGAGAAACAGTTCAGTTACTGAACTATTCTAGTCCTGAGATTAGTTAATTTGTTGTTTGGTTATGTGTTGTTTTGTCTCTGTGTTTTTCCATTTATCCATCTATAGAGGCTATTTACTTTCTTGCTTTGGGCCCTATGAATTTATTTAAACCACAATTTCTTTTGACATGAGAAATAACTTCCTACTTAGATTATCTCAGCAGGACCTGCAAGAAGAACAGAAACAATTAGTGATTTCTAAGGTTAAATATGTGTGCTATGTGTATAATTACTGCATGCACACATATATATGTATATTTGTATTTACTAGACAATATTAATTTTTATAAACAGAACAAACACTGGAATAGCATATGGCTTATTTTGAGATCAAAATAGAAACTATCAGGCGTAAATATTCATTCATTCAACAAATATTTTTGAGTGCTCACCATATATGTATATATACACATTTTTGAGCCTATTTCTTCAAGAGCTATGACCATCACATTTTTCCTCGCTTATATTCCCAACATTTTTCTTTTTAAATGACTCCACTTTTCTTTAACCCTTCAAAGATCAGAGTGTAATTCTCCATTAAATCAGGTTTTATGCATTGTTTTTCATGTTGAACAGTGCTCAGCACATAGTTCTCACTAAACATTTGTTGAAATTTGAATAAATGAATTGAGCATAACTATCTATTATCTTGAAAGAGTAGCAACAAGGTCTTTCTTAGACCGTGGCAGCTTTTCACCATTTCATTTCTTGAAAGAGCAGAGTTCTGAATTCTTCCTGTTCTCCCACAGCTCCTTAACTCTGTAGTCTAGTTTTGGCTTTCACCTCTCCTGAAACTGCCTTAGTTAAGGTCAAAGTGACCTAATTTCTAAATGCAATAGTGTCATTTTGGCTTTCAACATACTCGCATGCTCTTCTGCATTTTTAGTAATGTTAATTCACCCCTTCTTCCATTAAACTATCTAGTGTGTTGTCTTCTTTAACGGCCCATTTTATTGAATTATTACTTGCTATTTCATTGAGACCTCTTATTTTTATTTAATCTCTCATCTTCCTTTTTAAGAAAATATTGGTTGTTTTAAGGACTGTGACCTTCAACTCATCTTTTTTCATTTCCATAATATTCCTTGCCTAACTCACTCACATTACTTAAATTAATATCTAACATAATCTGTTTCCAACCTCTTCTTCTCTCCTAAGTTTCAATCTTTCACTTCCAACTGTCATACTTCAATGTATACAACCAGTGTTAGAAAGGAATACTTCAGGCTGGGTATTTTATAAAGAAAAGAGGAGTGTTTTTTTTTTTTTTTTTTTTTTTTTGGCTCATGGCTCTGCAGACTGAGCAAGAAGCATGGTGCTAGAATCTGTGTCCAGCGAGGGCAAAAAGGAGCTTCCCGTCAAGGTGGGAGGTGAAGAGGGAGCCAGCATGTAACATGGCAAGAGAGAGAGCAAGGGAGAGAATGGGGGGTGCCACACTTTTTAAGCAATGAGTTCTCCCATTGACTAATACTGTGAGACCTCACTCATCACCATGGGTGGGACACCAAGCTATCCAAGAGGAATCCACATTCATGACCCAAAACCTCCCACTTGCCCCACCTCCAACATTGCAGACTAAATTTCAACATGAGATCTGGAGGGGACAGATATCCAAATGATATCACAACCAAATACTTATCAAACTGAATATATTCAGAATCTAATGGATCTTATTTAACCCCCTTTTGGTTATCTGTTCAGGGTTTATTTGTCCAGCTTCTCAAGCCAGAAATTAGGTATCACTGTTGACTCCTTTCTTGGCAACTTTTATACCTACTTAGGTCCAAGTGGCACCTATGTGAGAAGTGGAAGACGGTACTCATTTCATTACTCAGAATTATTTTTTCATTTTCCAGAACACATTTTTTAAATGTTTTCATTAAGACAAGATGTTTTACCACCATCTGTCAGAAACATGTTATAAGAAAGTTATAAATTTTACAATGTCTCCTTTGTGGATGATGACCTTTATATGTAGCTGCCTTGTACTTAACATGCAGAAATAAAGGCCTGCAGAGTACTATTGATTCTATCTCTGAGCATTTTAAAAATCTGGTCTTATCTTTTTATAGATCACGTGTCCATTCTGCTTTGCATTTATGACATACATCAGCGGTGCCTGTCCCCCAATATCTCATTTCCTGTGTAATTATGTCAGTTATTTCATTAATATACTGCTTAAGTAATATCGTCTCCTGACTTCAAAGTCTTTGATAGCTCCTCTGATGCTCAACACCCCCGTAAGCTAACTGTAGTCTCTTTCCACAGCCCTCTTTTCCTCCATTTCCTGCTCACCTCTCCCCTTCCACGGTGGTGTCTATGCCTGCAACACGCTTGAGGCAAATGGAGCTGCTCATTATTCCCTAAGCAAGTTCTATGTCCGCCCTTCAAAGATTTTCCCTCATTTTCCCTTTCTTAAAATATTTTCCATCTCTTCTCACATACTGAACAGATACATTTCAAGCGTTTGGTGGCTCTTTCCCTGACTGCTCTACGAGAGTTAGTCAAGTCTTTATGCTCCTTTAATATTGTGTAGATATAGAACGTTTGCAACATTAAATCGTAATGATTTGTTTACTTCCCTGTGTCTTTCCCTAGATTGCAAGTTCCCTGGGTAAACCGCAGATTATTTTTCTTTATAACTACAGTGCTCAACACACTGCCTGGTTGTTTTTGAAAACAGGAAAAACACAGCTGGGAATAGATTGAAATCCAAGTCACGTGTTTCCAACCAAGGCAATGATAGAGCCTGGCAAAAAATTCAATGTCATTTACTTTTCCCCATTTAAGATTGTCATGTGGCAATACATTCTTGTTACATGGGCAGAATAAGATTCTTTGAGAAATTGATCATTTTAAAAAGGCAATTTGCATAATTCAGAAACAATGAAAATTAATGATAGAATCCATATGTAACTTATTCTCAAATTTTAAAGTTCACTGTTAGACATGATTTATAGAACTTACTCATGACATACCTCAGTCTTACTTTGTTTTCATTTTGTCTAAATGCAGGTTTTTTAGGCAAATCTGCCACCACAGCAAGATAGAAGTATCATATCTATATATTACCATTTGTTGAAATAGTCCTGCTTTATGCTTGTTTTCCTTGTATAAATTATTAACAGTATCCCCTTCCAATATCAAAAATATTCTGGCTTGGACAGTAATTATGCAGTTGTTCTAATTACAGGGAACATTAGTGGTTTAATTAAAGTGTCACACAGTCCTTTGAAAGACAACACTTTAGAAAGGTTGGATAAACACCACTGATTATTTTATATTTGTTAAAGATGTAAACTGCCTTTGAAAAGAGTTTGAATAGTAGGGTGAAGCAAATTTAATATTTAGATTCATTTTACATAGTGGAAAGGAAGAACAATTTGACAACTGTGTCACTGCCTTTTTAACATTTAATCTCTTGTGACCTGAAGTGAGTCTTCCTTTCTCTCTAATGAAAGCCTTATTAGTGTTCTAATAATCAACTCAAATAGGTTTGCATACCACTGATACAGAGATATCAGGAGGTCAGAAGAGTTCAGCCCACTATAGTGTTGGAGGGAATATAGTCTTCCATGAGACTCATTTGTCTCATTTCTGACACCAATTGTAGGTCCAAGGAGGCTTGCAGAACCATCCTCAGTTTTAATAATTAGCCAAAAGAACTCAAAGAACTCATTGCCAAGTGTTCAACACATGTCTATAATGCTCAAGTGAAGGAAAAGGATACAGATTAAAATCAGTCAAGGGAGAAGGAAGTGTATAGGGAGAAATCTGCGGAACTGCCAAATGGGGAGGTTCTCTCCCTGTGGACTCATGATGTGCTACTTTCCCAGATTCAGTGTGTGACAACATGCATGGCATATTGCCAAGCTCCCCTAAGGCTTGAGGTTCAGAGTTTATTTATTTATTATTTTTTTTATTTTTAGTTATCATGGGTACATAATAGTTGTATATATAGATACACAGTCTTCCTCTATAGCCCAGGCTGATCATAGCTCACTGCAGCCTTGAACTCCTGGCCCCCAGTAATCCTCCTGCTTCAGCCTCTTGAGTAGCTGGGACTACAGATGCTCACCACCGTGCCCAGCAAGATTCAGAATTTCTATAGGAGCCTCACTCATGTAGGCATAATTGATTTATTACCCACTTAGTTGATCTCAGTCTATTTGTGTACTAATACTCCTTGACTAAAGCCCCCACTGTCATTGCAAAGTGATTTCCAATGATGAGGAACTGCTTGAAGTCCAAGTGGGTTTATGTAAGAAAGAATTCAGGAGGGAGCTTACAGTGTAAAGTGAAAGCAAGTTTTATTCAAAAAGTATAGAAAGTCTACACCACAGGTAGGCCACAGGCTAGTTCTCTCTGTGGAGGAGAACTGCCCCGTGGTTTCTTGGCTCCCTCTATTTAAGCAGCAGCTTGATTATAAGCTAAACAAGGGGACATATATTCATGTTATTTCTTGGAAGGGGCAGTTTTCCTGGAATTATGGTGACACCCTCCTTTTGACTAAATATGGCCAAACAGGAAGTGTCCTGTCATCAGGTGCATGATGGGAGTGGGAGGTTTCTTTTTATGGTAATGAAGTGTATAATGAAGCTGTAAGGTCAAAGAGTTGTCAATTTCTCCACCATCTTAGTTCTAACCAGTTGGAACTTTTTCTGCCTCCATCTTGTTTTGATCAGGGTAGCTCAAAATAAAATTTCCAGACTTTCTGACTGAGTTAGGCAATGCCTGCACAATTAATCAATACCTGTAGCAATGCCCAAAGCAAAGCCCGGAGCAGTGCCTGCCAGTTCCCTCTGTCTCACCCCCTTAAATCACATCCTTGTTCTTTTTGTTGTGGCCAGACCCCACCCTAAATCATGACGTTATTATATGGCTAGGCCAGGCCACCAGGCAGATAAAGATTATTCCCCAGGAGCCAAAGACAAAAGCTACACCTATTTTAGGGTCAGGTTAAGTTCTTTACTAAGCACAAAACTATGGCATTCTGATGTTCTTAAAAGACAACACATTGAGTACAGATTCAGCAGTACCCCAAGGCCATAAATGCAGCATCCTAATTGTGGAAACTTTAAACTAAAAATACTCAAAATTTTCTATCAAATATAGCTGACTAGATAAAGGAAATGATGGAGAAACAATGGTATAATAAAAGTTCCTCTGGTGATTATTTTTAAATTTCATTTACTCATAACCTTTACAACTGCAGACATCAGTCAAATTAAAATCTAGGTTACATAGTTGACTCAATGAGGTCAGTTTCAAAATGTCCTAAGAAAAAAGAGCATAGGATTCTTTTTTTGCAACTAACTAATTCATCTGAAAAAGAAAACCCTTATAGTTACATCAATTATCAGCCTTAATTTGATATAAAATAGAAGTTATGAAAATAATAGTAGCCATGAAAGTAAATTATAATCCTTGGGGCTAGAAAATGAGAGGAAGAAGGGATTGAGGGTGAATCTGTGAAGAGTATGCCATGTGTCACTGACCATTCCCAAGGCACCTTCCATGCCCCCATGAAAGCGTCTGCCATCTGCCACTCAGTCATTCTGTAGGGTAACTGTTGATCTAGTTTTCTGCCCTGTCATACTCTCTTTCCAACTTCTTGAGGTAACCTTGACTAGTGAAGTAACTGAAGTAAACCACATACTTATTAAATGAATGGATGAATGAGTGATTATTTTTCATTCAAATGGACAAACTGGGTTAGTTGGTATGGTAGTCACGATGATGGCTTCCCAAGGATGTTCATGTCTTAATTCTCTGAGCCTGGGAATATGTTACCTTACATGGAAAGAGTGGCTTGGCAGATATGATTAAGTTAAGGAGCTTGAGATGGGGAGATTTTCCTGGATCACCTGGGGGTGCTCATTCTCATCAAACTATATTACTAAGATAGAGGAAGGGTGAGCAGAATGAGAGAACAAGATGTGACCATAGGCATAGAGATAAGAGAGGAAGAGAGAGTGTAGGTGAAGATCCTATACTTCTGACTTTGAAGATAGAGGAAGAGAACACATACCAAGGAAGGCAGTCCACCTCCATAAGGCAAGGAGTTTAAAAGATTATCCACCATAAGCCCTCAGAAAGAACAGAGACTTGCTGACACATTTTAGACTTTTCACCTCCAGAAATGTACAATAATATATTTGTCTTGTTTTAAGTCACTAAGTTTCTGGTAATTTGTTACAGCAGCAATAGGAAACTGATACATTTGAGATCTGCTGCTGTTCATCCACCTTTCTAATAACTTTCCACAGAGCCTCAATGGAAGGACTATTGTTTCAAGTCATTTTGTTAAACACCGAACTCCTTATCAAGCCATAGGCACCAAAAACTATACCAGATGTTCTGTTTTTTGTTATAGCCAAATTACAAAAGAAGGTGAATAGATATTGACCATGCATTCATTTAAAAAATTTATAGACACCACACCTTAATTTCCAGGCACTCTGTTCAAATCTAAAGACAAGATTTAGCCAAAATAATCATCATGTGTGCCGCTCATGGAACATACATCATTTCAGTTAAAAATTCTAATGGTTCAGAAAAGTAGCATAGGTTTTTCTTTATAAAAATTAAAATTTTAATGCATATCACTTTTACTGACCAATATGTTGAGTGTCTGTCACCTATTGAATAGATAATGAACAAGTACACACATAGACAAATATATATCTTTATATTTTTATGAGACATACATAAACACACAGATAGATTGTAGATATTAATAGATAGTTGGGTAGATAGAGAAATATTCATAATTATGATGGATGTGTCTTAGAAAAGCAGTCCTGCTGCTCTGATTGAAGAAAGCACATTCTTCCTGAGACCTGAAGAATGAGTCAAGTGAGTTCTGTCAAGATCAAAAGGTATGTCGTGTCATGCACAAGGAGCAGCAAATGAAAATCCCAAAATCAGGGGACAACTTGTTGCATATGAATTGCAGAACAAATAACTGTGTGGCTTAGTGATACCATATAGGAATTTTTTTCTGGGTAGTGTCTTGGGAAATTTAAATGTTTTTCTTAAGTTTAGTTCTGAAAACAATCAGTTAGGAAATCAGAAAATTAAAGAAAATGTATATAAATGAGCAGGAAATGTTGACATACAGTAGGAAACATTAAGGTCAACACTGAGAGGAATAAGGACAGTAGCAAGTAAAAAAGAAATGTCACAATCTAGTAGCAGGTTTATTTTTTAACTGTCACCACATTATAATGTGTGTGGCCTTGTCTATTTGGAAGGTAGAACATTCTTGCAAATAAAATACAAGTTAAGATGTTTATGTATATACTAAATATAAATCCTATGAGTGATGTTCTAAGAGATATCAAGGTTTGGAAGTAAAATAAATCTTTAATTGAGCAATTTTGCAAATGAGTTTGCAAATGATTCTGCAAACGATTCTTTTTACGTTACGTTATCCAAATGTTATCTTGTTCAGATGCTTCTCAGTACTGTTCCCTGGTGTTTTCCAGTGTTTGAATATTTATTATAGGGTATAGTTCTTTGTCAAACTACAAAACAATATTTATTTTAATTACATAAACATTATTTTCATAATTATGGCTAGAGAGTATAAAATATTAGACAATTATTCAGGATTTGACTGATTCCTGAATATTCCTAAGAATTTTGATTTTTCCTTTATAAAATCTGACAAATTTGGACAGAATATAATATTAATAGATGCAGCTGAATTATATAAGGCAGAAATAAGCAAATACTAGAATTATATGGGGCTTGAATATCATATTAAGGTTTTTAAAAATTGTTATTATCTAGAAAGATTTGGGAAAAATTACTCAATTTAAGGAGAAGAATAACATGATCAAGATTATTTTCTTTTTAATGGTCATTGGAATCTGTATAAAAATGGATGGAAGGGGTACAAGAATTTAAATAGAAAAAAAAAAACCACTTAAAGCACTATTAAGAATAAGATGAGAGATTAGTATTGGAGACAGAGGAAAATGGCCAGATTTATGATGTAGGGGTAGAACAAAAAATACTTAGTGAAGTATTAGAAATGTGTGAGATGTAGGAGGCATCTAAGAAAGGAAATATTGTGTGCTTAGAAACAGAGGAGGGAAAGAACTGTAGAATATTGATTTTTAAAATTTTAACCAACTACTCCATCTTAGTATTTAATTGCCATAGTACAAAGAATATATGTTTATATACATTCATTTAGTGTACATTTATGAAACTCCTTTTAAGAGTCAGGGCCTCTGCTAGATGCTAAAATTTCTAGCATAAAAGATGCCATTCGTGCCCTGAAGCAAGGTTTCTCAACTCGTGTAACATGACACTTCAGGCTGGACAATTCTTTGCTGTGCAGCTGTCCTGTGCATTGTAGGATGTTTAGCAGCATCCCTGGTCCCTATCATTAAATGCCACTAGGGACCCCTCTCCAGTTTTGATAACCAAACATGAAACATTGATAAATTTCCCTAAACCATACCACCAAGGGAAAACATTAGGAGAGACAAATAAATAAGAACGCATAACTTAACTGATAGGAACTTACGAAGTGTGCCATGAGAGACTGGAAGTGCAACTTAGACAAATTGGGAACAGGGGTCACGGTAGACCCAAACTTCCGGTGAGAAGAGGGGACATGGTGACAGTGAAATGAGCCTGGGTCAGTAGGCCAGGCCCAAGTCTTTATTTAAGCGACTTGTCTGTTAACAGATTTGGTTTTCTGAATGCAGCGGGGAGTGATTAAAGGATTCTAAGAAAGGAAGTGCTATGATCACATTTGGATTCTAGAAACCAAAGCTAAGAGCAAAAGCGCAAGCTGAGAAGTGCACTGAAGGCAAGGCGAGAGGATATAAAATGGAGAGATTTAATCCCATTAAACTAAGGCGGTGTCGGTGGAGATGGTGTAACAGGCACAAAGCTGAGAGGCGGTCGTATGGGAATGCACAGGCTTTGGTAACAAATTAGATATGGTGGGGAAGCAACAAAAAATAATGGTTTCTGGGCAGGGTATCGAGTAGTTGGTGGTGTGTTACCCACATTATTTTCATAGTGAGGGAAATGTTATGAGCCATAACGCACATGCGTGCACGCACACATGTGAGTATGTAAGCATCAAATCAGCATGAGCAAAACATTTTGACAGCCAAAATTTTATTGGAATTCTTTTTGTGATATTCCTGTTTTAGTCATAGCTGCTTAAAATCAACGAATTTAGTTTTGATTTAGTCTCCATGAACATTCTCCATAGCAGAAATAGTCAAATTTTAATTAAACTGAATTGTTTCATGTGATGTGAGTGATGCTGCTGATACACTTCCTGTGTCACCTCACTCTCAAAAACCATAGTTTAACTAAGCCACTAATCAGAGTGATGTCAGTGATGAATTCTTGGCTTACATTATCGTTTTGCCCACATTTTACATCACGCCGAAGAATACTAAGAAGTAGTAACCTTTTGACTTTTCATTTGGTGAATTTTGTATTACTAATTATGGACAATTTTTACTCTTAAATTGCTATACTTCTTTCTTAGCCTGATAAGCCGTGTACCTTATTATAAAAAAGGCCAGCAATATAAAATGTGAAATAGATTTAAAGCAAAACATGTTCTCTGGTGAGAGCCTGCATATATCATTTCAGTTAAAATGTTTAGTAGATGAAGATTTTTTTTTTTTTGGTCTCCTTTTTCATGGACAGAAAAGATAATGCATCTTTCCTGAGTAACAGATATCTGTGTGTCTTCTAGAGGGCCTGGATATTGCAGAAAATGGTCTAGACACAGAACTCTAACTTTCCTAGCTGCAAATTCCATGTGTGCGTGTGTGTGTGTGTGTGTGTGTGTGTGAGAGAGAGAGAGAGAAAGGTAAACATATCTATTATGGTATAATTACCCTTGAGAGAAAAATCATAATAATATTTTATCTTATAATGTAATGAATAAGTAGGTATTTTTTAAGGTGGCGGGGGGATATGGAAAGATTTCAGAATAAGACAGAATAAAAAAATGATGTATTAAATCAGACAAAGGGTATAAATTGTTAGAGGAAGTTTTCAGACATTGAATGAAAACACGTTTTGGTGTTGAAAAAAATTCTATATCACCTTTCCTTTCATTATAGTTGAAGACATGATGGATTTTCTTCGAATAAAAGTTTCAATCTGTATTTTTTTAATCATTGAATTTTACCACTCTCAACATATAAATATCTATATTACTATTTTCTCAGCAGGATAATCATTTTATGGGAAAACATTTCTTTTTTTTTATTTTTTTATTTCAGCATATTACGGGGTACAAATGTTTAGGTTACATATATTGCCTTTGCCCCACCTGAGTCAGAGTTTCAAGCACGTCCAACCCCCAGATTGCGCTCACCGCACCCATTAGGTGTGACTATACCCATCCCCTCCTCCCCAGGCCACCTTCCTGACACCTGATGAATGTCACTACTATATGTGCACATAAGTGTTGATCAGTTAATACCAATTTGATGGTGAGTACATATGGTACTTGTTTTTCTGTTCTTGTGATACTTCACTTAGTAGAATGGGCTCCAGCTCTATCCAGGATGATACAAGAGGTGCTAGATTCACATTGTTTTTTTGTGGCTGAGTAGTACTCCATGGTATACATATACCACATATTATTAATCCACTCATGTATTCATGGACACTTGGGTTGTTTCCACATTTTTGCCATTGTGAATTGTGCTGCTATAAACATTCGAGTGCAGATGTCTTTTTTATAGAATGTCTTTTTTTTCTTTTGGGTAGATGCCCAGTAATGGGATTGCTGGATCAAATGGTATTTCTACTTTTAGCTCTTTAAGGAATCTCCATATTACTGTACCTCTCATTTCAGAATATTTAGCATTGATGGACCGAACCTTAAATTCTGCCAGTATTTGTTCTTCGCATATGAAACTCAAAAATGCTCCCATGATTACTAAGCTTCCCACAGTAGGATAGAATCACCCAAACAGATTAAGATTTACTGATTCCTGAGAATGGTATTCAACTATATTTTCAGTCTAAGTCAAATTTTCTTTAGTCAAAATGGTATGTGAACCATATTATGTAAATTCTCTTACCATCTAAACTTATATGGTTTCTAGAGAAGATACATATCTTTTCTACACAAAAATTTTCTATTCATTGTTTAGGTTATTGGTCTGATAAATTATCACTGAATTTTAGGGCAAAATATAATGATTTTTATTATTGGACATATTCTATTGGTTGGTTATAGAAAAGATTTATATTTGACATTTAAAAATAAAGCAATTTCCTAGATGCAATTTAAATGTCTGGAAATCTTTACCTCTAGCTTATTCAAAGCATATTCTAATCACTCTTCCTAGAGTACTTTCAACCATATTAACATATTAAAGATGATTAAGTTGCATATTTTACCAATGATTCACTTATCCTGATTTGTTCATCTGAGAAATGGTGAAAATTTAATACAAAAGTGCACATTTTAAATCATATTGTCTTTAAGTTTATATTCATATCATAAATACGACTAGTCCATTTAAAAACTTTTCAGCCAAACTGTATGAATCTATGATAGCCCCCAAAATAGCTAGAAATTAGTGGACAACCCATTTATATAATTTTTTTTGAATAGATGCTAAGCAGGTTGAAAAGCCTGGAATGACAGTGCTATTTTCAACAAGACAAAATGCATGTTTTTCTTCTGTATTTGTTTTTCTAGTCACGTAGTAGGAAATTTTAATAGTGTTCAATATGTGGAGATTTGCAAATGCCACATTTACATTATAAAGGTAAAATTTTGCTTTGTCAGAATTTCATTCTTATGAATTTTGAATATTCATAAATTATTGATAATATCCATTAGTAAAATGATCTATTGCAGAAATTACAAGTACTTTCACATTGTAAGCAAAATAACTGTCAAAATAAGTTTTGCATATATTGGCAATATTTCCAATATAAATGAATCTACTTGATGTGTCCATTTGCTAGGACTAAAAATCTCACATTTGATGAGTCACGGAAATGTAAAACACATGCACGCATACACACACATACACACAATGCAAAATCTCTAAAATGAGAAAGATTTTTATTCTCTAAGTGGTATTCGTTGTCTGCTTTGGAGTTATAGGACAAACTGAAATATCAAAAGAAGCAGGAATTTCACTGGATTGATTCTGCCTGGAAGGCTCTTTAAACCCTGGTGGGGAACACAATGAACACTGGCACGAGGCCACCAGGATCCTGCCCACTATGTCACTGGGAGATATGGATCCAAATATTTCCATATCTTCTGAACTGTCCAGAAAAGCCAGCAATTCATTTAAATTAGGCATAGCTATGTTTAAAAGAAAATCCAACTTCGCAGTGGTGAAAAACTGGAAGTTCTTTTTTCTCTCTCAGTAAAGGGGGATAATCCAGGATGTGCACATCCATTAGTGTCCTGGTTCCTTTTCTGTGGAGTCTGCCACTGTAGTACTTGCTGTCCGTCTTTCAAGGTCATCTTACTGTCCTTTGTGCTGCATCAAAATAGTAGACCCGTTGGAAGATGTAAAAATGCTAGTATATTGCCAGGGTCATTTAGGTCATAAAAAATGTGAAGCAATAAATGAGACATTGTGAGTAGAGCAATAATCTGTGGCTAAATTAGGAAGGCCATTCCTAGGATTTTTAATACAACCACTATGAATATGTCTGAATAATTTTGTATATAGAGCCACAGACACAAGTAGACTATATTTAAGAATGTGTGAGTTTTTATTTATCATATGTAAAGAATTCTAACCACAGAGATGAATTATTTGGAGATGACTGGCTTTCTCTTCAGGTTTCTTAGGTCCTAGCAGAACATTTTGAGATTGATAGAATAGAATTTATTGGGTAAATTCACACAGAGAGAGCACTCGACTCAATTTACAGAGTTCAAAGCATCCGACCCAAACATTTATAAGGTCTTGACACTGAAAAGGACTAGGGCAATAATGTCTCAATTCAAGAAAAAAACCCTGAATTTTCTTCAACTTTCTAAATTTTAGGTCTATGTGAGGTCATTTCTATCCTTGCTGAGTGCATTGTGAATGGCTACTTGTATTTTGTTTATCTGTTGTATACAAGGTGGTTGTCCCTATTTGAATTTTATCCTATCCTCTAAAGAAAGCAGAGTGACAACAGTAATATTTTGGATATGCCTTTCTAGGTTTAAATCTCTAGCTTTCTTTGTTAAAATATTACTGTTTCAAATATCCTCTAGTTATCTTCTACAGAAATCTTCAGTGCTTAATCTCATTCATTACTTCCTTTGTAATCTAGCTACATGGCCATCTACTATAAAATGTAAGGGGCCGGGCGCAGTGGCTCACGCCTGTAATCCTAGCACTCTGGGAGGCCGAGGCGGGTGGATTGTTTGAGCTCTGGAGTTCGAGACAAGCCTGACCAGGAGTGAGATGCTGTCTCTACTAAAAATAGAAAGAAATTATATGGACAGCTAAAAAAGATTTATAGAGAAAAATTAGCCAGGCATGGTGGCGCATGCCTGTAGTCCCAGCTACTTGGGAGGCTGAGGCAGGAGGATTGCTTGAGCCCGGGAGTTTGAGGTTGCTGTGAGCTATGCTGATGCCAGGGCACTCTAGCCTGGGCAACAGAGGGAGACTCTGTCTCAAGAAAAAAAAAAAAAAAAAAAAAAACGTAAGGGGGCATTTTTCCTCATTTATGTTAGTTCCTTCATTGACAACTGAAAATATCTCAGTAAAAGAAAAGAAATTAAGGAAACTCCACTTCAGGCATCTTATGAGTCATAGACACAAGACTTCAGTGATGCTATGGATATTGAAAAAAAAAAAAAAAGGTAAAGATAGAAATTTATAGAATTCTCAAGTACAATGAGAAATTTACTCTATACCACTTTCTGGAAATTGTGAATTTGGGGGAAAATAAGTATGTATGTATTTGTTCTTAAGCAAATATTTATTTCATGCCTATTACAGCTAAGACATGGCAAATAGAAGTGAAAGATAAACAAGATATAGCAACTTCTTTTCAGAAGCTCATAGACTAGTAGGAAATATAGACATGAACATTTTTTATTTTTATATTTAATGGTAAGTTATCAACCCATCTTACCTTAAGATATTTTCATAATCTCTTTTGTGCAAACTGTGTTTTTGATTTTGATTTTTTCCTGGTTGTTTGGGGTGGCAAAGCTGAATTAAGATGTATATATACACACACCCTGATCCCTTTCAAAATATTGAAGTTAAATTTCAGCTGTCAAAAAGCTGGAAGAAAATATGAATTTCTAACAGACATGTGAATGAAGAAAACCCAAAAAGAGAGAGGATCATAGGAATTGGAAAATTAATTTTTCTCTACTCTTGGAAAGCTAATTTGCTGCATATAATTCCTTGCTTTTTGGAAATATGGCATTAAATTCAACTACCTCAAACAATATGGCCTAGGGGCTTTCAATGTTGGCCTCCGATTCACTATCCTGCCATCTCTCCATTCTTGCTTGTTTGTTTTCCCCTCCCATGCCTGGATGGCATGTGGAAATTTGTAATTGTAATTCTGTTGTATACCCATAATAGTGCTGAATAATTACTTTTAAATAAATGAAAATAATGGCACTACCTAGCACATAGGCACTGAAGAATTAGAGCCTAGTGGCTAAGAGGTGCAGTCAGGCAGATTAGATTCCAAATCCAGGGTAAATGGCTTAGTCTCTTAAAGCTTCAATCTCCTCATATATAATACTTCAACTTTCCATAATGTTTCTGAGGATTAAGAATTATAGTGTCTGCAAGCCTTTGACAAGTAATACACACTCAAATAATATGTATTATTTTGATATCTGCTACTGACTTTTTCTGTGGGAGGATGGTATTTTCTATATGTGATTTTCTGCTTTCCATGTGTTACTCATTAATGGTTGACTGTAAAACTCATTTAATGAATCATATCTATTTATTGAGAGCCTTCTGAGTACTATTACTAAGAACAACAATAAAAATATTGAACAATTTTCACTCTTAAGGTATTTAACTTTCTCTCATGGACGATAGCCTAGTCAACAGGCAATAATAAAGCTGTGACAAATGCTATGATATCATAGTTTGCAGTTTTAGGTTAACCAAAGAGATGTAAGTAACCTAGTCTGGAGCATTTCAGAGATTGCTACCAGAGAGAGTGAATTCTAAATTGAGTACTAAAAAGGAAGAAGGAATTTATTGGTAGAACATGAAAGAAAAGTAAAAATATGTATTGTAAGAAGAAGCAGTTTGTAAAAATGGTCCAGATGAAGACAGGTTAGCTAGAATGTTCATATCCTTTCCATCCACAGTGGTATTAGATATATAGTGGCAAGTATCGAGCATCCTTTGGCTGGGAATAAGCATAGGAACACCTATGGTCTAAGGCTTTCAAATCATAAAACGTTATTTAGGGGTCATAGAAGATAATTCAAGGATATCAAAGATAAAAAGAAGTACATTATTATTTAAAGAGAAAAAAGTTTGAGGATTTTTTTGTTGTATGCAATAAACTACATCTTAAGACAGTACCTGACTTCAATTGGTTTAGCAGTCTATAGCCATAGTTTTGGGGTGCTCCCTAATATTTTCCTGTATTAGTTGTATTTTGCATATAAATAAATCTGCATATATTTTCTTATTATATATTGTGACAATATCATCTTACCTCTCAACTGAAATACTGCCTTTGCAATTTATTTCTAGGATATTCCTTTAGGTAGATTTAAAAAACATTGTTTTATATCTAAGCATTTTAGTATAGTTGATGGTTATTCTCAGCAACATATGAATATCTGTACTTGCCTTTGAAAGCATATTAAAATGATATACCTGCTAGAAATACAGTATTTTCTTAAGTATTTTATGGTTCTAACATCTAATACTCTGAAATATCACCGTTTTCTATTTTATCTAATCTTTCATGTATGCAGGTTATGACTATTGCAATTTATTTATATATAGACTTTTTTAACATAAACTGGCTATTTCTGCTATTTTTGATTTTTATCATTTCCAGACATTCTACATTTTTCCATATTTGGAACCAATTTTAGGACAGGAAGACACTTGGTGATGATTTCCAATAAACGTTTTAAAGAAAAAAGTTATTTTGTTTAAATAAATAGGATCCTCCCACTGTTTGGGTGACAGATGGTAAAGAATTCCACATGCTTTTATGATTACTGTTTTCTTCTAAGGGTAAATGGTTATTCTGTGTTTAATTCAGTAATTTAAATCCTTGCGTGACAGGTTTTTTTCAAGTTAGGCTATCTGGTTTTAACAATAATTTTCTAAACAATTTGACTTGCAAATTTACCATAATTTTTTCTGTTATCTAATTATAATACTAACACTTTATACTTTAATGTATATTATAATATAAATTAACAAAATTATATTTAGGTAACAAACACTACTAATAATATTATATTTTCAAACAAAAATGCATTAAAAGACTAAAAGGAAGGGAGAGAGGAGAGAGGAAGTAATAAATTAAACAACCTTTATGGAAAACAGTATGGAGATTCCCCAGAGAAATAAAAATATATCTACCATTTTGATCCAGCAATCCCATTACTGGGAATCTACCCAAAGGAAAAGATGTCATTTTATCAAAAAGACACTTGCACTCGAATGTTTAATCATGACACAATTCACAATTGCAGAGATGTGGAAACAAACAACCCAAGTGCCCACCAATACATGAGTGGATTAATAAAATGTGGCTTATGTATACCATGGAGTTCTACTCAGCCATAAAAAAGAATGAAATGCAACCTGGATGGAACTGGAGACCATTACCCTAAGTGAAGTCTCTCAGGAATGGAAAAACAAACACCACATGCTTTCATTAATTAGTGGGAGCCAAACAATGGGTACACAGGAGCATAAACAGATGTAAAGGACATTGGAAACAAAGAAGAGGGAAGGCCAAGAGGAAGATGAGGGATAAAACTTCCCTATCAGGTACAATGAACACTATCCAGGTGACAGGCACACTGAAAGCCCTGAATTCAGCATTATACAACTTATCTATGTAAGAACAATATTTGCACTCCCTTAATATTTTGAAATAAAAACATAAATATTCCCTGATTACATCTTCTTCATTCCATTTCTAGGTTTTATTTATATTTTGCACTGTGAACTATTGCTCATTTCATGGGCAAGTTGACATTTTAAAAGCTGTTAAAATTTAAATGATCTAGATTTGGAGTCCTTTAAATTCCCTCTTTAGAGAAAGTCCAAGTTTTCCTTTTCTGGAATTATCAAAATGCACAAGTGATTTTGAGTGGTAGAGAGACAAGTCAACTTATTGAGGTCCTTTCCAGACCTCTGAGTCTCGATGTTTACAACTTTTATAGTAGATCTAATACTGCATAATACAAGTAAATAAACAAGGATCATGAATAAACTACTTCGAAGGTTAATGGACTTAATAAAATGATCTGAAAGTCATACCATAACTTAGAAATTATTATGGATCATTTGTGATAGTTTTTATAATAATGTATATAAAGTATATTCAATATAATTATATTAAAGCCAATTATATAGTTCTTACAGTGCTTACTGCTTCCACTTTAAACGAGTGTTCTTCATCATTCTGTAATAATAGTCTCTTGAATTTCTACTGCCTTAAGGTCGCTGATGGCATATAGATTAAAATAATGCTAAATTGTTCAAATATTTGAACTTTATCCTATGACTAGGAATAATTTAGCACTATGCCTATTACTGTAATTATCGAGCTAGATTATTTATTATGTTAAACTTTTCAACTATTTCATAGGTAAGAGATTCATACATGATTGATTTCCAGTGAACATTTGATATTATGCACATTCTTTCCTTTGTGGTCTGATTCTTGTCAGATTTTTCAAGATGAATGGAAGAGGAAATCATGGTTATCAGAAAATGTGTTCCCCAAGAATGTCATGATGATGATATTCATTTTTACTAATGAGTTAGAACTGTTCTGTGTAAAAAATTATGAACTCAAGATAGTAATATACACTCAGACCTTTGCTACGTATATTTGCACTGAACGGTTTTGAGACAATACTGTTGGTGGCCAATTTAGCAACAGTAGTTGAGGAATAAGCTCTGTAGTGTTAATGTTCCTAGGTAATAATCTGGCTTAGTATTAATACTTTCTAACTATTTGACCTTAGAGCATGTACTCATCTTCTCTATATTTCTGTTTATTCAGCTCCAAATTGGGAATACTAAAGTAACAAACTCATAGGGGAAATAAATCAATGCACATAAAACAATTAGCACAGTGCATAGCATAGAAAGTTTTCAAAACAAAATATTTACTGTCTAATGATATCTCCATGAAGAACTCTTTTTTTTTTTTTTTCAGTAATGGAGAAGATTCTTTACAATTAAGATCACAGAGCATTGCACTTTATCTTGGTGAACATAGTTTGTTTTACCAGGTATTTGGTATATAGTTCTCCACTGATATTTATTATCTGTATATTTGCTCATGAGCATGAGGTCTACTCATTCTGTTGTGTATCATGCTACTGTCTACTGTGTCCTTATGTCAAGATTAAATCACGACAGTGAAATGCTTGAGGAGGAAACTCTTTTGATAATATGAAACTTATGTGCAAGTCAGTGGGAAGAAGCTTGAGCCTATGGATGCTTTCAAGAAGAAATATGCTTTCTATTTGATATATGACTATTGTATGTCCCACTTCATTCTCAACTGAAAATATCTTCATAACTGTCTTTGGCCACCTAAAGGTAATTAAAGGACATATAGAGGAAGTTTATTAATTGGTAGGAGAAAGTCTCTCCCTTGGCAATTTTTTAAATTTGCTTAAATTTATCACCTCTAACAAATTGAGTATCAAATATAATAATAATAGTGATTCTTCTTATTATTGCAATGATGATGAAGGGAAACCTCATTGTTAAACTTGCACTATGTACCAGGCTTTCAAATAAGCACTTCATTTACATTGTATGTCATACTTACTTTACAATAGCTACGCAGAGTGCATATTACTTTCCTATTTTACAGTTGAGTAAGGTGAAATTGGGAGAAGTTATATTTACCTCTTCAAATCTAAGTCACCTTATTTTTCTGTCAACAGCTTTATTCACAATCTTCCTCTCTCCTGAAATCTAACCCTGGTGGCTCTTCCTCCTCATGCATCCACCAGTTTCCCCTCCTTAGTTCAATCAATCAGTGATTGATGCTTCTATCTGTTCATCTCAACTTCAAGCTGTGCCCTGATTGATAATCGATTTTTTCCTGAAATGCAGTTAAAGGCCATGTCACAGTTTAGTTGAAACAGCCACTATAGCTATTCAAATCCTGCTGAATAAAGTCCACAATTCTAAACTTGTAGTTGTGTTCAAAGCTTTTCATCATTTGATTATGAAAACATAATTTTCTGTTTTCAGCCCAAAAGAAACTTCTGTATTTATTCGAGGCTCCAGACCAATACAAACATTTCTCATTTGTGATATGCTTTATAAGTTTTATAAACATGCTAGATATATAAAGGGAATTAAACATCATAGACTGTTGTGTAACAAAGTTAGAGCTATTGTACTAACCAAGTATGACAAATATTAAAAGAGATATTTTATCTGTCCTGCTAAGTTTTAGTTTTTTCATAAATTGTCTGCATAACCTTAGGCAAATGTCTTCTTGGTTTAAAATGAAAAAGGACAGAGGTGTTTGTTCAACTAACCAATGTGAAGAACAAAAATAACTAACTAGTGGCTGATAGCTTTCCTGTGGAGTGTGATGGCAACTGGCCTTCCAAATTCCCGATGCCTGGACCACAGAATGCACCTTAAACTGCTGGAGACTAGCACTCAGCTAAAGCAGATAATGAATGCTAATTTTTCCCGCTGTCCCTAACATCATGAATATAAGTTCAATTCAATAGAGTATAAACTGCATGGCAGCACAGATCTGTCTTTCCTGCTCGTGCTACATCTCCAGAGCTAGACATTCAAAAATAATTCGTGAACTAATGATTGGCAGAAGCATTCATTGTTTGAATCTACTCAGTTGGTGTTTTTAAGTCAGAATCCAGGCACTGTCAACCTTCTCTTAGAGAACAGGAACTGAGCTGAGGACCAAGTACTTGGCACCGAGAAAAGTATCTGATGTTGCATTCCACATTTTTAATTTTTATCAAAAGATTTTGTCATCTCATCCACAAGAAAGATTCTATTTGAGTATGCATGTGTGGAAAACAGAATAAGAACTTGCATGATGTTACTCATTATAGGCACTGATGCTCGAGTAAATAGGCTTTTATTTTTGAGCCCTCGGTGTGAGGAACACTTATTCTTGATTGCCAATCTGATATATTAGAATGGTTGGGGTGAATTGCTCATATTTCCAGAGCTATTAGATTATCTCCCCTTGAGTCCAGGGACCTATGTATAATATATCCATGGATAGAATATGTGCTGAGCTAGATCAAGAAGGAGTGTCATCAAACACTTTGTACTGGGGTAGAGTCCTCAAAAACTTGATTATGAGATGGAAAATATGAGATCTTAGGTTGACAGTTCAAAGAAACAAGCCCAAATCTATGCATTAACAGTTTTTTTTTTGTTTGTTTGTTTTTTTTGTTGTTGTTGTTTTTACTTTTTTTTTTTTTTTTTTTTTTTTGAGACAGAGTCTCACTCTGTTGCCCAGGCTAGAGTGAGTGCCGTGGCGTCAGCCTAGCTCACAGCAACCTCAAACTCCTGAGCTCAAGCGATCCTCCTGTCTCAGCCTCCCGAGTAGCTGGGACTACAGGCATGCACCACCATGCCCGGCTAATTTTTTCTATATATATTTTTAGCTGTCCATATAATGTCTTTCTATTTTTAGTAGAGATGGGGTCTCGCTCTTGCTCAGGCTGGTCTCGAACTTCTGAGCTCAAACGATCCGCCCACCTCGGCCTCCCAGAGTGCTAGGATTACAGGCGTGAGCCACCGCGCCCGGCCTGCATTAACAGTTTGACTAAAGTGTCTTGGGGAGTGCCTCCCATTTTCCTGTTCCTTGATTACTTTTTTATTTATACCTAATATTTTATATACTTACAGGGTACATGTGATATTTTGGTATATTCATACAATGTGTAATGATCAAGTCAGCATTTGGGGTATCCATCACCTTGAGTATTTATTATTTCTATGTGTTAGGAACATTTCAAGTTCTCTATTCTAGCTACTTTAAAATATATAATACAATTATTGCTAATTATTGTCACCCTACTCTGCTATGCAACATTAGAACTTACTCTTTCTATCTAACTGTATGTTTGTACCCATTGGTCAACCTCTGTTCATCCCCTTCTTCCACCCACACATCCTTCCCAGCCTCTGGTATCTATCATTCTACTCTCTACCTCCATGAGATCACATTTTTAGCTCCCACGTATAGTAGGAACATGCAAAATTTGTTTTTCTCTGTCTGGCTTATTTCACTTAACATGATAACCTCCAGTTCTATCCATGTTGCTGCAAATGACACAATTTCTTTCTTTTTTATGGCTGAATAGGATTCCATCATGTATATAGACCACATGTATCCATTCATTCATTGATGGGCACTTATGTTGATTGATCTTTGTTACTGTGAAGAGTGCAGCAATAAACATGCATTTGAAGGTATATTCTTTTGCAGGTATACTGGTTTCTTTTCCTTTGGATAAATACCCAGTGGGATTGCTGGATGTATGGACGTTTTATTTTTAGTTTTTTGAGACATCTCCATATCATTTTCTATATCAGTAAAACCTCTACCTGTTCACTGCTAGCAAATAGCTTAACCAGAAGTCATTTGGGACTTCCATGATAAATTGGATTGAAAGTTTTTTAAACTGAAGATTTTATCTTTGATTTCCCCACATTTTGCAGAATCAATATCTATCTACCTATCTATCTATTTATCTCTATAAAATAGTGAGTCATTTTTAAATGTGGTTATAAAAATAGCTGTTTTTATTCTCTCTTTTTGATACTCAGTAATGGATAGTAAGTATAAGTCACCTGTCTAATAAATTGGGCAAATAGTCATGGAAGCCTAGTTTGAAAAGATGTCTCTTTTCACAGAAGAATAATTTAATGTCTTTTAATATCCTAAATTATAGTTCACAAATAAAATCAGGATAATATCTATAAGTATTTATCTACAATGTGTCTGAGCTAAGTAAAAAATGGTCACTTTTGAAGTTAAGAAATGAAGAAACTCAAAGTACACCTATAGGCTGACTTAGAAAAAATACTTACCTGAATTATATTTTTAGACAGAGAGTTTGATTTTTATATTCTATAAAAAGTATGGGGAAGGGTAGCAGGTGGATAATACTACAGCATCAACATGAATATCAATCATTGGAGGGACCTCTCAGAATGAAATCATTACAGAAGGGATATTCCCATCATTGTTACCGTTTAGGTGGAAAAAGAAGAGATAACTCTTCACAGATTTTCATCTACCCTTTTGACATTATCCATTTTTTTTCCCCGACATTCTTTTACTTTCAAGAGTTGACTTGTGAGCAGCCTTCTTATTTTCTCATAGGCCCCTAACACAATGAATTGAGTTGTGATTCTACTGCAACTTGCGCAGGTATTACTTGTACAGAGAGTTGTCAGTGTTATCAGGGTTTCTACCAGACACAAAGGGAAAAAAAATGATTTTCTTTTTTTGGACTAGGATTACTATCCTCTACCAAAGAGACTCGTAGTTTTAATGAAGCTTTAAAGCTATCTGCAGTGCAGCTGCTGCTTTACAAAGTGTCCTGTGAAGCCTTAAGAGCAACACTGACAAAGCAGATTAATCATTTTCATGAAGCATTTGAAAAGCTACTGTCCAAAAGAGGGTAAGGCAAATTGGCTTGTAGCTGAGCATTCTTTCAAGATATAAGCATGATGCCTGCTTTCTGCACATTCAGCTGAAGAAAAGTCTTCATTTTTCTTTTCTTTTACATTCAAGATCAGCTATGCCTTGCTGTATAAAATAAAAACAAATGGGAAAAAAAACAAGCCTCTTAATGTATACTTATTGACACTTTCACACCTTCTAACTATGCATAAAAATCATTCCCTTATACAAACAATAATATGTTGCTAACTATATTTTAGTCCTTTGTAAAATGAATGTGCTATACAATGTAGTTTTTCTTAGTTAGAGCTTCTTACTAATCATTTGTAAGTGTAAAATTACATTACCTGGCTTTAAAAATTGATAAATTGTCATTCTTTCTATGGAGTACTTGGTTAATATCTATAAGATAGTACAGGTAAGCAAGACACAGCTCACCAGGAAAAAATAATACTACAGCGAATGTATTATAAATGGATAGATAAAACCAAGTATGTGTTAAAATTGTTTCAGCTTATTTCAGTTAAACATCACTTAGGTTTTCCCAAATTTTTTATTTTTAATTATTATGGGTATAATAGTTGTATATATTTATGAGCACATGTGATGTTTTTATATAAGCATACAATGTGTAATAAATCAGGACAGTTGGGGTATGAATCACTTCAATAATTTATCATTTCTTTGTGTTAGAAACATTCCAGTATCACTGTTTCAGTCATTTTACGGAATACCTTACTTATTGTTGAGAATAGTCATTTTGTTGTGCTGCCAAATATTGTGCATTCTATGCCACTAGTAACATATTTTTGCACAACCATTCCCACCATATCCCCCCTCCCCACCACACTCTCAAGCCTCCGTTAACCATCACTCTACTCTCTATTTCCATGAGATCAATTGTTTTAATTTGTAGCTCCCACATGAGTGAGATCATGCAAAATTTGTCTTTCTGCGGTTGGCTTATTTTACTTACCATAATGTTCTTCATTTCCATCTGTCTTGTTCCAAATGACAGGATTTCTTTCTCTTTTATGACTGAATAATATTCCCTTGTGTATACATACCACATTTTCTTTATCCATTCTTCCATTGATGGACACTTAGATTGATTTCAATTCTTGGCTAGTGGGAAAAGTGCTGCAATAAACATGGGAGTGTAGATATCTTTTCCATATACTGATTTCTTTTCTTTTGGATATATACTGAGTGGTGGGATTGCTGAGTCATATGGTAGTTTTGCTTTTCTGAGGAACCTTCATATTGTTCTCCATAGTGGTTGCACTAATTTCTTTTCCCACCAACAGTGTAAGAGGGTTCCCCTTTCTCCACATCCTTGACAGCATTTGGTATTGCTTTTCTTTTGGAAAAAGCCATTTTAACTGGGGTGAGATGATCTCTCATTGTTGGTTTGATTTGCATTTCTATAATGACTAATGATGTTTACCATTTTTTCCTATACGTGTTGGCTATTTGTATGTATTCTCTAGAGAAATGTCTATTCAGATCATTTACTCACTTTTTTAATCAGATTATTTGATTTTTTTATTACTGAGTTATTTGAGCACCTTATATATTCTAGTTATTAATCCTTTGTCATATAAGTAGCTTGCAAATATTTTCTTCCATTCTGTGGGTTGTCTCTTCACTTTGTTTATTGTTTCTTTTGCTGTACAGAAGTTTTTTTTGCTTGATGTGATCCCATTTGTCCATTTTTGCTTTGATTGCCTGCACTTTAGAAATATTACTCCAAAAATCATTGCCCCCCACCCCAGACAAACGTCCTGGAGCATTCCTGCTGATTTGTTTTAGTAGTTTCATAGTTTCAGGCCTTAGATTTAAGTTTTTAAACCGTTTTGATTTGATTTTTGTGTATGGTGACAGATTCATACCATAGATTGTGTATGGTCTAGATTCATATTTCTGCATATTCATATCCATTTTTCCCAGCACCATTTATTGAAGAGACTGTCCTTTTCCCCAATGTATGTTCTTGGCAACTTTGTCAAAGATGAGTTCACTGTAGATGTATGGTTATTTTTCTGGGTTTTCTATTCTGTTCCACTGGTCTATGTGTCTGTTTTTCTGCCAGTTTTGTTGTTTTGGTTACTACAGCTCTGTAGTATAACTTGAAGTCAGGAAGGTGATTCCTCCAGTTCTGTTCTTTTTGCTCAGGGTGGCTTTGGCTATTCTGGGGCTTTTGTGGCTCCATATAAATTTTAAGATAAATATTTTTCTATTTATGTGAATAATGTCATTGGTATTTTTATGCAGATTGCATTGAATCTGTAGATTATTTTGTGTACCATGGACATTTTAACAATATTGATTCTTCCAATCCATAAACATCAAGTATTGTTCCATTTTTTTGTGTGTGTGTGTATACTTTTCAATTTCTTTCATCATTGTTCTATAGTTTTCATTTGTAGAGACCTTTCACTTCTATGGTTAAGTTTATTCTCAGGTATTTTATTTTATTTGTAGCTATTGTAAATGTAATTACTTTCTTGGTTTCTTTTTAAGATTATTTACTGTTGGCATATAGAAATGCTACTGGTTTTTGTATGGTGATTTTGTCTTCTGCAACTTTATTAAATTTATCATTTCTAACACCAAAGATAGATAGACGGATAAATAGATTAGATAAAATGATGGAGTCTTTAGGTTTCTCTAAATATAAGGTCATATCATCTGCAAGCAAAGATAATTTCATTTTTTCCTTTCCACTTTGGATGCCCTTTATTTTTTCTCTTGTCTGATTGCTCTATTTAGAACTTCAGCACTGTGTTTAATGACAGTGGTGAAAGTGAGTATTCATGTCTTGTTCCAGATTTTAGGGGAAAGGCTTTCATTTTTTCCTGGTTTAGTATAATAACTGCTGTGGGTCTGTCACATATAGTTTTTATCCTGTTGAGGTATGTTCTTTCTATACCCAGTTTTTTTTTTTTATTTTGTGAGTTTTTATCATGAAAAGGTGTTTACCTTTATCAAATGCTTTTTAAGCATCACTTGTAATGTTCACATGGTTTTTGTCCTTCCTATTCTGTTGATATGATGTATAGCCTTGATTGATTAGCATATGTTGGACCATCCTTGCATCCCTGCAATGAATCCCACTTGATCATGATGAATAATCAGTTTAATGTGTTGTTGAATTCAGTTTGCTACTATTTTGTTGAGGGATTGTTGCATCTACGTTCATCAGAGATATTAGCCTATGGTTTTCTTTTTTGTGTGCCTTTTTCTGGTTTTGGTATCAGGGTGACAATGAGCACCCAGATATAGTAAATAAATATTATTAGAGCTAAAAAAGAGATAGATCTTAACACAATAATAGTTAGAAATGTCAATACCCACTTTAAGCACTTGACAGATCATCCAGTCAGAAAATTTACAAAGAAATATCGGGCTGCATCTTCACTGTAGACTAAATTCACCTGATAGATATTTATGGAATGTTTCATCCAACAGCTGCAGAATACACATTCTTCTCAGCACATGGATCATTCACAAGTGTAGGCCATATGTTAGGCCACAAAATAAGATTTAAAACTTTTTTAGAAATTGAAATCATATCAAGTATTTTCTCTGATCACAATGGAATAAAACTAGAAATCAATAAGAAGAGGAATGTTGGAAATTAAACAAATATATGGAAATTAATAATATGCTCCTAAATGGCCAGCAGATCAATGTAGAAATTCAGAATAAAATTAAAACATTTTTTGAAACAAATGAAAGTGAAAACACAACATACCAAAACCTATGAGATATAGTAAAATCAGTAATAAGAGAAAAGTTTACAGTAATAAGTGCCTACATCAAAAAAGTGGAAAAATTTCAGATAAACAACCTAATGATGCCGCTTAAAGAATGAGGAAAACAAGAACAAAACTAATCCAAAATTAGTAGAAGAAAAGAAACAATAAAGATAAGAGCAGAAACAAATGAAAGTGAAATAAAAAACAATACAAAATATCAATGAAATGAAAAGTTTCTTTTTAAAAAAAATAAAAAATACCAACTATCCTTTAGCTAGACTAACTGAGAAAAGAGTGAAGACCCAAATAAATAAAATTAGAGATGGCAAAAGGGACATTACAACTCATGCTCCAGAAATTCAAAGGATCATTAGAGACTATTATGAACAACTACATGCCAATAAATTGGAAAACCTAGAAAAGATGGATAAATTCTTATACAGATACAACCTACCAAGATTGAACCAGGAAGAAATCTAAAACATGAAGAGAGCAATAACAAGTAATGACATAGAAGCAGTAATAAAAATGTCTGCCATCAAAGAAAACCCTGGGACCTGATGGCTTCTGAATGCCACCAAACATTTAAAATACCAATCCCACTCAAACTATTCCAAAAAATTGAGGAAAAGGTAATACCCCCAAACTCATTCAAGATCACAATCTAAGTTTCCTATCTAAATAATATACACAGTGATATTTGTCCTGAGTTAAGAATCTCATTAGTTTTGTGCATGGGCTTTGATAAGATTTACATTTTCTTGACTAAAAGAGCAGGCATTTCCATGCCAGTGCAGTAGCTGGGTGTTTGGATGTTTACTAGTGATATTTTAATTGCTTTGATGTTAGCGTAGATTTTTACAGCTTTATTCCAGAATTCATGCAATATTCAACCCATAACAGAGTTCATTATAAACAAACAAAAAGCTGGATAACTAATCTAACTTTATTTGCTAAAGAAGGTGGATGCGGAAATCTTGCACAGCATCAAAAAGATCTGAGTAAAACAGAAACGAAACTTACAAGTAGCCTATGGCTACAACTGCAAGTATATTGCTCAGAATAGAACTGTTATGCATTTGTACTACTGGAGTTTCAGCACTTTCAATTCAAAGAACGAGGGGAAGTAATTTTGGAACCAGCACTTGTTGTAGCTTGAAGAAATCTTAATGGTTACTTATTCTAACCATTTCATTTAATGATAGGAAACAGACAAATTGAACCACTTGCCTTAATATATATCATGCTGTTGTATTCCAAAAGCATCTCACGTCAGACTTCCCACTTGTAGGGATTCAGTGGTAGGCTTACTGCACTACTATAAAACCCTACACTCCTGGGGAAAGCCGGGAGATTCTGTTATTTACCAGATGTCACATCTGAGAGGTAAAAATGGTTTTAGTTTACACTATTCCTGGAGTTTGTCTACCAAAATATTAAAGGGTACAACACTTAATTGTTAAAGTACATGACATAGATGATACTAGACAAATTTAGAGACTTGTTAGCTTTGTGCAGATTTTTAAATTTCCCTTATAATGAAGATTTCCCATAGATAATGTTCTGATTTTCATTCACTGAAATTATTTGTCTGAAAATATCTTGAGTTTATTTTGAAAATATTTGGTAATTTCAATTTGAATTTATAATAAAATGTTAATGAGTTATATATTTTTTAAACATTCCAAACATTAATTTAGGTATAAACTTTCATACAAGCTTCAGAACATGAGAAGTACATTTGTACCATCTCATACTAAATATTGATCAAACCTAAAACGTCTCCTTTAACAATCTGAGGTTCAAACTGTCCAATTATTTAAACATTTGTTTGAACCATCCATATGTAAGTTAAAAACAATCTTTTTATTATATGATAAATCCCTTGGAAGGTAAAGATACCATGCTATTATTTCTGACTTCAGGGGTTAGAAGTCCTCCTCTTCTGGAGTTACTCTACCCTTTGAGATGAATAGCAAAATGGTGTAACTTTAGCCTTCATCTGGTATATGACTGAAGAAAGTACCTAAAATGTGCCTGGGAAGTGTTCCGTGATGACAGTTGTTTAATCTTCACTTCACTCTTATTTATTTCTGCTCCTGGCTTCTCTTTAGACTATCTTATCATGATTTGCCAACATTGATCTAAATTTTTCTGCACCACTTTCCCTAAATCTTCCACCTAATTCTCCCACTTTCCCTAGTATTAAATAATAATTATGATAAACTACATTTTCCTAGAGACTTGTAGAAGTTCAGAGAAGTAATAGAGAGAAATTAATATATAAAAATGAAATAACTTTAAAGTGGATATCAAACATCAAAATTTATCAAGCCCATCTGCCACACCCAACATGAGAAGTCTCTTCCTGGAAGCTATTTCTCTCTCTCTCTTTTTTTTTTTTTTTTTTGTTATTATTTTTTTTTTATTTCAGCATATTATGGGGGTGCAAATGTTTAGGTTACATATATTGCCTTTGAACACACCAAACTCAGAGCTTCAAGTGCTTCCAGCCCCGAGACAGTGCACATCACACCCATCAGGTGTGCATAGACCCACCCCATCCTCCCCCCTCCCATCTGCCCAACACCTGATGAATGTTACTACTATATGTGCACTTAGGTGTTGATCAGTTAATACCAATTTAATGGTGAGTACATGTGGTGCTTGTTTTTCCATTCTTGTGATACTTCACTTAGTAGAATGAGCTCTAGCTCTATCCTGGATAATATATGAGGTGCTATATCACCATTGTTTTTTGTGGCTGAGAAGAAGTCCATGGTATACATATACTACATTTTATTAATCTACTCATATATTGATGGGCACTTGGGTTGTTTCCACATCTTTGCAACTGTGAATTGTGCTGCTATAAACATTCGAGTGCAGATGTCTTTTTTATAGAAAGTCTTTTGTTCTTTTGGATAGATACTGAGTAATGGGCTTGCTGGATCAAATGGTAGTTCTACTTGTAGCTCTTTGAGGTATCTCCATATTACTTTCCACAGAGTTGTACTAGTTTACAGTCCCACCAGCAGTGTATGAGTGTTCCTATCTCTTCCCATCCACACCAACATTTATTGATTTGGGACTTTTTGATAAAAGCCATTTTCACTGGAGATAAGTGATATCTCATTGTGGTTTTGATTTGCATTTCCCTGATGATTAGAGATGTTCAGCATTTTTTCATATGCTTGTTGGCCATTAGTCTGTCTTCTTTTGAAAAGTTTCTGTTCATGTCCTTTGCCCACATTTGATAGGGTTGTTTGATTTTTTTCTTGCTGATTTTCCTGAGTTCTATATTGATTCTAGTTATCAGCTCTTTATTGGATGTGTAGAATGCAAATATTTTCTCCCGTTCTGTAGGTGGTCTATTTACTCTCATTACAGTTTCTTTGGCTGTGCAGAAGCTTTTTAATTTAATCAGGTCCCATTTATTTATTTTTGTTGTTGCTGTGATTGCCTTTGGGGTCTTCTTCATAAATTCTTTGCCTATACCAATGTCTATAAGAGTTTTTCCAACATTTTCTTCTAGAATTCTTATACTTTCATGCCTTAGGTTTAAGTCTGTAATCCACTGTGAGTTCATTTTCGTGATGGGTGAGAGATGCAGATCCTGTTTCAGTCTTCAACATGTGGCTATCCAATTTTCCCAGCACTATTTATTGAATAAGGATTCTTTTCTCCAGTGTATGTTTCTGTCTGCTTTGTCAAAGATGGTCTATGTCTCTGTTTTTGTGCCAGTACCATGCTGTTTTAGTTACTATAGCCTCATAGTATAGCTTGAAGTCTGATAAATTGATGCCTCTCTATTTGTTCTTTTTGCTTAAGATTGCTTTTGCTATATTGGGTCTTCTCTGGTTCCATATGAAGTATAGAATTATTTTTTCTAAGTCTGCAAGAAATGATGCTGGTATTTTAAAAGGGATTGCATTGAATCTGTAGATCGCTTAAAGCCACATATGACAAATCCACAGCCAGCATCATACTGAATAGAGAAAAATTGAAAGCATTCCCACTTAGAAATGGAACCAGGCAAGGTTGCCCTCTATCATGCTTCTATTCAACATAGTGCTGGAAGTCCTAGCCAGAGTAATCAGACAAGAGAAGGAAATCAAGGGCATTGAATTGGGTGCAGAAGGGGTCAAACTATTGCTCTTTGCTGATGATTTGATCTTATATCTAGAAAACCCCAAAGATTCTGCCATGAGACTACTGGAATTGATAAACAAAATCAGCAAAGTCTCAGGTTACAAAATCAATGTACAGAAATCAGTAGCATTCCTACATGCCAACAACAGTCAAACTGAGAACTAAATCAAAGACTCAATACCCTTCACAGTAGGAACACAGAAAATTAAATACCTAGAAATATATCTAACTAAGGAGGTGAAAGACCTCTACAGGAAGAACTATGAAACACTGAGAAAGGAAATCGCAGAGGATGTAAACAAGTGGAAAACCATACTATGCTCATGGGTCAGCAGAATCAACATGGTTAAAATGTTCATAACAGCAATTTATCTTCTGTTTCTGGTGTTTTTCCTCTTTCTAAAGAGATTACTGGCCTGTCTTTTTTACCATATTTCTGACCCTAATAAATTTCCTCTGTGAGCCTGCCCATAGGAATTCAGGTCTTCATATCATAAGATATACTCCCGTAATTTAACTTTATTATTTCAATGGTCATACAATTTAGAGAATTTTACCTCATCTTCCCTATTTTAGACTTGTTTAGGAGGCCTACTTATGTGTCATTTAAAGATCCAGAAAAATCACCTGCTAAACAAAATACAACTTACCTTAGAGACTAATTCTACTCAAAGGTAGAATGAAGAAAGGGCCATAGTCAATTTTAAGCACATTTCTCTTCCTGTAACATATAATGGGTAGAATCTCACCTTATTCAAGGATAGAATAGTTATGCATCTGAAACAAATAGGAGGCAAAATATACCCATCTTCCAGCAGAAATGATACAAAAATACAATAAAATATGAAAATAATGATGGGATTAGAAACAAAGGCATCTTTTTCAGTTTTTCATGTTGATTTCCTTTTTTTTTATATTTCACGCATATTTAGTCGACTTGAGAAGTTCCACGTTGTGATAAGAGAAATCCAAAGAAATAATCTTGCACATATTTTTGGACATGTGTTTAAATAGACAAGAATATACCTTGAAAATGGTTTGGGCAGGACTCTTTAAAATGTCAAAGGGAAAGTAAAATCAGAGGACAAAATTTAGCTGTTTTATTGGCTTCTTTACCTACCTAGTGTGACCTTATTGTACGAACTTAACCTGAGTTTCCATGAGCCTTAATTTTTTATTATTTTTTTAACATGTATATTTTAATTACTTTTAAACTAAAGACTTGAGTGTCTTTATTTGTGCATATGTGAGGTGAAAATTTAAGAGGGAGGTTTGTTCCCTTATAATATTTTGCTAATTTTAAATACTTCTCAACTAACCAGTTATTCTGGAAGTGAGAAAACTTATAGGATCCATTATGAAGTCTTATTAATATTTGAAGGGCTGTTAAGTAGAATCAGTAAGTAAATTAATTATGCATTGTTCAGAAGATAGAACTAAGATCAATAAGTTGAAATTAGAAAGAAGCAGCATAGAATTCAGAAAGCTCTCACAATATAGATTAGACTGTGTTATGAGGAATTGAACTCCATTTTCCCAGGAAATATTTAAGTAGACATTGATAATCAATTGCTATGGATGTTGCTAAGGTAATTTCTATATTCAGAAATAATTTTGAAGATACAACTTTAAATTCATTTTCAATCCTACAAGCATTTCATAAGCAGTGGTAAAACTAATGTAAATTTTAAAAGTTTGCCTTTAAAATGTGATGCAATAATTTGATAATTAGTAATGCATATTTGGTTTGTCTATTAAAATGTACATGAGTCTCATTTCTCCTATTAATTTTATCTTTCTTTTGATTCTTTCATCATCTTGATATCTTAAAAAATAAAGATTTGACTACTCCCTGCAATAGATATTCTGCTACATTTAGGATCATTAACAATTCATGTTTTTACTTTAGGAAAAAGGCTTTAGAAAACTTTCTGTGCTTGAATCACAGGTTCGCCACTAAATAGCTGTATACCTGGAGATAGTTTCAAAAAAATTTTGTACTTTTGTTTTCTCATCTATAAATTATACGGGGAAAATCTTCTTTACCTATTATCAGAATTAAATGAGATCCTTTGTGCAAATTAGCATGGGGTTGGGTATACTATAAACATCCAAAAATGTTGATAATAACACTTTGGTAATAGTTATTACTATTATCAATGAATATATTTAAGAATAACTTAAAAATAAGAACAGGTTTTTTCATCCTTGTATCCACAATAAGTGAAAAAATGAATTAAAATAAATGTTTAAAAAATACATGCATGGTACATGGATGCATGAAAAAGAAAGTGGAACACGTCACTGGAGAACCCCTAACACTGAAACTCCCCCAGATCGATGATGGCCCCCAGTAAGCGTCTTGCTAGATCAGGAAGCCTATATTTATTGTGTCTCTTATATTTTTATTCATGGAAGGGTCTGGTCTGTTTCTATGAACTGCCCTTGGAGAAATCAGTAGTGTAACTAAATCATAGTGAAAACATGCTTTGCCTTTGATACATGTAGAAAGGTGACTTTATTTTCAGTCAGTCAGGTATTGCCAAAAAAGAAATGTGAAAAATGTAAACAAAAGAAAGCAAACAAAAGGAGCCTACTTTCAGAAAGACTGTCTTCCTGGTGACATTCTAACAGAAGGACACACCTGAGTGCCGAGAGCCATAGATTTCAGCATGGCCACTGTTCCTGCCGAAGAGATGGGAAAAGAGAGCAAGTGGATTAGAATCCACAAGTGAAGCATGATGGGGGAGGTTGTTAGAACAGACGGACACATGGTCAATAGGAGATGAGAATGTTAGTTCATGGTTACCATACAATATACCACTTCAGCCAAATATGAGTTCTTTAGCAATGGCCCTTGCGTTTTCTTGCTTAGTGGGGACAATTTCCCCTTTGGCACCAAACTGCTATACTTATCCCACCTTCCACTAGTCAAAGAAATAAGAGATAAAGAAGAGAAGGCTTTAGACATGCAAATTCTTTTAGGAAAGTCACACCCACACAGATCCATATATTTCTTCTTTGACATATATGTTCATTGTATGAATACTCTATTTTTGAACAGAAATGTATGTGTATTTTAAAATCTAGGTGTTGGGAAATTATAGTTCAAAATAGGGTTGTTGTAAATTGGTCTTACTCTAAATAGATTAACCAAACAAATTGTAATAAAATACACTGATAATTAAAAGAAATGTATTATTGAAAAGCAAGAACAGACAGAATTAGTAATCACAACTGTATCAAGAAAATTCTAATGATGCTCTAACAAAAGGATTTTACATAAAATTATGTGAATTTCTGCTAAGCACTGTTTATTAGTTATGGTAGGATATTGCTGCAAGTAACAGACCCAAAAATTAATGATTAAATATCAGCATTAATTATATCTTTCTCACATAATGGAACAGTGTGAGTGATCTGCTGTCTTCCTTGTGTAGCTTCCGTGTTTGTGCTGGTGGTTAATATTGTTTCTGCTGGCGGGAAGAGGGAAAGAGCACACCCACTTCAGATGGCTGGTTTCAGGGGCCAAATCGGAAAAGACACACATCACTTCTGTTTACAACTGATGGCAGAAGTCAGCCACATGGTCAAATCTGACTGAAAATATGTGTGTGCTCAGGTTGAATGGAACAAATGGTGTTTTTTAGAGCATTTAATAGACTCTATCATATATTCCATAAGAATCAGACCTGTTAAAAGCATAATGAAGAGTCCTCAGGAAACTATTGTTTTAACAGACTAAATTTAGTTTATGAACCTAGATAAAGGTAGGTTTTCATAACTAAATTAATGCTTTCCAGTTGTTATTATGTATAGGCAAGAAAAATCTGTGAGAATGTATATTCTTCAATCAAGAAAAAGTTGCATTATTTGTATAAAGTTCTTTGACCTTCAGGGAACTTGCACAGGGTTGAATTTTATAAGACAGTTTAGTTTTTATTTGTTTTTAAAATTTTTATGTAATAGGATCCATTTAAGCAGTATAAACTAGATATCGATTAACATGTGGAAATGATCAATCATGTCAGAATTTTTATGTATAAACAGAAGTGATAAAAATATTTTTGCATGAGGGCAGTGCAGATGACAAATAGTGTTCCATAAGAACTATTCTTGTCTGTCTGTCAGCTATACAGGCATTTTATAAACTGGCTTCTGACTAGATGTGTGCCTAGTTATTTTGGTATTATCAAGTAACCCAGAATAACTTTCTTATGGGGTCCAGTGCTTTATGTAGGTTCCCAGTGAATGCTTTCTTACACATGAGCCATCAGTTTACAATTTTGATTTGTACATTTTCATGAAGCTTTCTATCAAATTTTCAGTATTAAAATCCTCAGTATGAAGTTTTAATATCTACTTTTAAAAGTAGAGCTAAGCTTCTTCTTAACACTTTCTAGTACCTCTATCATCCTTAATTATTTCTCAGTGTTTGCTGACTGTGATTTTAACTTCCTGTCAGTTGCAGACTGTGGTTTTAACTTTCTGCTAGTCAATTTAGAATCATGCAGTCAGGAATATACCACACCTGGAATTTAAAGCAGCTAAGTTCTTGCTTACCATAATTTTACTTTTCTGAGCTTCATTCCCTTTTAAAACCACAAGTCACCTATTTAAATATTATTTTTAGGGAAATTATAATCAAATCAAGAATTTTACTGTCAGAGGCAATGAATTTGTTCTTTTATTACACAAAATTTAAAATTTATTTTATTCCCTTCAACAGTTTATGCAATCTTTTTCCTGCATATCAGTCTTTCAAACCTCAGTGCTAGATGTTTATAACTTTCTTGTATTTATTCTACTGAGGTGCACCTTATTTAATTTCTAATATTTTATTTTAAAATCTAAGCACACTGAAAAAACATAAATTTATTAATGTTATAACCTTTTGTTTTCATCACCTAAAATGTCTTTTTAAATCACATTTTTATTTATTGAACTCCAAATGTTTTTTCAATCTTATTCCCTCTCAGACTCTTAATGATTATAAGATACTGCAATTTTTTTCAGTCATTGATATTGCTACTATTTTTCTGCTTCTGTACAGTGCTTTTATCCCTAATTAGCTAGAGGTAATTTGTTTCACTGAACTTACAACATATTGTCAAGATAATAATGCTTTGTGGTTACAAAGTATTTCAACATGTTGTATGAACATTAATATCTATTATTTAAAATATTGCAAATGATATTTTAGAAATATTTGATAACTAGTAGCAGTAAACATTATTGATAAAAGTATTTAAATAAGTTTTTCCCCAAAAATAAATAAAGAGGAACACTTATCAAACTTAGGAAAATGTTTCAAGAGAAATATTTGTCATCATATTGCAGAAACAGAATGCAGTGCTGCATTTTTCAATGATTTGTCATAGCTAAGTTTTTCCCCAGGATAACTTCTTGTTTATTATTGTTCATATTTGTGAATTTTTTAGGGAATAAAAATGTCTGTGTTCAGTGACTTGTGAAGTCACAGGCTCAGGAACAGAGCTTTATGTATTGAAGACAATGTGTAATGTCAATCTCCCAAATTACGATAGAAAATAATTTTGGAAACTACCACATTACTTTTCACCCAATTCATCTTTAACCTCTTTGTTCTTAAGTCCTCTTTCTCATTGTTAGTCCCAGTTCTGAGACAATATACAAGTTATGTAATTATAGGCCTTAGAAAATGATCTTTCTTTCTGCTACTTACCAAAGCAAGTTGGTAGCTTGTATTATAATAAAAAACATGGTTTGACTATATCTAGCAATTTTTCCAAATGTCTGATGTTCTTTTTACTTTTTGCACTGTGAAATAGGTTTAATACAATTTTAATTGCTCTTAATATATCAATGGTCAAAAACCAGTCATTTGTATTTATTTATTGTTTGTCTGGTGCTCCTGTCTTTAATGCCAGAAGCTTGCTTTTCCAATAGCATATTTGGCTTCTTTTAACAATTTATTTATTATTGAAGGAATTTAGTTTGTGTAATTGCAGATTTTTTTCCAGAAAGGCTAAGAATTTATCACTTAGCACTTTTTTGCATTCAAGCTATGAAGCTGAAAAGGTATCTTCCTTTACCATATCTTAGGTATAACCGAAGGCATTTCTTGCAGTAATTATGCAGCTGTCTCATGATTCTGTTATGCTCGCCATGGTTGTCTTGCTTTCTTGTGTAATCTCAGTGACATGAGTTATACTATTTGACCACAGAGAACTGTGAAATAACCAGTCTTAATGCAGATGAGAAAAAATTCCTCATGTAAACTTCCCATATGCTTTCCAGTATGCTTCTAAAGTACATATTATTTTGTTATCTGCTAAATATTAAATCATGTGTTATTTTATCATTCAGTTGTGTAAATCTCATCAGATAAAAAATATATTGCTACAACATACTCATTCCTTAAGAAAAGACTGTAAGAGTTAAAGGGGTTTTATTTCTTCTTTTGTAAACGTTGTGATTCTTAATGAACATCTCCATTGCTCTCATTTGAGTACTAAATATGTCAACTATATTTGAAAATCAAGTCATCATTTTGATATCCAATATTCTTTGAGACTGAGAAAATTGGACCCAATAACCTTTATATTGTCTGTCCAGGCTAACCAGACAAATTATAATCATACAAAACTCTAACAACTTAAAATACAAATTTGTGGTAGAAAATAACTTTTCTCCTTACCTTTGCTGCTTATTAAATTTTCACTCTCTAGGCTAGGCATATCAAAAAGATGTCATTATCTTATGGAAGCCTACCAATATATGCATGTACTTCAATTGGTAGATGACTCAGACACCATAACTAATTTATATTTTAAATAAGAAACATTAATGTAGCATACACTTTGAATTAATACAACCTCAGGTAAAATCTTCGATCCTCAAAGTATGATTTGGGCAAGTTACTTAATCCTTCTGATATTTATATATGTAAAAAGATGTGAGTTGCATTATCTACTGTTAAACAAGTTAATCAGACTAAATGAGATGACTAATGTGAATTAACTCATTATTGCTTGAAACATGATCAATCAAGATGTGGTGATTATTATTGTTATATGTTAATATATAATATACATAAATATATTGATATATCATTATATATCATTATCTATATATTATCAATTACTATATTAATAATATATTGTTATACATTAATAATATAATATTTTATATTAATATAATAATGTTTATATTAATATGTTAATATAATTATTATTATATATTATTATTATATAGTTAATAATACAGTGCAGAAATGAAATGAGTGTAACTTTATTTTTATCAAAAAATTTAACTTTTATATGAGTTTCTATTTGGCTGGATAGCAGAAATTTAAATTCCAAGAATTTAAGTTTTCTCTTTTCTTTTTCTGAAGTGGTTTTGGGAGACTGACAGGGTGCCTTTGTGGTAGGACAAACCATCTCTGATCCTCGGGATCATCATTTATTCAACCAGGCATCCGTTAAAATGTCTTCATCACCACCCTGTCTTGGTTGGTAAATATTATCCTATCATATTCCTCTTCCTCCACTACACTTTTTCTTCAGGTCTGTGTACTCAGTCACATCTTTATTGTTCTAGCATAAATAATAAACATTCTACATATCTGTGGAACACATTTAGGCCTATCTGCCTTAACACAACTTTTAGAATATTATTTTGTTTTCAAGCAAAGTTGAGAGCAGAGGGATTCCTGGGCCTTGTCATTTTTCTTAGACTATATTTAGGGAAAAAGACTTTATTTTCTTTTCAGATGCTCAAATATACAGTCTTTCTTTATCTGTCTCCCATTCCCCAGGCCCCTCCCAAACCTTTCTCAGGGGGTTAGGTACCGGACAAATTTTTAGGATCAACTACTTTATTTACATGAAATAAGATATTCTCCAGGTTCTTGGTCCATTTTTTGAAATATCTTTGATTTAAAAAACGTTTATGTCTCATGAAACTTAGTTATATTATTCTCCCTCCTTCCCGTAAATGTATGTGTGTATATATGATATATATTTTGATAATTAAACACTTAAAAGTCATTCTTTCATAATTTCAGAGAAAACCCACCAAATAATTGTAAGCCTCAAATTTTTCCTGCATGTACCATGAAGAACAACATCCATATTTTAAACAAAATTTACTTCTTGGTACAGCAAGCAATCATTTTTGCAAATGGTGTGAGGTTTTCATACCAGCAAGGAAAAAGCAAGTGTACTTAAATATTACTAGTTCTATCAGCTTCAGGTAAAAACATGCAGCATAATCATTTTCAAATAAGAATGCATTGAGTAGATTCTTTGACATCATGATGATTCCAAGTCAAAGATAATAAAAGATCTATTCATGAATACTGATGATCAGTACATAATGTACTGATTTGTTTAGTCAGTCAAAATATAAAGCCAGGGGAACTGAAAAGCTTTTACTGTTTGATAATCAAGAAAGCCTTTCAGGCCGGGCGCGGTGGCTCACGCCTGTAATCCTAGCACTCTGGGAGGCCGAGGCGGGTGGATCGCTGGAGGTCAGGAGTTCGAGACCAGCCTGAGCAAGAGTGAGACCCTGTCTCTACTAAAAATAGAAAGAAATTATATGGACAACTAAAATATATATATACAAAAAATTAGCCGGGCATGGTGGCGCATGCCTGTAGTCCCAGCTACTCGGGAGGCTGAGGCAGGAGGATAGCTTGAGCCCAGGAGTTTGAGGTTGCTGTGAGCTAGGCTGAAGCCACGGCACTCACTCTAGCCCGGGCAACAGAGTGAGACTCTGTCTCAAAAAAAAAAAAAGAAAAAAAAAAAAAAGAAAGCGTTTGGCTAATTTTAATATTTAAGATAACATTTTTTACACTTACTTGAGTCCACCATATTGTAAGTTTTTTGAAATATATAGAAATCTCATTTTTATTTATATAAATCAGATTCTTATGATTTACACTTTACTCTTTAAATATTTTCTCCTTTGTTATTTTATGTATGGTTTGTAAATAGTTACTGGAGAGTGTTAGAAACATAAGTGAAAGGTACTTTGAGAGGTATGTTATTTTTAACTTAAATTAAAATACAAATATTTGTTCAACTTGAGGGCAATAAATATAGTGGTAATCACTTCCTTCCACCTCTGATGCTTGGCGTTAGGTATTTGGGTTTATGACAGAGATAGCTTTGATTCACATTTCCACATCTGCTGACCCAACTTTATTCTTCAATATTTTGACCATCAGATGCCAGGGTCGTGTTGCCTAGTTAAACTATCTGGCCTGTCTCACAATGCATTAAGATCATTTAGTATTTTTATAAACATATAACTCTTATGATAAAGGATAATTTTGTGTAAAACTCAGCTTTAATCTGGCAGTATACATACAGCAGGTCCTTAGATAATATTTTGTTCAATGTTGTTTTGTTATAATGGAATGAGAAAAAAAATCAATTCCCAGCCAGGGCCGCTGTCTGTGTGGCATTTGCATGTTCCGCGCATATTTAAGTGGGTTTTCTCCAGACTTTTCTACCACATCTCAGATGCACGTGTTAGGTGAGCTGGCATGTCCACGTGGTGTGAGTCTGAGTGGGTATGGGCATGGGTGCCAGTGCACCCTGAGGTGGAACACGTGTCCTGCCCAAGGGTGGCTCCTGTCTTGTGCCCTGAGCTGCCAGGACAGGCTCGTGCCACCTATTTCCCTGAGCTGGAATAGGTGAGTGGGAAAATGAATGAATGAATGAATCAATACAAACTATTTTTAAAATAAAAATTTGTAAAGTATATGCTAATCATACAAAGGCACTACAATAAATGATGGAGTAAGAAAGCACTCAGCAAACCTACCGTATTAGTAGTTGCTATTGTTTGTTTTTGAACTGCAGGGTGGGAGGAGGTGAAGCTTGTAAGTTTCGCTTTGCAAACATTTCTCGATTGAACTCACCACCACTGCGACCTCCATCACTCACTGCCTCACTAAAAACTGGAAAGTAATGACCTTATTTTTTGTTACTAATCTTTCTTAAATGTGTGTATAGAACACATTTGTTTCTGTGTTTAATATTAGAAGTGTTGTGAGTTTTTATATAGAAGTTTGGTGATGTTTTTGTGACCAGAAATATGCCATAGGAACTTAACTCTTGTTAGTATCAATTACCCTATGGTAAAATTGGTTTTATTATATATAGTTTCTCTTAAACTGAAAGTTTCTAAGACTCTATCGATGATGTTGAGGAGATATATATATATATATATACACATATATGGTTTTTTTAAATCTTTTTTTTTTTTTTTTTTTTGAGACAGAGTCTCACTCTGTTGCCAGGGCTAGAGTGCTGTGGCGTCAGCCTAGCTCACAGCAACCTCAAACTCCTGGGCTCAAGTGATCCTCCTGCCTCAGCCTCCCGAGTAGCTGGGACTACAGGCATGCACTACCATGCCCGGCTAATGTTTTCTATTTTTAGTAGAGACCTGGTCTCCCTCTTTCTCAGGTGAGATTACTGTAACTCCTGAGCTCAAGTGATCCTCCCACCTCGGCCTCCCAGCGTGCTAGGATTACAGGTGTGAGCCACCGTGCCCAGCTAAGGACTTATATATATATATCTCTGTGTGTGTATATATTTATTTATTTTTATTCTTTATTCTATTTTCAAATTTTTAGTTATTGATTTATTTTTAGGGCATCTACTAAGTGATAGATCCAGAACGATGTATCAGGTATACAAAGATAACTATGACATAGTGCCTCTAATATGAGAAGCAGAATATAAAGAACAAAACTCATCGAGATAGGAGGTATGATTCAGGAAGGCACAGGGGGAAGAAGTATTGAAACCGAAAATCCTGGCAGTGAAGGGAAGAAGGTATGCCAGAAAAGAAGGACATAATATCCATAAAAAGAAAAGAAAAGAGAAATAAAGAAGTATAAAGTGCTCCAAGCTTCAAGGAGAGAATGTGGAGCCAGATGGACTGAGTTCAGATCCTAGAGGGTGGATCGGTGCTATATTTGAGGTAGGCACGTGCAAGGAGCATCCTAAAGTTCTCTTGTGATTAGCCTGCCTGAAAGATTAAGATGAGCAAGCAAAAGCGGGATGATAAAAAGAAAGGAAATTAATAATCTTTTCCTTTTCATTATTACACGGTCAGCAGAAAAGTGTTTCATTTCTTCCTGTTATTAAGCTTCCATTCACTCACTAAGATAAAGTAATTAAAGCTACTCATCTAATAAAATGAGTGAAAAATAGAATGAAACATATAGGTCTACATCTGGTGTAACCATTTGAGAGGAAAAGGACCAGTCAGGGGCATGTTCTAGCTTCATAATTAAAGGATCGGTTGGGCAAAACAGCTTTGCAAAAGATTTAATCTTGATCTACGCTTTGTCTTTCTTTTTAAAACAAGAGAGAAGAAAAAGGTAAGGGTCCATTATAAAAATCAAAACTTTCCCCTAATCCCACATTTATCACCAGACACAAGGAGAAGCCTCAGCCTATAGGGCAGTCCTGAGATGCAGATTGGGAGACTGAGTTATGTGGGCAGCTCCTGGCAGTGTGTACGCACCTATTTATTAAGAACTTGCTAGGGTAAAGGACACCTGAGATAAATCACTCCTTCCAGTCTAATTCCTCTAAGCAAGTGAAGGGCAAATTGGAACAAATCAAACTACTGAGTCTGAGGTAAGTTTTTATAGAAATAGGAGTCAAACAATGGAATTAGCATTCTAATTTCATGTCCAAAGTGCTTAAAATATCAGATAAAGTTAAATAAAATTAGAATGGAAATGCAAGCTCAGTAGGAAATGAAAAAAGGAGATTCTCAGGCAGATGTGCAAAGACAGGAATTGCTATATTGATTATACACCCAAGAAGTAAGGAAGTTTGGGCTAGCACGAGGGTTAAACTTAAAGCAGTCAGTGTAAGCATAACGTTCTCTCATTCATTTTTTTACCCATATAAAGAAAGAGAAAAGATGTGTTTTCTTCACTTCCTTCCTCTAAATAGTATTTGCACTTAGTCATTGAAGTATATGTTGAGCGTTTATGCACCAGTCTTTATGCTCACAACTGATTATGCTTACGCATAAATTTTGCTTTTGACTTAGGAGGGAAATTAACATGTAACAATCTTTTACACAAGTAACATAAGTAGAGATATCAGTCAATTGTGGCCAGAATGCACAATAGGGATGAATAATTCTGCCCATTGAAACTAGTAGAGATTTCACCAAGAAAGAGTGAAGGTCAACATCTTACAGCATGAGTATGAGTTTAAATAGGCAAAAGTAAGGAACTGGGAGTTCACGTAAGGGAAACAGCACAGGTAAAGGCATAGATGTATGAAAAAAATATATGCTATATTTGGAAAATAACAATAATTAAATGTGATTTTTTGGTAAGAACTGGGAAACTAATAAATGAGAGAGAATACAAATGAATATTCAAATGAAAGGAAATCATGAGAATGGGGCAGGGAATTGGATCTCAGACAATGTGTGCAAAGTAAAGGACGTCACCACTTTCCCCGAGGCAAGAGGGAAGGAGGGGCACACGGAATCTATTACAGACATCTTGAGAGATGGAGAAAAGAAATTTAAAGGACTTTCTCCTTAATGACCTCAGTTAGTACCATGAAACTGTAGGCAAGGCCATCTGTGGACAGAGTGGGAACTCTGTGGAGGTCCGAGGTGAGTAACAAAAACTTGGAATAGCTGCCCCTGGGAATGAGTCAGAGCAACTGCTATGTGACCTGCTTCTTCTCAAGAAGATCCCTAGACCAGCTGCTGCTGAGAGTGATTGCTTTTTGGAAGGCAAGATATTTTATACATATTTCGGCATAATAAATGGCAATGAAACTATTATAGAAACTAGCAGTTTTTCATACTCACTTTTTTATTTGACTACCTCCGTTATAAAAGAATAGTTAAATTGGGGAATTCAAAACTCATTTTGTATAATCCCAACAACTCTTTCAGAACTTACAGTCAGGGTGTATATTATCATTGATGGGTTTTTGTCTAGAGAGATGCAATGATTTGAGATTTTAAAGTCCACAGGTATATGCAACCCTTAAGCTTTGTATCACTGAGGTTGTCAGAATTTATGAAAATTACCTACCTTAGGTGAGAGATTCATTAAAATTTCATCTTCATATCCTCTGTATACAATTAACTGTATACAATGCAGTTAAGGCCCAGCTTGGCAGGAGGATCACTTGAGCCCAGGAGTTCGAGACCAGCCTGTGCAACATGGTGAGATGCCCATCTCTTAAAAAAAAAAAAAATCATGATTTTTGAAAGTTATGAGTTTGATCTTCAAGTGGGGCATGATAAAAAAAATCATAATTTATTCTCACTACTTCCTTGAAATAAATCTTTCCGTGGTCAGCATTGACTTATTGTAGTTCAAACCCAATGACTTTGTCTCAAAGAATAACAATCAAGAGAACAGCATCTGTAGCCAATCTGCCTGGGCTCAATTCCCACTCTGCCACACACTAAGCAGTGTAGCCTTCAGCAAATAACGTAACTTCTTAGGGCCTCAGTTTTGTCATCTCTAAAATGAAATTAATAATTGAATCTACCGGATTGGATTGTAAGGCTGTCTGAGTTAACGTTACATTATAAGAATCCCCAAGTTTCAGTGACAGAGTCAACTGTTTTTGGCATTCAAAACACCCCAATGTTCATATTGCTGGTCTGCGTAGGTGGGGTGATGGGACTAACGACTCAATCACTGAGGGCTCCGAGTTACTAATAGCCCTGCCGTCTGCACTGGGATCTAGTTGTTGGCTGGGGTTCAAAATGGAGGATCACTCATGAAAAGTTATCATGTACCATGTTCAGAAATGGTTTCCATTATTCCTTGTGTCTTCTGTTTGCTAAAACTGTCACATGCCTACTTTTAATGATATAGGAGACTGGAAAATGTTGTTTGCCTCAGTGTTTAGAAAGTAGAGGCGATGAGATTGGTGATCAGTTGGTAATTTCTGTGAAAGTTCACCTTTCTAAACATCAAATATAAATTTAACCTCTTTTTAAAATATAAAATACAATCAAACTCACTCCATGAGAGATAAACCAAAGTTCCATCCAACCGTTGCACCCCAGATCTCTGTATCTAGCAGAGTTCTTTCCATCACTTCTGGATTGGTTCCTCAGAGTCTGGCAACGAACTAAAGAGACATGCTCTCTAGCCTAGAAACATAACCACAATAAGATCTCTCAAGTAGGGAGAGGGAGGAATAGAATATATACAACAGTTATTGACCAAAAGATGTAGATGCTGAAGACTTCCTACCTTGGGTTTGGGGGAGATTCCTTGATCAGACTTAGGCTCTGTTCTCTATGGATAAAAGCAGAAATGGTGTTCTCTGTGGCCCTTTACTCCTCCCTCCTCAGAATATGTTCATATCCATTGCTCTGCGTGGCCACATCTGCCATGGGCATTAGGTAGAGTTTCCTCCTTGGAAACAGCATAGCTTCTGCAGCCCACTTCTTGCTTATTTTAGTTTGGAAGTTGCAAGGCTGTTTTAAGACTGAGATAGTTAAAGCTTTTCAAGTTTTAAACAGTTAAAAGTTTCCTAGTTTTTGTTGTTGTTTTCTTTGATCTGAGTTTATGATTTCTTTTTCAACACTGGTTCCATAAAACCCTATTATACTTTTAATGTATTTGCTTCTGGTGCTGTATAACCCTACTCAAAGTTTTTCTGGTCATAGTTCCCAATATTTGTTTTATTTATTTGTCTTCTTTCCCCATAACTTTCTCTCTCCCAACTTAATCAAACTTTCTGGAGGCTGTCTTTATGCAAACAGAAAGGAAAAGGAAGTACATGGCGGTTTGTGTTGGAGTTCGGCTGGCTAGAACAGGATGTAGTGAGTTAAAATATATATCATACTTGGAACGATGCATGTAACAAAGTGCTTAATCAACATTTCTAATTATTATTCTGCTACTTTGTTATATATGATCATGGTTAATACTCACCTTCCAATGTCTATATCATTTCTAGTTCTCTTCCTAATAATCCTCAGAACATTTCATAGCTTTCTTTTTTTGTCCTCTGTCTACATCTTAAATACACATTGCTGTTTTGTTCTTAGACATTTTTGTCTTCTTAGTATTCTCTTTGTAAGTTATCATATATTTCCCATAACATTAACTACAGTTCTATAGAGATGATTCTGAAGAATGTAGATTAATCTCTGACCTTTTCTCTGAACTCCAGAACAAAATTTCAGATTATTTGGTAGATATCTCCTCTGATATGTCCTCAGTACGTCAGGCTTAGTAAATGAAAAAATGTATACATTACATTCCAAACCTACTCCTTATCTTGTATGTTCCTATTTTAGCCTGATCATCTTTCTAATTTCTTAGACTTGCAAAATCAAAATTTTCTCCAGTGCCTTTCTTTACTTCCAGTTTAGAATTGGAACATTTATAAATTCATATATTTAATGACTCTCTTATTGTTTTGTTTCCATTCCTTCTGTGACCTTATTTTACTTATTATATTGCGTCTACTAAAACAGGGCCCAGCAGGTGTTCCTTCCTACAACTATACTTTTCACTCCACCTTTCATATTGCCACTGGAGTCATTGTGACCTAGTGTTACCAGATGTGAGCTACTCAGTTATTTTTTTCTCTGCTGTTCTCTTAGATGTTAGTGTGCCGCTTCTGTTTTAAAGCAACTTCCCTTTAGTGTCCTCCCCACCTGGCGTTTTCCCCATGCCTTCTGAAACCCAATTTTACAGTAAATAAACTCCCCACATAGTAAGCTTCTTCTCTCAATGATCCTTATTTCCTTGTGTTAATTGGGACCTTGCACTCCAAATGGAGCTGTTTTTTTCTGCAGCCAAATCAAGAACACAAAGCTTATTCTCGCATACCCTTCCTTACCTTAAATTCACTCCCCTGTACCACTGCCATGTCATCATTACCTCAATGTGACTATATCCTGTTGTCCTTGAATGAAATCATCTGATGTTTTAAAGCTTAAACGAGCATAGCATTATACCCTCTGTCGTCTCCTCACCACTGTAATCTTTTGTCCTGTGGATCATTTCATGACATTTACTGAAGGCTGAGTTAATTGGCTCTATATATTCCTCCTCACTCAAGTCATGTTTATCATCTAGATCTATATTAAACATCCATCTGGACCACACACACTGTGCACTAGGCTCTTAGTTTCTCTTCATTTTCATCTTTAGTGACTTCCAACCCTCATTTTACTAGAACAACTATTTTCTAGGTTAAATTCTTGACTTTGTCATGACCTACAGCTGCTTTACACTAAAAATATTAAATTTCCAAGTTAAACGTGGGTTGCAGAGTTTTCATTGCAGTTCTGTATACTTAGAGAGCCTTTTCTCCTTAATAAAAAAGAAAAATTTCGGCCGGGCGCGGTGGCTCACGCCTGTAATCCTAGCACTCTGGGAGGCCGAGGCGGGTGGATCGCTCGAGGTCAAGAGTTCGAGACCAGCCTGAGCAAGAGCGAGACCCCGTCTCTACTAAAAATAGAAAGAAATTATATGGACAACTGAAATATATATATACAAAAAATTAGCCGGGCCTGGTGGCGCATGCCTGTAGTCCCAGCTACTCGGGAGGCTGAGGCAGTAGGATCGCTTAAGCCCAGGAGTTTGAGGTTGCTGTGAGCTAGACTGACGCCACGGCACTCACTCTAGCCCGGGCAACAGAGCGAGACTCTGTCTCAAAAAAAAAAAAAAAAAAAAAAGAAAAATTTCCATTAGTGTTTTGGTGCATCCTGTTTTGCCATTTTTACCATTTTTACACTGCCCTCCACCCTGACTTCTGCTTCCCTTTCTCGCTCCTGCTTCATGTAGGCTACTTATTTCTTGTACTTTCATGTTACCTATTGACTTGATATAAATGCATCAGAATAAAACACTACCAAATGTTGTTGGTCTGATTGACTCAGTATCTCATCAGCTACTATTGAAAAAGACTCAAAACTCTGGAGGTACCAATTGTCTACTTAACGAATTAGTCAGTCATTGTTATCCATCACATTTAATTATGCAGCACCCTAATTGGCAAATCCAATTATACTTTGACTTCTTTTCTATTTTCAAATTTCTGTAGATTACTTGTAGTTTGTTGCCCCATCTTAAAATGAGAATGTTCATGTGAAAAGTAATTTCTAAATTTAAAGTTATTATGCAATGGAAATTTGGGGGTCCATAACATTAATGCTAGCTATGCAAGGATACATTGGTGAATTTAAAATGCATGTTTAAACTCAAATTGAATAGAATGACAATTTTGCTCAAGCAATGAGCCACATATTTCCAGACTAGGTTATTATAACCACAAGTTGGCAAAGATTTCTAATTAAATGTTAGAGACTACGAAAGGAATAGCCCATCACATACAATGTGACATTTTCCCAAAAAATATCACCCGTATCCTTAGTTATCTCCTATTATCTGATGATACAAAATGAGATTTAATTTAAGATTTGGGCTCAGTATTTCAGAAATTTAATTTAAGAAATTTTATCTTGTTCTTCTCTTTAAAACCTTTGTATCTTTTATATATGAAAGCTCTCAGTAACTTTTGGAAGAATTTTTTCAGAAGAAAGCCTGAATATTGAGAACACATCTTAAGATCTATTTCATTTCCTATTTCAAGGCACAGAGACAACTTATGATATAACTGGATCCACAACTGAAGTACTCTGAACACTTAGGAAGGCCTGCTCTATTCATTTCAACACTCCAGGGTAGAGTAGATATATTTAGACGATCACGAGGAAGAATAAAGTATCTTTTTATTTTTTTTTAAATACCTCTAGGGATCATATAGACGTATTGTTAGCAATTCTATATTTTGACTTCTCTTTATGCTTTGATGTCATTCCAAGATTTATTTTAGCTCTTTGAAATACATGTATATCTTTTTTTACAATATTTCTAAGTTATAGCTAATTTTCAACCAAATTAGAATTCTTGGGACTATTATTATATTCAACATTGCAATAACACAATTTAAAAATGATCATCATTTTCTATTAAGTCTTGGCACCACTTCAGATGTGCTTAGTTACTTAAACATAAAAATACTTTCACTATTAAATGTTTTCATCTACAAGGTGACCTTAGAAATATAGTTGTCTTATATTTTTTTATTTTTCTGAATAGTCTTGATTTTAAGTATTTTTGTACAATTAAAACATCATATACTTTGAATTTATGTAAAGAAAATATGGTCAACATGTCTCTATGCATGTGAGTACTTAGAAATTGTGTTGTTTGGTTTTAATCTTTATAAAGTATTTTTTACTGCGGGAATAGACTTTATATTTGTTTTATCCCTCTGCTTTCTCTTTAGTCCCAACTTCTATCTCTTTCTCACTCCCTCCTTCTCTCTCTTTCTCTGTCTATATATATGCCTCTCTCTATATATAATATATGCCTATTCTCTATTAATCTATCTATCTAATCTATTTATCCGTCTATCTATCTTTGGTGTCACCAGGTTTTTACTCTTACATAACCTAGAGGATCAAATCAACTTCTTTTTATATAGAGAAAGTTTTGGTTTTGTTTTTATAAAACTGTGATGGTATAAACTTTGCCACAGAATTAAAAACAAACTTTATTCCATACCAACTAAGGTTGTAAGATATGTGACATTTGGTTAATATCATTTTCCACATTCTGTGATACACTTTTTATTAATACACTTTGAATCTTAAAACCAGTGTCTTTTTTTATATTTTCTTTTTATTCTTTTTAGTTTCAAACTTCAAGTTCTTAATCATTATACTCTGCTGTCAACCGCTGTTTTTTCAAATTTTATTCTGTGCTTCCTTACGTTCTACCTTTCAGTCCACACACGAGGATTAATGTCTCTTTCATCATCCTTCTCTGCCCTTTCATTTATCCGTATCTGTGCTCAGGTTTGTCCCTTAGCCTTGAATGTTTTTCTCACATTTCTCACACATGAAAGTCCTTGTCAGTTTTCAAGGCAAAGTTTAAATGCTATGTCTTCCATGAAGCCTTCCTTGATAATCGAGATTAAAATAAATGTCCTACCTTTTCAAACTACAAAAATTTATGATACTAATACATAGGACCTTGTGCTTGCTGTTTTAGTTCACTGGCACTCTTGCTAGAATTTTGACTCCAACCCAAAATTAAAAAGAATACAAGATATCTCAAAATACTTGGGTACAAAGTGAAAGTTATCAGGATTTCAAGTCAGGCTCTAGTGTTCAAAACGGAATTACAAAGAGAATAAAGACGTGAGGGAAATGGACAGTGGTTATTTTCCTTCCTATCCATTCTTTAAACTATGGAATCCCCCACCACGGTAAAGCAATTACACACCAGCACATATTCATTCAGTGTTGACTTGAATTATATTGTTTGTGTTGAACATTAAACAGCTGCTTTGTAGTGCTTCATAAGCTAATTTATAAATTTAATTTATTCTTACCTCCTGCATTTTGGATGGCTCGAAGAGGGAAGAGGTAATGCTGATTTAGGGAGAAGATAGGAAATAAGGAGCTTTGGGTGAGAAGGTGAAAGCTTTAGCCATTTTTAAAGAGGGCTGTTCAATAATTATACAATTAATGAGTTGGAGAACCTGGGAGAAGGGAGGAAGACTGAGTAAACAGTAACAAAGGGAGAAAGTTATGATAACTAGATATGAGAGATGACAATATTGCATTAAGTTGGCCATAACTGATGGTCTTGGTTTTTGGAGGAGCTCATTTAGTAAGTAATTAATTGTCAGGCATTGTGCTAGATATTTTACATATTTTTTCCAGAAATGAATTTTGGTCATTTCAGAATGCTATTGCAATCATTTCTAGGTATACATAAAAATATAGTAGCAAAATACAAAAAAAAAAAATGTATTTTAACTTTGTTGAGATTGACTAGTACTTGAATTACAGTCTTGATCAGAAAGTAACCTCAGAAAGCCTGTATGCTATATGAGGGAATACTTTCTGAAAACAGGAATATGAGTTGTCAAAAGTTTTTCTTAGTAAATCAAAAATCAAGAGACAGTAGAAAATTTTCCATTCAATTAACTGCAAATGCTTTGCATTCAGTATATTTTTATTTCTCCGTATTAGCCCTTCCCTTTGTGGGTTTTTTGCTTAGTGGCATTTTAAATAGGAAACTAGTTCAGTCAGCACAGTAGTTTTATTAAAAAAAATAGCAATGACATAAAAGGTGAGTCTCAAAATAAAATAGAAATAAAAATAACAAGTAAGGAGGAATATATAGACATCTAGAGATTGGCCACTACTGCCAACTCCATGTCTTTCTGCTACAGTTCCTGAAGGGACTTCTGTAAAACCTAGTAATCAAAGTTTTCAAAACCACTATACTAGAAGATTAAGATAAAATGAACTAGATTAATTTTAGGGTTATATTTAATTTTTATTACGAATATTTAAATTATGTTTTTGTAAGTAGGTTAAACTAATTTTCAGACTACCACATTATAAATTAGAGTGAAAGGTAATATCATAAGAATAATTATTTTTTAAGTAAAATGGGGCAACTTCTCCTTATATAAATAATCTGGGAAAGTAAAAATAGATTTTCCCTCAAAATATTCTTTGGCAATATGATGCCATTTTAAGCAAAATTTTCCTACACCATGTGTATTATCCTATGGTGCAATGCAGAGAAAAACATACAATGATTTTTGTAAAATAAAAGTCTTAAATAATGAGTTTAATATCAGTCATATGAAACTTTCTTCCAAAATTATTTTTATTGTAACTATAGAAGATAATATTACACTCTCTAAGAATATGTGCCTGGATTGTACCCTTTTAATTTTTTTTAAAGTTGTTTTAAAAATCGTGGTAAAATACACATATCATAAAATTTACCATCTTAATTATTTTCAAGTGAACTTGTAAATACCATTAAGTACATACATATTGTGTAACTATCAACATCATCCATCTTCAGAAATCTGTTCATTTTGCTAAACTGAAACTCTGAATTCACTAGATAGTAACTTCCCATTACCCTTCCGCTCAACCCCAGCAACCACGATTACACCTGTCTCTATGATTTTGACTACATACCCCCGTCAGTAAAATCATACAGTGTTTTTTCTTTTCTGGTGGGCTTATTTCACTTAGTATAATGTCCTCAAGATTCACACATGTCGCACCGTGTGTCCAAATTTTTATTCTTTTTGATGCTGAATAATATTCCATTGTATGTTTATACCACATTTTGTTTACTTATTAATCTGTTGATTGACACTTGAATTCCTTCCACCTTTTGGATATTGTGAACAATGCTGCTATGAACATAGGTGTACAAATGTTTCTTTGCCACCTGCGTTCAATTCTTTTGGATATAAACCCAGAAATGGAATTGTTAGATCACATGATAACTATAATTTGAATTTGGGGGGGATTCACATCCTTTTTTCCATAGTGCTGCATCATTTTACATTCCTACCAACAGAGCAAAAGTTTTCAATTTGACATCCTCATAAACACTTAGCATTGTCTTGCTTTTTTGCGTTTTTGTTTTACTTTGCTTTTGGATAGTAGACATCCTAATGGGTGTTAGATTTTGATATCCATTTTCCTAATGATTAGTGACTAGTGATATTGAGCCTCTTTTTAAGTGATTGATTTGTATACCTTCTTGGGAGAAATGTCTATTTAAGTCCCTTGTCCATTAAATAATCAAGTTGTTTATTTTTTGTTGTTTGTTTTTGTTTTTGTTGTGTTGTGGGAGTTCTTTATATATTCTGAATATCAATGCTTTATCAGATACATGACTTGCAAATATTTTCTTCCATTCCATAGCTCGCCTTTTCACTCTGTTAATGTGTTCTTTCATACACAAAAGTTTTAACTTTGACATAATATTAACACAATGTATAAAGTTTTACTTTTGTTGCCAAGTGTCTAAGAACCAACTTTTGTCTTTATTGATTCTCTGTGTTGTATTTTTTATGTTATCATTTTTCTGTTTCCTGCTTTCTTCTTTCTTATTTTTGTTTTATACTTTCTCACTTCTATTACAGATTATACCTAACTACTTCTCAGTCTTTTGGGGGGCTTCTAATGTAAACATTTGATGTAATAAATTTCACACTTATAATTACTTTTGTTATATACAACAATGGCAGATAAATAACATTGTTCAATTCTAAATATTTTCTTGTTTCTAGTATGATTTCTTCTTCAGATTTCTATTATTATTCCTTTATTGGCCCATGAATCTTTAAGAAGTATGTTTGTGAATATGTACATATTTAAATGCACATAATTTTCTCATGTATATATGTCATATGTTATATCAACTGTCCTAGCTTTTGCTTTTGATTTTTGTCAGTTTTCTCTTTTTTTCTTCTCCTTTCTTGTTTTGTTTTTTGTTTTATTTTGTTTATTTAGTATATTTGTAAGTTATAATCCTATCTTTCAGTTGTAACTTTAGAAATTTTAACAGAGAAATGCATATAAATTTTATGTATTAAAGTCTAACTTTCATTAGTATTCTTCTTTTGAAAATGCAAGGACCTTAGAATTGTTTAATTAAATTTTATGCCCTCCTAATTATGTCCACTGTTTAGTTATGTTTTATAATTTATTAATAAAGACTTTTAATTCAGTCAATATTCTCTTACACTTCCATTTTTCCACTTTTGAGAGATTTTCTTTTATTTAATGCTAAAATTCAAGAAACACAACTGATCTTATGTCTCTCCAAAAGCAGTATTGTTTCTAGGATGCCTTTAAACAGAGATTGCAAACCACTGAGGCCAGTTTTAGGTGTAGGTCAGAGTATGGGAGAAGATAGGGGTTTCCTATTTCCTTGTCCTCAAGGATACATCCTGTTTCGTCTCCTTCCCCACATATCTGTTAGGCCATAAAAACTGAAGTTCAAGTTCAGCTGGGTTCGGTAAATGTCATCAGAGCAAAAGCTTACTTCAGTGTTCAATTCACATTCCTATGTTCAAGCTTTCTCAGATTTTTGCTTCTGAAAAAAATCCTCATTTTTTTGCCAGCTCAACATATTCTGAAAGACTTTAGTACAACATTTAATTATTTTTATGGAGAAACAATACACCATTCTGTTGTAAATGGAAGCTTTGTTCTTTTTTTTTTTTTTTTGTCTTTTTGTTTCTGTTCAGAAGCACAAATCTAAGGAAATGAAAAAAAGGAAGCTTCTTCTAAATGCATAGCTTTTTTGGGGGAGTGTGCAGTGCTTAGCATTACTAACGAGTAAGATCTACACTTTGAAAAAAATTAATTAAAATGAAAAATGGAACTTTGAATTCCAGCATAAATACCAACACACAACTATAATAACTTACCTAATATGAATAAAAATATGGCATTTCTTTCTCCCCACTAACACGCATTGAGTGCATCTGTGGACAAGCCTACTTGTGCGTACAGAGGGGATGGGGGCATAAATACTAATAGCCCAGACTTCTCCAGATTTGACTTATAACATTTTTCTTGTTTTTAGGGACGATTTAAAGATATTTTTAATAGGGAGTTCAGTTCATCATAGTATATTTATTTAAAAAAAATAAAAAAAGTTTTTATTATATATGTTTTAATTTTTAATTCATGCTCTTATCTATTACTCTTTGACTTTGGCAATGTCATTTAACCAAGCTGAAATAGGATTTGGTTTCCAAATCTACAAAGTGAGAAAACACAGTATCTAAGACAGAGTATTTTGCACTCAGTAGACATTCAAGAATTGAAAGAATATATGCCCCCGAGGACCATACAGTTGTCGTGGAAATGATTTATTTTAGGGGACATTAGTACTCTCAATTGTAATTTTTACTGTTAAGCCAAGCTATAAAATTTAAACAATGGTAAAGATTGAGATGATGTATTATTTTACAATAGTATCTTTTACTTAAATATCCTAAAAATATTCTATGAATTTTATGAATAAGAGTTACCTCATCTACCTTTGAGATGCAACACTTTTCATGTAAATAATTTATCCTGACCTGATCTATTTAACGTCTAATGGTATATGTAACTGCTGTATAATAAATCTTGATTATCTTTGCTAAAATAGGTGAGCTATAGGACAAGGAATGTAAAACAAACTGATCTGCCCAGCTAGATGACAGAGAACATTGTTTTTTTTTGTTTGTTTGTTTTTTTGAGACAGAGTCTCACTCTGTTGCCCCGGCTAGAGTGCAGTGGCGTCAGCCTAGCTCACAGCAACCTCAAACTCCTGGGCTCAAGCCATCCTCCTGCCTCAGCCTCCCTGGTAGCTGGGACTACAGGCATGCGCCACCATGCCCGGCTAATTTTTTCTATATATATTTTAGTTGGCCAGATAATTTCTTTCTATTTTTAGTAGAGACAGGGTCTCGCTCCTGCTCAGGCTGGTCTCGAACTTCTGACCTCGAGCTACCCGCCCTCCTCGGCCTCCCAGAGTGCTAGGATTACAGGCGTGAGCCACTGCACCCAGCCTGAGAACACTGTTATGTTGCAAACTTTCTTCTTACAACAACAAGGTCGAGGTCAAGGTCATTTTTCCTAAAATTATACCCCACTCACCACCCCCAGATTTGTCTTTAATAAAGAATTCTGGTATCTCAAAGAGGTAATATATGTTTTTCTCTAGGTCATATTACAAATAAATATTAAAATCATATAGTTTGTTTTTTTTTAAAACTCTTTTCTTTTCAGTCCTTTCTTTGTGATCCTTAGGCACCGTGGTTTCACCATCAAAATGTTTCAGTGCCCTCCAAATGGCTTGTTTAAATTCAGATACTTTTTTCTGGCCTCAGTGCCACCTCGCAACTTCCTCTTCACTTCCCTTAGAGTATGTCGCCCTTCTGCTCAGGCACTAAAATGGCATTTTTGGTTCATGAAATGTTTTTACTGGGCAACACTGATTTATAAGCTGTTTCAGATTGGGTGAGTATCCAAATCTGACTATGCCTTGGTTTTACCATCTATACGGTAGTGATGATTGTAACTGCATATGCTTTACAGCTGCGGTCCCCAAGCCCCGGGCACCAGACTGGTACTGGTCTGTGGCCTCTTTGGAACCAGGCCGCACAGCAGGAGGGCAAGCAAGAGAAGCTTCATGTGTATTTACAGCCACTTGCCATCGCTCGCATCGCTGCATAAGCTCCTTCTCCTGTCAGATCAGTGGTGCCATTAGATACTCACAGGAGCATGAACCCTGCTGTAAACTGTGCATGCCCGGGATCTAGGTTGCGGCTCCTTATGAGAATCCAATGCCTGATGATCTGAGAGGGAGCTGAGATGGTGATGCTAGCGCTGGGAGTGGCTGCAAATACAGATTATCATTAGCAGAGAGGTTTGGCTGCACAATAAATGTAATGCGCTTGAATCATCCTGAAACCATCCCCCGCCCAAAGTCCAGGGAAAAATTGTGTTCCATGAAACTGGCCCCTGGTGCCAAGAAGATTGGTGAGGACTGCCTTACAGGGTGATTGTAAGTTTTCAATGAGAACATAGATAGAAGGCTATAGATGATTATAGTTATCATTGTTTTCAAATGGTATCAGTTGAATATTGCTAAAAATGCTAAAATAAACATTTTATTGTTGTAAATGTCTGCAGGTAATATGATGGTATAGGAAAATTTTCTTTAGGTTTCACATAATACTTTTACACATTTATGGGTTACAATGTGACGTTTTGATACATGTATACATTGTGTAATGATCAAACCAGGATAATTAGCATGTCCATTATTTTACACATTTATTATTTCTTTCCAATGACATTTAAATGCCTCTCTTCTAGCTATTTAGAAATATTTGATACAGTGTTGCTAACTCTATTCATCCTATTACACAATAAAACTCCAGAATTTATTCCTCTTATGAAACTGTGTTTTGTACCAGTCAACCAATATCTCCCCATATCCCCTGACCCTCCCCATCCTCTTGCGACCAAGAATCTACTCTCTACTTTCATGAGAACAGCATCTTAGATTCCACACGTTAGTGAGATCATGTGGTATCTGTCTTTCTGTGCCTGGCTTATTTCACTTAACATAATGTCTTCCAGGTTCATCTATGTTGTCATAAATGATAGTTTTCCTCTTTTTCTATGTCTGAATAGTATCCCATGGATTTATTGGAGATTTTCTCCAGTGTGTGTTCTTGGCTGGCACCTTTGTTGAAAACCAGTTGGCTGTAGATGAATGGATTTATTTTGGGGCTCTCTCTTCTGTTAGTCTATGTGTCTGTTTTTATGCCATTTACCAAACTTACTACGCTGAACAATTTGTGTTATTTATACTGCTGATTGTGTTACTATAACTTTGTAGTTTGCTTTGAAGTCAAGTAATGTGATGCTCAGTGAGGCAGAATTTTCAATATGTACTAAGTCCTTGTAAAATTATGTGATGAATTACATACTAGCAACATAGATGTGTTAAATATTGAAAAATTTAAACGCATGAATTTTCTTCTACAGGGTATATAATTTAAAGCACAAACTCTGAAAAAAATTGAATTTTTTTAAGTCTAGTGTTTGGTTTTGTAGCATAAAAAATTAAGACTGTAAGTGATAAAAACAATTTATTCAAGTTTATAAAATAAGTTAGTGGCAGAATTGTATAACAACAGAATTTTCCCTCTGTTAAGGTTTCTATTTTTTAAACATTAAAGTTTAATTCACTTCTAACGGGTACAATACACACTCTGTGGGTAACAGACACACTTAAAACTTTGATTCAAAATGTACAAAAACAATTTGTATAACTAAAATGTTTGTACCCCCATAATATTCTGAAATTTGAAAAAAAATTTTATTTTATATATAGTGCTACTTCTCCATTAGATGACTAACTTTTATATAAATGGCTACTTAAATTACTAACTCAAGGAAAAAAATAAATTATTTATGATTTTCTGTTGATTGTTAAATTTTTTATTATAGAATCATTTGTATTTTAAAATACCTAGGGGGGGAAATGAAGATATTTATTTTATCTAAGTCTGTAATTAGGAGAACTAAGTCATCTTCCGTTTTTCAGTTTGCCAAATTTTCACATATATCACATGAATAATTGAATAATGAGAATGAGCCAAATCCAGAGTAGTTAATTTTAGTTGGGTGAATTCAGTGCCATCTGGACTTTTGGCTTTACTAACTTTTAATTGACCTAGTTCTTTCAAAAGCATCCTAATACCTAATTTATAAAATATTTACCCAATCATACCCAAGCCCAAACCAGAATGAGTAAGGCCACTTGTTATGATACATAATTGCAATATTAATGAAACCACAATAAAGGAAATAAATGACATGTTTAAAAGCTCATTTCTTTTCAGTGTCAATTAAATAATAATGTTATAACATAGCTTGATTTCTTAACATTTAACTTTTTGTTTTTATTTCCTCCTTTTTTAGTCTGTATTGACTATTACTTCTGTATTACTTATTTGGAGACTTGTTTTACAATACATTTATTTTACAAAAAGCATGGTTACCTTCAATTCATATTTATCCCACCCACATCTGCATTCTTTCTTTCCTATGAAACATTTTAGTTAAATTATCATCAGAAGAGCCATTATATCATTTAATTTATGTTTATATGGATTTCAAAATATTAATAGTTCTGCAAAATTTAATTTTAATTAGTCTTTAGAGAGCATCTTGACATGATCTTTCTTTTCAATTTAACTAACAAAAATTTAATTTCCATCTGCTGCTATATCCTCAAACTTGGAAAATTAAAATACATTATCTAATTACCAGATTAATCATTGTGTCCTCTAAAGTGTAAAATAATGCCTTGGCCTCCCCCATACCATTTTGAAGGTGATATGCCAATTTATATTAGATGCTAAATTTTAAACTAATATTTCTCTCTAGTGCTGTATTAACATATACCAATAAAAATCTATACATTAAAATTTATTTTTATGACCATGATTATTATGTTTCCTATTAAGACCTTGCATCTGTATTCAGCAGATAGGAGATGAATAAATATTTTCTGTATTCTGTAAAACTATTTGCATTAAATTTGCATGCACACAGCATTTAACTATTTAAAGTATTCTTATTTAGAGGAGTTCTGGAATTCTGTGAATGCTGCCTACTTTTCACATTGATGCCCTGGGCAACCACCTCAGCTAAGTCTAATCTATAAGAGGCACCGAGACTTTTAAAATGTGAGAGAAACCAGTGAGCTATGGCAAATGTATTGCACAACATATTTATGAGAGGATGTTAAGGGGTAGGTGGAAAAGTAAAATAAACTATGAATAATCATGTGTCTTTGAGGAGTGCCTGGTACTCTACAGCAAATTTTCATATAAATCCAAAATTATACTGAACAGTTAGTACTGGTGCTGCTGGTGGGGTTTTTATCATTCTTTCTTTTTAAAAAAATATTTTAATTGCAGTTGGTTTTGGTTTGCTTATTCCTTTGTCATAGACTTAACTTTTTTAATCACAGTGTTATATATTTTTCTTTATAAAGTGTGTTTGACAACTTCCACCATAACATTTCATCATTTAAAAAATACTTACCCAAACTCATAAAATGCATACCAAAGTGAACCCTAATGCAAGCTGTGGTCTTTGGTTGCTAATGATGTGTCTTGTATGTTCACCAGTTGTAAGAAATGTGCTTCTCCAGTGGGAGATATTGATAATTGATACTGATAATGAGACACTGTGCGTGTGTGGAGGAAGGCGGTGTATGGGTTATCTCTGCACTTTCCTCTCAGTTTAGCTTCAAACCTAAAACTGCTCTAAAACAGGAAGCCTATTGAAAAACAAAGAAAACAAAAACAGCCAAAGGCTTCTGTATATATACAGATGTCACCAAAACACCCTCAGCATAGAAATATAGATATATATAGATATAGATATAGAAATATCTATATTTTACAGAAATATAGATATATAAATTGTACCTATAAACCTCTGTAGAGGATAAATGTGTGTCTATATCTATATATCTGTACATATGTATAATTAAATTATAATTTCTTTTGAAAAATATTTGCTTTTGCTCTCCATTGTTTCTCTCAACAAATAACATTTTATTACAGTCGTGTAATATTTGGTTATAGTCTTACAGAACCCTATTCTTAAATGAACACAATGAACACAATCTCTCCCTCGGAGTACTACAATTGTACTTCTGCTAGGTTACATTTTCTATGTAATTACAAAGAGATGGTTTTTCCACCTGACTTTGTTTTCTCACCAACCTCTTTTATATTTTTGTATAAACCAAAAGTCTAAAAGACTTTTCAATATTGTATTTCTCTTTATTTTTATTCCACAAATTTTCAGGAAATTATATAAAATTGGTAGAAAGGATTTTTAACTCACCATCGTTCACAGAAACCTGTATTAAAATTTTAGGACATCTCCTTACTATTTAAAAGGATTGTTAGGCTTTTAGTAGTATTTTGCATTTAAAAATGCTATTACATTTTTACTGTCCATTATAAAATAAAGGAAAGTAATTTTAAAATTGTAACATTGTTATAGCAGTTTCCACTTCCAGGAAAATGAATTAGATGTAGTTTTTTCCTATTTTTCCCACTAAGTACAACTATTATAAATCCTAGATATTGCAAATAAAACAAACCAAAGAAGACAATACAGGGTATAGAGAAGATACCAGACTGGCTAGAGACTTTGAAACCCAATCAGTGGCAAGTAATGAGCTCCTTGGGTTTTCTTTTTGCCTCCTATATCCCAGAATTGGAACTGAAGGAACCAGCCGCCCAGAAAGGCCAAAAAGCCTAGACAAAATCTTTAACAAGAGCCTGTTCTCTCTAGCCCAAGAACGAGGAAAGGGTAGCCTGGCAAAATTTGAAAAAAAAAAAAAAAAAAAATAGATAATAACCTCTCTTCTTTCCTGAAGCACTGCCGAAAAACACTGTCTTTATCCTTACTGGCACTAGCAAAAGCTAAGCAAGAATCCTAAACTTGCACCCTTGCAGGGCTATACTGTTTGACCCGTCCCGCTGGGAGGAGTAGTCCCTAGCTAGGCCAGCTGAGCAAAGATCCCGACTTTGCTGCCTGCTGTGCAGTAAGGAGCCTCCCTCTCCTTCACTGTATCAGTGGAGACCACATGTGGAGCCAAAACGTCAATCCTCACCCAGCAGGAAACAGGTACCTCTTTCTTTTCCCCCTGATGTGGTATCAAATGTCACCACGTTGATAGCAGGACTTTTACTACCACCCAGCAGAAATGAAGCAAGTCTGTCATGGTGTCAGTTGAAGCCAGGTAGGGAGCAAAGCACTATGATTAGCTACTGTTAATCACAGCATTAATAGCATCAGCCAAGCCTAGCGCAGAGGTAGAAGTCTGACCCTCAGAGGCTCCTTCCTCCCTGGGTGTCAACAGAGGCTGAGTAGGGAAACTGGACATCTGCACCTGGCAATGATGCAGCAACGCATGCCCGTTCCGCTATTCGATTAGAGTCAGAGGAAGACAGCTAAAACGTTTGATTTAAATAAGAACTAGTGCCTTAAAACATAGTTTCCAAAATATCCAGGTCTTAATTCACAATCATCATACCAAGAACAAGGAAAATCTCAACTCGAGTGAAAACAAAAACACTGAGTGGATGACAGCACTGAATTGTTAGAGATGTTAGAATTATCTGACAAAGATTTAAAAGCAGATATCATAAAAATGGGTCATTGTGCAATTATGAACATGTTTCAACAGACAGGAATAAAATAGAGTCTCAGAATAATAGTGTCAGCAAAGAAAGTTGTAAAAAGAACTAAATGGAAATTTTAGAACAGAAAAATACAAAAATTAATATAAAAACTGAGTGGATTGGATCAATAGTAAAATGTCAGGGAAAGAGAAAAAAAATCCTTAAATATGAAGGTAGAACAAAAGAAATTATTCAATCTGAAGGACTGGAAAGAAATACACTCCAAATTCAAAAACAAAAACAAAAAACAGAAACTAAAACAATGAACAGAACCTAGATAATTGGGGGCCTATAAAATATGTTGAATAATTTTGTCACTGGAGTCCTGAAAGGAGAGAAGAAAGATGGCAAGGAGAACAAAGTACTCAGAGAAATAATGGCTGAAATATCCCCAAAGTTGACAAAAGACATAAACCTCAAGATTCAAGAAGGTGTACAAATGCTAAACAAAATAAAATCAAAGAAATCTACACAAAACGATATTATATGTAGTTAAATATCTGAAGAAAAAAAAGAAAGAAAAAAATATTGACATCAATGAGAAAAAAAAAACCTCTTATTTATGAGAGAAAAAAATAAAAGCAGTGTATTTCTCATCAGAAACAACAGAGGCCAGAGGAAGTGGCAATGAAATTTGTCACGTGCTGAGAGAAAAGAACTGTCAAGCTAGAATTCAATATCTACAAAAATATTAGGAATAAAAGGGGGTTCAAAACATTCTCAGAGTAAAGAAAACTAAGGAAATTTGCTACCAGAAGACCTATGCTAAAAGAAGGGCTAAAGGGAGTTCTCTAACCAGGAAGAGAATAAAAGAAGGAATTATGGAACAGCAGGAAGGAAGAAAAAGAAAATGGAAAGAGTAAAAATGTGGGTAAATACAAAACATTGTCCTTCTTCTCTAGAGTTTTCTAAATTATTTTGACAGGCATAGTAAAAATTCTAACACTATTTTTATGGTTCAAAATGAATTTGAAGAAAATATTTAATACAATTATAAATAAAAGACATTTAAAAAGTAATGGAAGATAAGATATCTACTACAACTGATAAAATGTTGACGACCCCAGTAGACTGTGATAAGTTATGTATATAAATGGTATATGTAAAGCCACTACTAAAAAATACTTACAAAGAGATATAGTCAACATTACTTTAGATATATCAAAATACACTTCTAAAGATTATTCAAGACTCAGGAAAACAGGGTAAAAATCAGACAATGAAAAAATAGACAAAAAAACCCACAAAAAGTTGTACTTAAGCCTTATAATATCAATAAATGCATTAATTATGAATGATTTAAGTACATAATTAAAATATACACTGTTGGAATGGAATAAAACAATAACTCTAATATAAGCTGTATAAGAAAACCCATACTTTGAATATAACAATATATGATTGTTGGAAGTAAAGAATGAAAAGATATAACATGAAAACATTAATTTAAAAAAAGAAGCAGTGATTATATTAATATCAGGTAAGGTAGAATTCAGGGCAAAGAAATTTATAAGAGATAGTTACCTAATATAATGATAAAGAATTAATACATCATGAACACTTAATCTTAAATGTGTATGCACTAAACAACTGGGCTACAAGATGTGAGAAGTAAATTCAATGAAATTGAAGGAAGAACTAAAAAAAAAAAAAATCCACAATTGTAGGTAGATATTTCAATACCTCTCTTTCATTAATTGCTAGAGCAATTACTAGACAAAATGGCAGTAAGGATATAGAAGAATTCAGTACTGTCAATCAACATTATCTAATCAATATTTATAGAACATACCAACTGAATACATATATTAATACATTTCCAGTGCCCATGAGACATATACCAGATAGAACATATTCTGAGTCATAGACAAACCTCAATAAATTTTAAAGTAATTTCAAAGAATTATGGTCACATGGAGTGTGTTCTCTAACCATAATGGAAACATACAATAAACCAATAACAGAATGACAAGAAAATTTCCTAACACTTGGAAACCAAAAAACACACTTCTAAACAAACTATGGATTAAAGCAAAAGTCCCAAGATAAATAAAGAAATACACTCACTTGAGTGAAAATTAAAATACAAAATATCAAAAATTGTGATACATGGTTTAAGCAGTGCAGAGAGGGAAATTTACAGCATGAAATGTTTTCCTTTAGAAAAGAGGAAAAGTCTCAAACCAATAATATGTTCCCTTTTCAAGGATCTTTAAAAAAAAAGAGCAAAATAAACCCAAACAAATAAAAAGAAATAAATACCAAAGATAATAACAAAAATCAATGACAGTGGAAACAAACAGTAGATTAAATCAATGAAGCAAAAAGCTGGTTCTTTAAAAAAATCAATAAAATTGGCAACCTTCTGGCAAGAAAAAAAGAAAGATGACAAATTACCAACATCAGAACTAAAATAGTGATTATAACTACAGACCTATGAATATCAAAAGGATACTACGGGAATACTATGAAAACTCTACACACTTACATTTGACACCTCAGATGAAATTGACCAATTCCTCAAAAAGCCCGAACTGTCAGAAATCACATGCTGTAAAATAGATCATTTGACTAGCCCCCTATCTTTTAAAGTAATTGAATTTGTAATGTAAAATCTCCAAATAAATCTTCATCCCAGATTGTTTCACTGGAAAATTCTACCAAATGTTTAAATAAGAATTAGCACTAATTCTACATAATCTTTCCCAAAAAATAAAAGAGGAAGGAGCACTTTCCAATTTATTTTTTTCAACTCAGATGAAACAGCACAAAAAAAAAAGAGGGAAATTTATAGACCAATATCCCTCATGAATACTAATTTAGTAACCTTTTAAAAATTTGAGCAAATAGAATTGAGCAATACAAAAAGAATTATATACTATGATCAAGTGGGGCAAGACTGGTATAATATTTGAAAATTAATATAATCCATGATATGGACAGGCTAAAGAAGAAAAATTAAATGATTAAACCAATTTTCCAGAAAAAGCAATTAACAAATTCAGTATCTATTTGTATGAAAATCTCTGAGATAGGGATAAGGGAAACTTTCTTAACTTCATAAATTACATCTAAGAAATTCAACAGCTAACATTTTGCTTAATGGTGACAATCTGAATGTTTTTTCCACTAAGATTGTAAACAAAGAGCTTTTCTTCCCTAAGTTTTTTTTTTTTTTTTTTCTTCCAGGAGTATTATGGTTTCAGATGTTATATTTAAGTCATTAATTCACTTTGAGTAAATTTTTTATATGGTGTAAGACAAAGGTCCAATTACATTCCTTCATATGTGGATGTCCTGTTTTCCCAACCCAACACTATTGACTGAAGAAACTTTTCTTTACCCATTTTGTCTTCTTGGTGCCCTTGTCAAAGAATAGTTGACTATATGTGTGGGCTATTTCTGGACTCTCTATTTTGTTTCATTGGTCTATAGTCTTTTTATGCAAGTATTATTTTGATTATTATAGCTTTGTAATAGAGTTTGAATAGAGGAAGTGTGATGCTTTCAGTTCTGTTTTTGTTTGTTTGTTTGTTTGTTTTCTAATGATTACAGTGTCTATTTGGAATCATTGGTGATTTCCTATGAATTTTAGGATTTTTTTCTAGCTCTGTGAAAAATGCCATTGGAATTTTGATAGAGATCGCATTGAATCTGTAGATCACTTTGGGTAGCATGGACATTTAGCAAAATGAATTCTTACAACCCAAAAACATGAGCTACCTTTTTTAATTTATTTATGTCTTTTTCAATTTTTTGATCAATTTCATATAGTTTTCAATGTACAGAGTTTTCACCTCCTTGGTAAATTTACTCCTAAGCACGTTATTCTTTTTGATGCTATTGTAAATAGGATTTTCTTCTTAATTTCTTTTTTGGATATTTCTCTGTTATATACAAATATTACTGATTTTACATGTTTATTTCATGTTTTGTGACTTTATTGAATTTGCTTTTTGGTGAAGTCTTTAAGGTTTTCCCTGTATAAGATCATGTCATCTTCGTATTGATACATTTTAACTTCCTTTCCAATGTGAATGTATTTTATTGGTTTTTCTTGCCTAGATGCTCTGGATAGGATTTCTAGTATTAGGCTAAATAGAAGTGGTGAGAATGGGCAGCTGTGTCTTATTTTTCATCTTAAAGGAAGCATTTTTTGCTTTTTACCACGGAATGTGAGGTTATCTGTGGGTTTGTCATATATGGCCTTTATTGAGTTACATTTTTCCTATACATAATCTGTTAAGAATTTTTATCACAAAAGGGTGTTGAAGTTTGTCAAGCGCTTTTTCTGCATCTATTGAGATTCCCATATGGGTTTTGTCCTTCATTCTGTTAATGTACTGTATCACATTTATTCACCCCTACATATTGAACCATCTTTGTATCCCAGGTATATGAAATATTTAAATATAACATGAAACTGTAAAAGGCTAAAAAGGGAAAAAGATTCTTAACATTGGTTTTGGCAAGGTTATTTTGGGTACGACATTAAAAGCTCAGGCAACAAAAAGGAAAAACATACAAATGGGAAGGTGGAACAATGGCCAAATAGAATCTTCCAATGATCATTCCCCTACAAGAACATCAAATTGAACAACTCTCTACACAATAAAGCACCTTCAAAAAAGCCAAGTAATCAAGTGACATATCACAGTACCTGATGTTAGCATCATAACAAGGAAAGACACACTAAAGAAGGTATAAAGGACAGTCTCTGGCTGTCTAATCCACCCCTCCCCCAAACTCAGGCAGTACAATTGCCTACCTGGATGACGGGCATGGAAATTAGTGTGGGAATTTGCATTGTAACTTAGTGGTGGCCGGACCACAGTATAACACCAAACAGGGCAGCGCCCCTACAGTCCTTGATTCCAGACTGGTGCCCATGAAGGGAGAATTTAGACCTCCATGGTGCCAGAAGGGAATCTGCCACTCAGGTAGGAGGAATCGGAGTCCCAGCCTACTTTACCACTAGCTGACTATAGAGGCAGGAAGGCAGTAGCAACCATGGCCCTTTGGCCGTAGGGGCACTGCAGGTCCTACACTAGTCTCGGGGGTCAATGACTTGGGGAGCAAACGAGAACAACATAAGCTGCTGCAGCTGTGGGAATGCCCACTTCACCTCTCCCCCAACTCCAGACAGTGCAGCATGGAAAATATTAATGAAATCCTACAGATGATAAACAAAGATATAGAACTCTCCTTATTTGCAGATTGATTATCTACATAGTAAATCTAAAGAATTCTACAAAATACTTCTAGAATAATAAGAGAGTTAAACAAATGTCACTGAATCAAGATAAACATACAATAATCATCATACTTCTATATGCTAGTAATGAACATACAGACACTGTTACTAAATGTACAATACTGTCCACAGTTGTTCAAAAAAGAAATGAAATACTTAGCTGTAAATCTAAAAGAAATGCACAGGTCTTGTATGCTGAAAACTGCAAAACATTGATGAGACAAATCAAAGACAAAACAATGGATTTGACGATTCAGTATAGTAAAGATATCAATTATCCCCCAAATTAATATATATGTTTAACATATTTCTATGAAATACCTACAAAATTTTTACAGATTCAAATAATATTATTTTTTTTTTTTTTTTTGTTGAGACAGAGTCTCACTTTGTTGCCCAGGCTAGAGTGAGTGCCGTGGTGTCAGCTTAGCTCACAGCAACCTCAGACTCCTCGGCTTAAGCGATCCTACTGCCTCAGCCTCCCGAGTAGCTGGGACTACAGGCATGTGCCACTATGCCCGGCTAATTTTTTCTATATAGATTTTTAGTTGTCCATATAATGTCTTTCTATTTTTAGTAGAGACGGGGTCTCGCTCAGGCTGGTCTCGAACTCCTGACCTTGAGCAATCCACCCGCCTCGGCCTCCCAGAGTGCTAGGATTACAGGCGTGAGCCACCGCGCCCGGCCCAAATAATATTATTTTAAAGTGTACATGGAAAGGCAATGAAACTACAAGACCTAAACATTTTTGAAAAAGAAGAATCAAGTGGGAGGGAGCAGTTTACTCAATGTTGAGACTAATTATTTGGCTACGATAATCCAGACGGTGTAGGATTGATGGAAGACAGACACATTTATAAGAAAAATAACTTTGACCTAAATCTTATACATTACAAAAAAATTAACTTGACATGGGCCACAGACTTAAATGTAAGATGTAAAACTATTAGAATAAAATGTGAAAAAAAATCTTTGTGATTTGCAGCTGATTTGGCACCAAAAGTGTAATCCATATTGTGAAAAATTGATTCATTGGACTACATAAAGTTAAAAATGTAAATTAAAATCAAACACAATAAAGTATCACTAGAAATCTATCAGAATGACTAAAATAATAATGAAATTATATTATATATTATGTTATTATTATACTAAAATTATTTATAATATACTATATAATATACTATAATACATATATAATATACAAATACATTTATATATTAAATATAAGAAATAAATATATTTATAATAATAAAATTATTATTATAATAAAATAGTGCCATCACCAAATGCTCACCAGGATGAGGGTGAGAAGAAACTGCATCACGCAGATATTGCTCTGGCATAAAATAGTATAATCACTCTGAA